>NC_082681.1:6615648-6918981 GCF_025265405.1 Mesoplodon densirostris | reverse complement strand
ATTACTGATAAGGAGATTGGCGTTGGGAGACAGCAAAGAAGAAATGTAGTCTAGGCAGAGATTGGAAGAGGGATGCCCACTTTTCCAGTCGAGAGGCAGCTCTGAGCATGATGGGTGACAGAAAGAATTCCTCAAGTAAGGGAAAAGGCAGAGGCTTGTGCTGACGGCTCTGAGCCTATCAGCAGCCTGTTTTGTACTCTCCTAGGGAACTCAGGCTGCCCATGGCTGGGGCTCTCCTGACGGGGAGTTGGGCCCCATCTCCAGACCAGTCCTATAGACACAATGGCAAGATTCCTGCAGGGGAGCAGCCTCTGGGTTTAAATCACCCAGTCAAAGTCATCCACTGCTTCCCCTAGGATTTGTGACTGATGGAATTCTTTATGGGAACGCTTTGACCTTGTTATGGATTCCTGACATCCGGCCCTCTCTGGGTTCCTTATGAATGTGAGCTGCCAACCATTCATTCTCTGCTTTGCTAGAGACGGGGTCACGGGAGTCGGAGTTCTGTCCACTTGCTTACCTTCATTCTCTCCCTTGCCCCCATTTTAAAAAGTAAACTTTAAAGGCAAAACGGACAAAAATACTTGGCTGTATACAGTTTTTCTCACCTGTTTACCTGCTTGTTGAAACAGTTCTGACCAATAGCAGAAAAGTCACTGTGGCTTTTAATTATTTCCAGAAAAAATTTGAATACCGGTTTATTCTCCCTAATGCAAACTGTGATGTTCTCAAGACATAAGTGGCCCATTAGCCACCATTGACCAGGCTTGCTGGCAACACGCTGGCACCCTCTGTAGCGCCACCTCACTTCATACTGCAGTGAGGCGGGATCCAGATGCCTTGTTTTTTTCCATTCCTTTGAAACTGCATGTTGAACTTTGCCCCATAGTATCCTTAAAACTATTTTTCAACTTGATATTGTTTGGTGCTAAGTCTCGGTATTCTCAGCTGTAAAATGGGAGTATTAAGAGTGTCTGACTTACGGGACTATTGTGAGGATTAAAAGAGAAGATTCAGGGAAGGTGCTGAACCTGGTTCCTGGCGCACCTCGCGTGCTCCATCTCTAGTTAGCCATTATGAATCATGCTCAGGGTCCCAGCCATGACCATGGATGCAGTCTAATACTACCCTGTCCCTTGGCGGTGATAGTGGCAGGCTGCCTTAGACCCTCGTGGTGATCCATGGGGCACATTTGGAGGAAAGAATTATGCATTTAGTCAACTACCACTGCAGGCAGGTAGCCTCAGGAAAGTTGTAAGCTGAAGCTGGTGCTTATCAGAAGGAACCGGATAAAACCTCTTCAGGAATAATTGCCCAAAGAAAGCTTCAACTTGACCAGGTTAGATTCAAAATGACATAAGGCAGTCAACTTTCTTTGTTGCTAAAGGAATACAGAATAATTATGGAAAAATAAAATCCACAGTTGATCTCAAAACTATGTTTTAGGCATTAGTTTCCAGTTCACCAACTTATTTTTTTCCCCAGCAGTTTGTATCTGAATAGCCTCTGTAGCCTTGGTCCTCTCAGTGTGGTTCACTGACCAGGAGCATCTGTAGCGCCTGGGAATGCAGAACTCAGGACCCATTCCAGGCCTACCTAATTAGAATCTGCATGTTCCAAAGATCTCCAGGTGATTCGTAAGCACGATAAAGTTGAGAAGTACTGGTTAGCAGAGTTCTCTTGCCTCAATTTCTTAAATCAGTCCCCTTAAAGCCTATGTGATGTATTACCCCATTTTACAGATGAGGAAACTGAAAACCTTCCGTTAAGTGCTTAGCCTAAGGTCACACAAAAATAAAGTATCCAAGCATGCTCCTCTCACTGTACTAAAACTACCTCTTTAAAATCAGTAGGGGAAATGTAGCTGTTTAGCTATGTGAAATAGACTGAAAATGGGAGAATGGGCACAGGCAGGAAAAGATGACAAGGGCCTGGGTCTGGTCAGTCCACCAAAAGGGTAGCCAAGCTGTGATGGACTGTGAGTCAAATGTAACTCTGAAAAGCCATTGCCAAAATCACTCAACATTATGGCCTCAGAAAAGAAGTAAGATGCCACATAAGTTAGGATAAATAGAACTAACTGCTGGTGACCCAAAAATGTGAGGAGCCGTTCATTTCAAGTTTTCATGAAAGTCCCAAATGGTCAACTTGCAGCTTCTTGGGAAGATATAACCTCTTTGATTGCCCATTGCTGTGGCAGTAATCTACTAGAGCCTTCCTGACACCAAGCTCTGGCTCCCAGAGACCCTGGGATGACACAGGGCCCACCTAGATGATCCAGAACCATCTCCCCATCTCAAGATCCTGAATTTATTCATACCTGCAAAACCCGTTTATCCACATGAGGTACCATATTCACAGGTTCCAGGGATTACTATTTGGACATTATTGGGGGAGTCATTATTTCACCAACCACATATCTCTTCAGTCAGTCAGGGCTTTAAGCTATGTCATATATGGTAACTTGCCCATTAAACTATGTCATATATGGTAACTTGCCCATGAAAATGAATGTGAGTGAATAGGTGTGCATCTCCTTCTTATGCTTTGCAAATAAATTGAGCAGACTCCATTTCAAACACCAGAATCAGACAAAAGGACAAAATTCCAGTGTACACACACATTAGACAAAGATTATCTCCTCAGAGCCATGCCAGGGTGTAGCCCGAATTACAAGTGGATGGCTATTCGCTATCTGCTTGTCAGTGGCACCAGTGCATTAACACAGAACATACTTGATTCTGAGTTGCTTGTGATAATATTGGGATATGCAGTCTTTTATTTTCAAACTGTGCTCAGGGGCCATCCCAGGGCGGAGGAAAATTTGCTGGGGACTTCCTCCCCTACATTCTGCCCAATCCCTTGTTTCCACCAGAGCAACTGTGTTTTTATCTGTCTTATGTATTATGCTTCTGCCTACACTTTCTATTGGACAGTTTGGCTAAATGGATTTCCTGGGGGAGGGTTGGGGTAGATTTCAAAACTACTGACTCAGACAAAAATGGATTCCTCCCATCCCCGGGCTGGAATAGGCTCAGGGCTCAGAGTGTCTGCCTCTAGGGGCCTAGTATGGTGAGGCACATAGATTGTTCCAGTTTTGGAACCCAGAGTTCAGAGAGGAAAAGGAGGAAGAGAGGAAAGATCAGCTATAAATGTTGATTCCTTTGCCCCAGGGCCATCCCTTTACAACTTGATGATGGAATCAAGTATAGAAGCATTTCAAATTATCTGGTAGACAGACATTTGATCTCTATAAAACCGGAAGAGGGTCATATTGATGAAATTCGTATAAGTCTCAACTAAAGACGAGGGTTTAACAACATCCTTGATAGACTCCCCCATCAAGCATCTCATACTATGTCTCTGGCAAGGTCTGGGCCTTGTGAAATATGCTGCCAAGATCAATACCCTGTGGGCTTGCTTGTCAAATCCTTCCCATATATGTTTCCCACTACAAAGTCATTACCTCTTCTGGAGCCTTTCCTTTCTGATGCCCACACAGCTTGATTGGGCAGAATGGCCAATTCATCATCCCTGTTTATCTCCTGAGAGAGGAATTTACAGTTAAATTAGGATTCGAGTCAGATAGCACTGATGCAGATGTTTGGTTTTCCGGAGACCGTTAATCTGAATTAGTGAAAACTCTGATTTATGAAGTAGCTGTACAGAAAGGCAGCTGTAATCCTCTGAGGTTCATACAAGAGCTCTGTGACTGTGCTGCCAAGAGTAGGTCATTTCAGACCTGCCTTAAGCAGCAGATTGGATTGGGCAAAGGTCTCCTCACACATTTTCTCTAAGGTCCAAACCATCTCCCTTAAAATCCCCTATGCACTTTCATTTCATGAGGATCATAATCTTTGAGCTGGAAGACACCTTAAAGATCATCCAACCCCTCTGTGGATCAATAATAGGAACCTTTATTGCCGGCTATCTGGTCACCTAAGGGTATCAAGCTCCCTGGCCTACAAAGCAGTGGCTTCTTTGTGTGGCCAGCTGTAGATTTTTAAGTCTTTTCTGATGTTGAAGTGAGATCTTTCCTGGCTAGATCTCTAATTCATTGGTCCTAATTTTACCTTGGAAGACTCTCAGAACTAGCCCACTCCCTTTCCCATAGGACAAACCTTCCGGTTTTTGAGTACTGTCATCACATGAACTGCCCTCCTCCCTGCCCCAGAATCTCCTCTAGGCAAAGTAGTCCCAGTTCTTTCATATGGCTTCTGGACTGTCTATCTAATGGTGTCACATACATATTGAGCCCTTGACTGCACAAGAGGCCTGGTCAGTATAAGCATAGAGAGACTGTCATGTCTAGAGATTAAGGTGCCTGAACTACCTCTTAAAACCCATCTTTTACGTGATTACTCCCATTCTTGAAGTAATAGAATCACAGACAGAAATAGGATTCCGTGGAACTGACCTATACTTCCAACAAGAATCCAATCTCTGTCCCAGCTAAAAGCACTGGAGTTTATGCAACCTTAACCAAGCCAAGAAGACAACTGCAGAATTTACATGGGGAGGGAACTCCACAAACTGTGTGGAATCACATAATTATTTCACAGGTAGAAAACATCTTTCAAAAATGGGAATATTTGAAATTAAATACAGAAAAGTTTGACAGTCAAAACCATCATAAGAATACTTTTGTGCATATTATGTAAATATAATTAAGCAATTAATTTTAATTTTGGTTTATGTATATGGCAATGGAACATTTAAGAACTTAAATTTTACCATAAAAAAACACGCAAAAAAACCCCATCTTTTCCCCGTAGTACTCTCAAGCTTCCACACTAGGGCCAGTGCTGTCTGCAGAAGGCATCTTAAAGACCCCCCAAACTTCTCACCCACTGGCCTGCTCTTTGATCCCCTTCTCTAGCCCTGGATTTCCCCACTAGGGTCATTGACTTGCTAAGGCAGCTTCTTTGCCCTCAGTCTGGCCCGTGACCATGAAGACCTACTAAATGGGATTAGGATTAAAATGAGGCTTCACTCCACTCAGTAGAGACTGCTCACCCCGATGAACACAGTGGCAAAATCTGATCTTTGAAAAGGTTGAGCAGTTCACTTTGAAGTTGTTCACAAACGTAGGTCCTTTGAGAACTTTTATTACATGCGGGGTGAAGTCACAGAGTACACTTTTAATATTTACAGACTGTGGAGTAGGTGGTTTAATATATTAAATGTTAATGATTTTTAGTATCACCTATTATCTTTGTTGTAACCACTAGCATTCTTTTTAAAAGCAATTTATTAAAATATGAAAGTAAATGGTGCATGGGAAATAATTCTGATGCAGCTGGGGAATGAAGAATGTGGAAATTGCACATTCGTCCTTCATCTCCTAGGCGGAATCAAGTATTGCGTGGGCTAGCATCCCTCATAGCCACTTTAATATACATTTGAAAAATAAACTAGCGACATATGAAAATAAATGTAGCAGAAGTGGGAATTTAACTAGCTGAACAGCTAACGGGTTTCCCTCCCACCAATGCTGGCTCTTCTCTGTTTCCAACTGTGCAACTGCTCTGAGAAAGCAATTCTTTCTCATAAAGATGTTGAAGTCCTTCACCCCCCCGTCTGAGTTCTCATGGTGTCCTCTTTGAATTCAAGTCCACCGTCCCGCTCATCCCCAAGTATTTCTGTCCATCAGTGTGAGCATGAAAAGTTGATGTACCTCTCCCTGTTCTTTCTATACTTGTTTCCCCTAAGTGGTCATTGTCAACGTTGCCTGGCTGTGAGATCCTTCCTGAGAACACAGCAATAGGTTTAGCTGTAGGAAGATTTAGGGAAAGTAACTTCAGTTCTCATTTCACTGGATCTCAGTCAAGGTTACTCTTAGGTTTCAAATCATCTTTATTTTGTATCTGCGTCTATACATATATTTACAGTCAATTTTTCATATGTGGTTTCTGTCCACATCTACAATCTCTTCATCACAATTCTGAAATTCAAAAAGTTTTGAGAACTGTTATTTTCAGACAGACTCATTTGATGACAAAACCTGACCTAAACTGATGCACACGTATTAATTTCAAGTCTTTATTTTTCTCATTGTGACTGTTAACTGCAGTAATAGTAATGAGTTTTATTAAAGGGCGCTTCCCAGATCCCACTAGGGGGTATTACAGATATGGTATAGCTACCATATTACTTTTTTAATTTAAAAAAATGTGAATATAAAAATTCATCTCCCTTCCAAAGGCTTTGGATAAGGAACACCTGTATACAAACACATACACACACAAACCAGAAGTTAATGTATAGATAGGAAAGAAAAGCAGGAAACAGCCTTTTCGCCTGAAAATCGTAAACATGGGAGTACAAGTTAGATCTTAACTCTCAGTCCACCAGGCAATGGTCTGAGTATTGCTGCTGCTCTGTGCTGTATCTGAAACTTTGCTTGGGGGGGAATTGAGGCCAAGCAAGCATAGCCTCTGGATTAGTTGCACTTAAAGCTGTTCCCTCAGTGTTTATTTAGTAACCAAAGACAAAAACAATTGATTAGATTTAGAGGGTACTTTGCATAAATATGCAAGGGTACTTTATGCATAAATACTAAAAAGGAATGCAGGGAAAGAGGCACACTGAGCTGTATGTAGATCCCTGGCTCCTCTCTCTCTCTCTCTCTCTCTCTCTCTCTCTCTCTCTCTCTCTCTCTCTCTCTCTCTCACACACACACACACACACACACACACACTTTCCCAGGGGATAGAGTCCCCTATTTCTTCTGCTTCCCCTAATCTCTTGGTGTATTTGGCAGACGAATGTACTTGCAGATAGCATTTACTTAGCAGATAGCATTTTAAAATGAGCTTCGGCTATATGAAAGAAAAGAGCTACCTGGGAAATTAAAGGGGCCATCTTCAGGGACACGAGGCACACATAATGCAAAGGCTCTACGCATTGGATGGTGACGGATGAGACACCCATGCTGGTTTGAAAGAGATCCTATGCCTTCCCAGGCAGCAGTCGAGCATGGCTCCAGCTCAGCGGGCAAGAGCTGTAATGTTGAAAACTAGGCTCCAGTGAGGGTGCGGGGTTGGGGCAGGCGAGGAATAATGGTCTCAGGCAGAGGGGGGGCTTAGAGTCCCTCTCTGTCCAGTTTGAAGGTGGAGCCACAGGACAAGGTGCCCTCCAGGGCCAGGACTGGGTTTTCCAGGGAGAGCTGGGCAAGGAGCTGGGAGTCTGAGAGGCAGTGAGGTTTGGATGGCCAGCCAGGCAGATAGGAGGACCAGCCCAGCACAGCAGCGAATACGCTGTGGCCCCCAGCCCATCCCTGTCCGTGATTAAACTTCTCTCCAAAGAGGGGCCTGGGCTGATGAGACAGAGACAGACAAGACCCCTCCCCCTCCCTCGAATTTAGAGCCCCATTTTGGAGTGAAAGCAGAGCAAAACTAGTCCAAAGAGATGATGAGCAAAAGGACAGAAAGGCTATGACATACCCCAGAGTGCCAAGAGGCAGCTGAGGTTGATTTGTTACGGGGCACAGAGGGCAAACGATTAGTAAGGAAGAGTATGGATTATCAATAGAGACAGTGGCAAGTGGTGTCAGTTTCCCAGTGCTTTGCTTGGTCAGTCATTAGAGATGGTTGGTCCTTTATGATCATACCTCCTGGTAAGAGTTTTAAGAAGGGTTTACAGAAATTCTGCTGGAGGAGGCCGAGAAGTGCATCCTATCATCCCCTAATTCACATGGTCAGCTCTGTTCACCTTGGGGCCGGGTGCTGGACACCTGGCCGTGAATATCTTTACACAGCACTGCCCTCTGAGGGACCTGAGAGGCCACGGTCCCAGTCTCACTTCTTGCTGAGAGGACAGTACTGTGCATATAGCTAAGATCAGAGCCCCTTGACAGACCTGTCGGTCACTCACGGGGCCTCCTGAGCCTCACGTTGCCCACCTGTGAAATGGGATGGCAAGCTCCACTCACCTGCCCCTCACAAATCATCAGCCTTTATGCTGACCTGGGCTCTTTTCCAGCTGGTCTGAGACCGAGTGGTGTCGTTTTCCTTTCAGCCCGCTCTTGGCCATGCCTCAGCCCACACCTGCAGCGCCAGCCAGCGGGGGATCCGGCAGCTCCAGTGACTCTGAGAGCAGCTCAGAGTCAGACTCAGACACTGAAAGCAGCACCACTGACAGTGAAGCCAATGAGGCGCCGCGTGTGGCCACGCCAGAGGTGGGTGACGGGCCGGGGCCCCAGCCACAGCTTACCTGCCCTGAGGCAGCACCTCCAACCTGCACACACACAACAATACAACAATCACAGTATTCCAGCGCGATGAGGGCTTCAGCACAGTATACACATCAGAAAAGTACTCAGGTGTTCGATAGCATTTTTTTCTTCTAACACATGCACTCGCGTGGTCTGTAACAGACGTTTCTTTGCCGTGTGACTGATTCGCTGTGTGACTCACTCAGCTACTCTGAGCCTTGAGCCTCCCCATCACTATTACACTGGACTAGTAATCACTGGGCTCGCAACTTCACTTTCCAGAGAATCAGCAAAGCCAGTCCAGACCCACTTCTAGCTCTGGGGATGCCACCCCTTCCTCTAGGTTGAAGTGATGAAAGTCCCTCGGCAAGTAAGACCCAAGAAGCGTGATGGTTGAAAGGTCACAGGTATTTTTTTAAAATTTCAATTAATATTCTTCAAGTGTACTTGATGGTAATTCATGAAAACATTTCACACAGCCCCACAAAATACCAGAATTATCATTTGGAGTTAAAAACCCTGTCCTTCCCCTCTCATCCTCTCTGAGTGCCAGCCTCCCAGTTCCCCTGAGCCTGCACCTTGTACAGCAAGCAGATCCCTCCATGGCTCTGGACATGCTTGTTTGTCAATAATCAGAAAAGAATAACAGAAGAAGATGCCATAGTAACACTACCGCTAATCATAGTAGCTCACACTTCTTGAATGTAGATCACACGCCGGGCACCATGAGAAGCTCATGACTTGGATTTTCTCCTTTCATCCTCATAACAGCTCTATGGGGTCCTTGCTATTATTATCCCATTTTACAGGTGAGAAAATAAGGTTCTGAGAGGATAAGAAAGAACTTTCCCAAGATCTCACGGGCAGGACTGAAACCAGGGTCCGTGTGCTACCAGAGCTGGGGCCCTTAACCTCGCGTTCTGCCGCCGACAGTAGCAGCCACACCAATTGCCTTGACCCTTACCTGCCATTGCTCTGTGCCGGTTGGAATCACGGCTACTCAGAGTCTTTTGAATTCTGTCACCCTCTATTGGCTGGTGCCATAAGCCTCAGATGATGCCTTTCAAAAAAGAGGAGTTCTAATAAAAATGATGGCTCTTTTAGCTCAACAGGCAGAATTCAGACTTGGGAATCAAGCACCCGAATTGTACGCATCATTTCCATGGCTTAATGGCGGACGCTAATGTCCGCATGCGTGTCCCCATAAATTGGTCATTGCCCATACACCGAGGAAAGTGCAGTGGTTTTTTGGAAGTCAAATCTTTTCATCCTTCAGTGAAAATACAAAAGGCCTCTTTTTGCAGTGAATTACAGCATTGTATAGGAGGCCCTGGCAGTTTGGCAGAGAGAAAGCCTTTCCTTTTGAATTACACTTGAGGCACGCTTACATTTCTTTTCAGGACCAGAGATCACTACCCCGGCCTCCTGGTAAGAGGCTGAGTAATGAGTCTCACCAAAGGACTTTGGGAACCAGATTCAGTCCCAGGCCTCCCTGCCCACTCTCTGGAAAAACTCTCTGTGAATAATTCCTTCCTTGCTGGCCAAAGTAGGGGATAGTTTCAGAAGAGCAGTGGAACTTAGTTTAAATAAGTAGATTGGAGCTGGTTTGTGGAGTATTTGGCTATCTAGGGAACGTGATGAATGTGAATTCCATGTATGTTTCTAAATGTGTGAATGGTCACTTAACAGCCCAAGCTTTTATCACCCAACAGTCAGTGCACTGAGGGTCCTCCTGACTTCTTCCCAAAGGTGAAATTCATTCTTGCTGCTGTTTCTCAATCTGCAGCCTGAGCCGCCCTCCACCAACAAGTGGCAGCTGGACAAATGGCTTAACAAAGTGACATCTCAGAACAAGTCGTTTATTTGCGGCCAAAATGAAACACCCATGGAGACGATTTCTGTACCTCCTCCAATCATACAGCCAATGGAAGTCCAGGTCAAGGTGAAGGCAAACCCCAGCCAGGTCCTGGCTGAACCCAAAGAGAGGCCTGTCCTCAGTCTTATCAGGGAGAAAGCCCGTCCACGGCCCACCCCCAAAATTCCAGAAACAAAGGCTCTGAAGCATAAATTGTCGACAACTCTCGAGACAGCATCTCAAAGGACAATTGGGAAAAAACAGCCCAAAAGGGTCGAGAAGAACCCCAGCATTGAGGAATTTACCTGGCCCAAACCAAATATCACCAGCAGCACTCCCAAAGAAAAGGAAAGCATGGAGCTTCCTGACCCCCCGAGAGGCCGCAACAAAGCCACTGCCCACAAGCCGGTCCCTAGGAAAGAACCGAGGCCCAGCATCCCCTTGGCTGCCGAGAAGAAGAAGTACCGAGGGCCTGGCAAGATCGTGCCGAAGTCCCGGGAATTCATTGAAAGCGATTCGTCTACGTCTGATTCCAACACAGATCAGGAAGAGACCCTGCAGATCAAAGCCCTGCCTCCTTGCATGGCTCCTGGGGGCAACACTGCCAAGTCCAAGGACACCTGCGGGGCCAGCCTGACCCTCAGCACCTTTAGCAGTAGCAGCAGCAGCAACCCGCCCGTCCCCAATGAGGAGGCTGCTTTTTCACCCATCCCTGTCATGCAAACCGAGCTTCTGTTTCCTCTCCGAGATCACGAGAATCTGAAAAATCTCTGGGTGAAGCTTGACCTCGACCTACTGTCTCGAGTGCCTGGCCACAACTCACTGCAGGCGGCGCCGGCCAAGCCAGACCACAAGGACACAGCCTCAAAGCCCAGGCGGCAGGCAGCTGCCACGGCTGTGGATAAAGCCGCCCCCAAGGGCAAGCGTAAGCACAAGGTAAGCCGTCAGGTGTGGCCTGCCACATGATCGGGAGCAGCGGCTGTCTGGGAGCTACTTTGGTCTCGAGTCTCCTTTTACAGCAGGCTGGTGGCAGTGGATTGCAATCTTTGGGGAAGGCAATGATGCTTTCCGTGGGACATGCAGTATTTGACATGACCAGGGAGGAAGTGTTAGGGGTAATCGAGGTTTGACAACCAATGTCAAGAGTATCCAATATGGCACGTGATGTGTAGCAATGAAGAATATGAAGAGGCTCCTTCCCAAGGCAGCCAGCCCCCCAGGTTGGCTCCTTTAGCTGCTTCCCAGATTCGTGGGTCATTATTCTATAGTCCCCCACCACAGCAGCAGCAGCAGGGCACCAAGGATTCCTAAGGTCAACATGCATCCTCGAGGTCTTGTTAATTTCTCCATCCAAACATCAGGATCCCTGCAACCCAGTTATATTTTAATTATCCTGGCTCCTACTAGACATGCGTTCTGTCCAGCCTGCTTGGCCCCCTGACCTGTGTGGTCGGCCTGACTCGTGAAAATCTCACCTGCAAGACATTAGGGTTGGATTCCAGGGCTACAGATATAATCATAAGGTGAAACCCAGAATGGCCTCTTCCATTTCACGTACATCTGGGGAAGTGAGTTTGTGTCCAGTAAGCGTTGTGTTGCATCTCTGGATCTCACAGTAGTCTTTCAGTGTAACATCATCTCATGGTGATATTTGAGTACTATTATTTTGAATGGCTGTCATGGGGAATCCTGCAAGGGTGATTTAAGTCATCATTCAGCTTTAGAGAATTCACAGACGGTTTTATCTCTGAGCTGTGCACCAACTTATTCAATGAGAGGATTCCAAAATAGGGACAAAAGTCTGGTCCAAATAGGAGGACCAAAAAGTCTGATAGGGCAAGGGACATTGCCCTATCACTGTTTCCATGCTCTTAGTGATGACAGCAGTACAACCAGCAGTAAAAGTGGACCTTCAGAACCAGTACCTGAAGGGCCAAAGGTGTGCCTTGCATATGGTTAATTTCCTTGCATATTTTTGGTTGTAGAAGTGACCTTTATATGTTACCGTAAACCCCCAGGGTGCTTGGACAGGATTTATGCCGTGTTAGAATTGCAGTGTTAGTTTCTAAACTACTCATTTGTGGAGGCGTTGTTGCTGGGAGAAGTGTCTGAAAATTATAGATGCTCTTTACTTTTGGTATGATATCCCTGTGCCACCGATCAGAGGCTCACATCACAGCTTCACCCTCTCAGATGCCAGCTTCTTGGTTGGAGTAGGCGAGGCAAGACTGATCGCTCTTCTGTCTGATCAGAGGTGCACTTTTAACTCCCCTACCTAGTCTAGGACTTAAAATAGAAGCCAGCTGTCTCCCTTGCTCGTTGTTTTTAAATGTCTGCATGTGCCATGGATTTCAAACTCTGTGTATTTTTTCTTCCTGTTAAAGCCAACAGAAGTTGTGGAGAAAATCCCTGAGAAGAAGCAACGCCTGGAGGAGGCGGCCACCATCTGCCTGCTACCACCTTGCATCTCACCAGCTCCCCACCAGAAACCTCCCAGCACTAAAGAGTGAGTTTGCCCTGGGCTGTATGATACTTTGCTTTGTTCAGACTCTTAAGAAATCCCAAATGAACCCTTGGCCGGGGGCAGGGGGTCCTGTCCCAGAGGAATGTTAGGTAAGAAACAGGAGTCTCTCAGTCCTGTCCTGACAGCAGTCTCTGACCACCAGTCTAACAAGGGTGGGATAAAGGGTGGTGCTCAGATTTGGGGTGACTCCTTGAGCTTTTTAGCAACGTTTCTTTATTCCAACTTAGATTGATGACCAAAATCGGCAAAAGTGAACTTTTAGCACTGAGTGAAGGGTAAGAGGAAGTAAATGAATTTAAAAGGGGCAGCATCAAGGGACACCTATCCCTTGAGCCAAATCACCTCCTTCTGGGCAACTTCCAGTTCTGATGGTGATAACTAAAAAGATTTCCCTGGAAAGCAACCCCTTGGCCTCAACAGGATGACTCAGCAGCCGCTTCCTCTTTGGTGTCATTTCTCAACGCTAATATGAAGCTTGAGGGCTAGCAGCTCCATGCTGAACTTCTCAGAGGCCAAGGGAAGGCCAGAGAGATGAGCTGTCTGGGAGTGCCCCCCAGCCCCAGGCAGTTCTGTGCTGGGAAAAGCCGGCTAGGGATGGACGCGTTAATGCCGATCGGCTGGCACCTCTTCTCCCATCTCCCTCTTTGCAGAAGGTGCCGGAGTCGGGCAGGAGGCCTCCTTGTCCCGTCCTCACTCACACGACCCCAGCCTTCCCTACCAAACATTGTGATGGAGTCCTTCTGTCTTATACATATCATTTCCCCAACAATCGTGTCAGCTACTGGAACCATTCCATCTGGATAATTATTGCCATAAATTCATTCAAAATTAGAGATTACTTCCATCAAAGACCAGTTTTGGAGCCTATTAGCAGCCCAGAGCAGAGAGGCAATATGGCTAACTGCTGCTCACAATTGATTTCACAGATTACTGTTTAACATCAGTGATAGGGCATCAATCTGCCACAGATAAGATGTCGGAAATAAGTTATCAGCTTACATTTGTTTGGATCCTTGTTGTTTAGAGATGAAAGGTAGGAAAAGACCAATGACTGCTAGATCCGCTCAGTATAATAAGGAGACTTGGCCCTAGGCTGCCCATCTCCCTGTGCACCCAAAGCTTTTTGTGACAGGCATCTGTGTTCCCTGGCATAATTTGATTGGAAATATCCCTTCACATACTTGGAGTTCTCAGAATTAGTAACTCTTCCAGTGGAGCAAACCAGCCCTTTTTACCCCAGGGTGGGCCAGGAATGTGGGGAAACAGACTTCTTTCCCAGTGGTCAAACACTGTCATTCCAGGGCCCTCCTACTTTCCAAGGAGGAGGGGCTAAAGTGGTGTCCCTGTAGTGGCGGTACTGCCCCAGGTCCCAGATTCAATCTATTCGGGCCGGGCCACCTGAGGGCACGAGGAAGACCCAGGGAACTGTGGGGCATTGCGACACCATCAGTCCCCATTGCGAGCCTCCTTCAGCGACCCAGTGATCTGTCACTGGTCCCCATTTCGTGGAAGAGAGATGATCAAATATTAAATCAATGTCTAATAATTCGAATTCGTTCTCATAAAATGGTGTTTTACCTCATGGTCCTTACGATATTCCTGCTCTTGTCGTAGTTCGGAGAGCAGTGTTTACCTAGTAGCACTTATCATTCAGGAAGGGCCTGGATCGGGTTCTTTTTTTTTTAGATGCCCTGGAAGAGGTGCATGGCCCTAGCCCTCAACTCACCCCATATATCATGTCATTAGGTCTTTTTTTTTTTTTTACATCTTTATTGGAGTATAATTGCTTAACAATGGTGTGTTAGTTTCTGCTTTATAACAAAATGAATCAGTTATACATATACATATGTTTCCATATCCCCTCCCTCTTGCGTCTCCCTCCCACCCGCCCTATCCCACCCCTCCAGGTGGTCACAAAGCACTGAGCTGATCTCCCTGTGCTATGTGGCTGCTTCCCACTAGCTATCTACCTTACGTTCGGTAGTGTATATATGTCCATGCCTCTCTTCTGCTTTGTCACAGCTTACCCTTCCCCCTCCCCATATCCTCAAGTCCATTCTCTAGTAGGTCTGTGTCTTTATTCCTGTCTTACCCCTATGTTCTTCATGACATTTATTTTTTCTTAAATTCCATATATATGTGTCAGCATACAGTATTTGTCTTTCTCTTTCTGACTTACTTCACTCTGTATGACAGACTCTAGGTCCATCCACCTCATTACAAATAGCTCAGTTTCGTTTCTTTTTATGGCTGAGTAATATTCCATTGTATATATGTGCCACATCTTCTTTATCCATTCATCCGATGATGGACACTTAGGTTGTTTCTATCTCCGGGCTATTGTAAATAGGGCTGCTATGAACATTTTGGTACATGACGCTTTTTGAATTATGGTTTTCTCAGGGTATATGCCCAGTAGTGGGATTGCTGGGTCATATGGTAGTTCTATTTGTAGTTTTTTAAGGAGCCTCCATACTGTTCTCCATAGTGGCTGTACCAATTCACATTCCCACCAGCAGTGCAAGAGTGTTCCCTTTTCTCCACACCCTCTCCAGCATTTATTGTTTCTAGATTTTTTGATGATGGCCATTCTGACTGGTGTGAGATGATATCTCATTGTAGTTTTGATTTGCATTTCTCTAATGATTAATGATGTTGAGCATTCTTTCATGTGTTTGTTGGCAGTCTGTATATCTTCTTTGGAGAAGTGTCTATTTAGGTCTTCTGCCCATATTTGGATTGGGTTGTTTTTTTTTTTTTTTTTTATGCTTTAGCAATTTATATTTTAATTAAGTGTACTTCAGATTAAAATTGTATTATGCAATGTTTACAATACAGACGGATATGGAAAGTGACACATGTACCTATCATTCACTTTAAGAAATAAAACTTAAAAAAAATTGGAAAGGCTGTGGGTGAAATTCACTTGTATTTAAAGGTGCAAAAACAAGATTGAAATCACTGCTTAAAAAAAAGGAAATTACTTTGGATGCACATTGTTTCTGGAAGAAGGGTGTTTTTGTGCCTGTGTGGCTCTGACGTTATAGTAGGTGTAGGCCAAAGCAGAGGACAGTCCTCTTCTTTTGGGAACATTGCACCTAACTGAAGTGGAATAAATATAGCTTAGCAACAAAATACACCTAAATAAAACATGGACCCTGCATTTGATACGCATGTCATTTGCAATACGATTTTCATGACAATCCAGGCCGATGGAAACACTTCTTTTTTTTTTTTTTTTTTTTTTTTTAGTTTACTGTTCCCTAGTTTTTTTTTTTTCTATTTTTTTTTATTACTTTCTGCTTTATAACAAAGTGAATCAGTCATACATATATATCTGTTCCCACATCCCCTCCCTCATGCATCTCCCTCCCTCCCACCCTCCCCATCCCTCCCCTCCAGGCAGTCACAAAGCACCCAGCTGATCTCCCTGTGCTCTGCGGCTGCTTCCCACTATCTATCTACCCTACGTTTGGTAGTGTATATATGTCCATGCCTCTCTTTCGCTTTGTCACAGCTTACCCTTCCCCCTCCCCATATCCTCAACTCCATTCTCAAGTAGGTCTGTGTCTTTATTCCCGTTTTACCCCTAGGTTCTTCATGACATTTTTTTTTCTTATATTCCATATATATGTGTTAGCATATGGTATTTGTCTTTCTCTTTCTGACTTACTTCACTCTGTATGACAGACTCTAGGTCTATCCACCTCATTACAAATAGCTCAGTTTCGTTTCTTTTTATGGCTGAGTAATATTCCATTGTATATATGTACCACATCTTCTTTATCCATTCATCCGATGATGGACACTTAGGTTGTTTCCAGCTCCGGGCTATTGTGAATAGAGCTGCAATGAACATTTTGGTACATGTCTCTTTTTGAATTATGGTTTTCTCAGGGTATATGCCTAGTAGTGGGATTGCTGGGTCATATGGTAGTTCTATTTTTAGTTTTTTAAGGAACCTCCATACTGTTCTCCATAGTGGCTGTACCAATTCACATTCCCACCAGCAGTGCAAGAGTGTTCCCTTTTCTCCACACCCTCTCCAGCATTTATTGTTTCTAGATTTCTTGATGATGGCCATTCTGACTGGTGTGAGATGATATCTCATTGTAGTTTTGATTTGCATTTCTCTAATGATTAATGATGTTGAGCATTCTTTCATGTGTTTGTTGGCAGTCTGTATATCTTCTTTGGAGAAGTGTCTATTTAGGTCTTCTGCCCATTTTTGGATTGGGTTGTTTGTTTTTTTGATATTGAGCTGCATGAGCTGCTGGTAAATTTTGGAGATTAATCCTTTATCAGTTGCTTCATATGCAAATATTTTCTCCCATTCTGAGGGTTGTCTTTTGGTTTTCTTTATGGTTTCCTTTGCTGTGCAAAAGCTTTTAAGTTTCATTAGGTCCCATTTGTTTATCTTTTTTTTATTCCCATTTCTCTAGGAGGTGGGTCAAAAAGGATCTTGCTGTGATTTATGTCATAGAGTGTTCTGCCTATGTTTTCCTCTAAGAGTTTGATAGTTTCTGGCCTTACATTTAGGTCTTTAATCCATTTTGAGCTTATTTTTGTGTATGGTGTTAGGGAGTGATCTAATCTCATACTTTTACATTTCCCTGTCCAGTTTTCCCAGCACCACTTATTGAAGAGACTGTCCTTTCTCCACTGTACATTCCTGCCTCCTTTATCAAAGATAAGTTGACCATATGTGCGTGGGTTTATCTCTGGGCTTTCTATCCTGTTCCATTGATCTTTCTGTTTTTGTGCGTATACCATACTGTCTTGATTACTATACCTTTGTAGTATAGTCTGAAGTCAGGGAGCCTGATTCCTCCAGCTCCGTTTTTCGTTCTCAAGATTGCTTTGGCTATTCGGGGTCTTTTGTGCTTCCATACAATTGTGAAATTTTTTGTTCTAGTTCTGTGAAAAATGCCAGTGGTAGTTTGATAGGGATTACATTGAATCTGTAGATTGCTTTGGGTAGTAGAGTCATTTTCACAATGTTGATTCTTCCAATCCAGGAGCATGGTATATCTCTCCATCTATTTGTATCATCTTTAATTTCTTTCATCAGTGTCTTATAATTTTCTGCATACAGGTCTTTTGTCTCCTTAGGTAGGTTTATTCCTAGGTATTTTATTCTTTTTGTTGCAATGGTAAAATGGAGTGTTTTCTTGATTTCACTTTCAGATTTTTCATCATTAGTGTATAGGAATGCAAGAGATTTCTGTGCATTAATTTTGTATCCTGCTACTTTACCAAATTCATTGATTAGCTCTAGTAGTTTTCTGGTAGCATCATTAGGATTCTCTATGTATAGTATCATGTCATCTGCAAACAGTGACAGCTTTACTTCTTCTTTTCTGATTTGGATTCCTTTTGTTTCCTTTTCTTCTCTGATTGCTGTGGCTAAAACTTCCAAAACTATGTTGAATAAGAGTGGTGAGAGTGGGCAGCCTTGTCTTGTTCCTGATCTTAGTGGAAATGGTTTCAGTTTTTCACCATTGAGGACGATGTTGGCTGTGGGGTTGTCATATATGGCCTTTATGATGTTGAGGAAAGTTCCCTCTATGCCTACTTTCTGCAGGGTTTTTATCATAAATGGGTGTTGAATTTTGTCAAAAGCTTTGTCTGCATCTATTGAGATGATCACATGGTTTGTCTCCTTCAATTTGTTAATATGGTGTATCACGTTGATTGATTTGCATATATTGAAGAATCCTTGCATTCCTGGAATAAACCCCACTGGATCATGGTGTATGATCCTTTTAATGTGCTGTTGGATACTGTTTGCTAGTATTTTGTGGAGGATGTTTGCATCTATGTTCATCAGTGATATTGGCCTGTAGTTTTCTTTCTTTGTGACATCCTTGTCTGGTTTTGGTGTCAGGGTGATGGTGGCCCCGTAGAATGAGTTTGGGAGTGTTCCTCCCTCTGCTATATTTTGGAAGAGTTTGAGAAGGATAGGTGTTAGCTCTTCTCTAAATGTTTGATAGAATTCGCCTGTGAAGCCATCTGGTCCTGGGCTTTTGTTTGTTGGAAGATTTTTAATCACAGTTTCAATTTCAGTGCTTGTGATTGGTCTATTCATATTTTCTATTTCTTCCTGATTCAGTCTTGGCAGGTTGTGGATTTCTAAGAATTTGTCCATTTCTTCCAGGTTGTCCATTTTATTGGCATAGAGTTGCTTGTAGTAGTCTCTCATGATCTTTTGTATTTCTGCAGTGTCAGTTGTTACTTCTCCTTTTTCATTTCTAATTCTATTGATTTGAGTCTTCTGCCTTTTTTTCTTGATGAGTCTGACTAATGGTTTATCAATTTTGTTTATCTTCTCAAAGAACCAGCTTTTAGTTTTATTGATCTTTGCTATCGTTTCCTTCATTTCTTTTTCATTTATTTCTGATCTGATTTTTATAATTTCTTTCCTTCTGCTAACTTTGGGGTGTTTTTGTTCTTCTTTCTCTAATTGCTTTAGGTTCAAGGTTAGGTTGTTTATTCAAGATATTTCCTGTTTCTTAAGGTGGGATTGTATTGCTATAAACTTCCCCCTAAGAACTGCTTTTGCTGCGTCCCATAGGTTTTGGGTCGTCGTGTCTCCATTGTCATTTGTTTCTAGGTATTTTTTAATTTCCTCTTTGATTTCTTCAGTGATCACTTCGTTATTAAGTAGTGTATTGTTTAGCCTCCATGTGTTTGTATTTTTTACAGATCTTTTCCTGTAATTGATATCTAGTCTCACAGCATTGTGGTCAGAAAAGATACTTGATACAATTTCAATTTTCTTAAATTTACCAAGGCTTGATTTGTGACCCAAGATATGATCTATCCTGGAGAATGTTCCATGAGCACTTGAGAAAAATGTGTATTCTGTTGTTTTTGGATGGAATGTCCTATAAATATCAATTAAGTCCATCTTTTTTAATGTATCATTTAAAGTTTGTGTTTCCTTATTTATTTTCATTTTGGATGATATGTCCATTGGTGAAAGTGGGGTGTTAAAGTCCCCTACTATGAATGTGTTACTGTCAATTTCCCCTTTTATGGCTGTTACTATTTGCCTTATGTATTGAGGTGCTCCTCTGTTGGGTGCATAAATATTTACAGTTGTTATATCTTCTTCTTGGATCAATCCCTTGATCATTATGTAGTGTCCTTCTTTGTCTCCTCTAGTAGTCTTTATTTTAAAGTCTATTTTGTCTGATATGAGAATTGCTACTGCAGCTTTCTTTTGGTTTCCATTTGCATGGAATATCTTTTTCCATCCCCTTACTTTCAGTCTTTATGTGTCTCTAGGTCTGAAGTGGGTCTCTTGTAGACAGGATATATATGTGTCTTGTTTTTGTATCCATTCAGCCAATCTGTGTCTTTTGGTGGGAGCATTTAGTCCATTTACATTTAAGGTAATTATTGATATGTATATTCCTATTCCCATTTTCTTAATTGTTTTGGGTTCGTTATTGTAGGTCTTTTCCTTCTGTTGTGTTTCTTGCCTAGAGAATTTCCTTTAGCATTTGTTGTAAAGCTGGTTTGGTGGTGCTGAACTCTCTCAGCTTTTGCTTGTCTGTAAAGGTTTTAATTTCTCCATCAAATCTGAATGAGATCCTGCTGGGTAGAGTAATCTTGGTTGCAGGGTTTTCTCCTTCATCACTTTAAATATGTCCTGCCACTCCCTTCTGGCTTGTAGAGTTTCTGCTGAGAGATCAGCTGTTAACCTGATGGGGATTCCCTTGTGTGTTATTTGTTGTTTTCCCCTTGCTGCTTTTAATATGTTTTCTTTGTATTTAATTTTTGACAGTTTGATTAATATGTGTCTTGGCGTATTTCTCCTTAGATTTATCCTGTATGTGACTCTCTGTGCTTCCTGGACTTGATTAACTATTTCCTTTCCCATATTTGGGAAGTTTTCAACTATAATCTCTTCAAATATTTTCTCAGTCCCTTTCTTTTTCTCTTCTTCTTCTGGGATCCCTATAATTCGAGAATGTTGGTGCGTTTAATGTTGTCCCAGAGGTCTCTGAGACTGTCCTCAGTTGTTTTCATTCTTTTTTCTTTCTTCTGCTCTGCAGTAGTTATTTCCACTATTTTATCTTCCACCTCACTTATCCGTTCTTCTGCCTCAGTTATTCTGCTATTGATCCCATGTAGAATATTTTTCATTTCATTTATTGTGTTTTTAATCATTGCTTGATTCATCTTTATTTATTCTAGGTCCTTGTTAACTGTTTCTTGCATTTTGTCTATTCTATTTCCAAGATTTTGGATCATCTTTACTATCATTATTCTGAATTCTTTTTCAGGTAGACTGCCTATTTCCTCTTCATTTGTTAGGTCTGGTGGGTTTTTATCTTGCTCCTTCTCCTGCTGTGTGTTTTTCTGTCTTCTCATTTTGCTTATGTTACTGTGTTTGGGGTCTCCTTTTTGCCGGCTGCAGGTTTGTAGTTTCCGTTGTTTTTGGTGCCTGTCCCCAGTGGCTAAGGTTGGTTCAGTGGGTTGTGTAGGCTTCCTGGTGGAGGGGACTAGTGCCTGTGTTCTGGTGGATGAGGCTGGATCTTGTCTTTCTGGTGGGCAGGTCCACGTCTGGTGGTGTGTTTTGGGGTGTCTGCGGACTTTTTATGATTTTAGGCAGCCTCTCTGCTAATGGGTGGTGTTGTGTTCCTGTCTTGCTAGTTGTTTGGCATAGGGTGTCCAGCACTGTAGCTTGCTAGTCGTTGACTGAAGCTGGGTGCTGGTGTTGAGATGGAGATCTCTGGAAGATTTTCGCCATTTGATATTATGTGGAGCTGGGAGGTGTCTTGTGGACCAGTGTCCTGAAGTTGGCTCTCCCACCTCAGAGGCACAGCACTGACTCCTGGCTCCTCAATTTGGGATGATTCATTGTCTATTCATGTATTCCACAGATGCAGGGTACATCAAGTTGATTGTGGAGCTTTAATCCACTGCTTCTGAGGCTGCTGGGAGAGATTTCCCTTTCTCTTCTTTGTTCTCACAGCTCCCGGTTCTCAGCTTTGGATTTGGCCCCGCCTCTCCATGTAGGTCACTGGAGGGTGTCTGTTCTTCGCTCAGACAGGACAGGGTTAAAGGAGCAGCCGCTTCGGGTACTCTGGCTCACTCAGGCTGGGGGGGAGGGAGGGGCACGGAGTGCGGGTTGAGCCTGCAGTGGCAGAGCCCGGCATGACGTTGCACCAGCCCAGGGCGCGCCGTGCGTTCTCCCCAGAAGGGGGCGTGGACAGTGACCTGCGCTCGCACACAGGCCTCATGGCGGAGGCAGCAGCCCCAGCGTCCCACGCCCGTCTCTGGCATCCGCGCTTTCAGCCATGGCTCGCGCCCGTCTCTGGAGCTCCTTTAAGCAGCGCTCTTAATCCCCTCTCCTCGCGCACCAGGAAACAAAGAGGGAAGAAGAAGTCTCTTGCCTCTTCGGCAGGTCCAGACTTTTTCCCGGACTCCCTACTGGCTAGCTGTGGTGCATTAGCCCCTTCAGTCTGTGTTCACGCCGCCAGCCCCAGTCCTCTCCCTGCGCTCTGACTGAAGCCCGAGCCTCAGCTCCCAGCGCCGCCCACCCCGGCGGGCGAGCAGACAAGCCTCTCGGGCTGGTGAGTGCCGGTTGGCACTGATCCTCTATGCGGGAATCTCTCCGCTTTGTCCTACCCAGGTACGTGGGGAGTATCTTGCCTTTTGGGAGGTCTGAGGTCTTCTGCCAGCGTTCAGTAGGTGTTCTGTAGGAGTTGTTCCATGTGTAGCTGTATTTCTGGTGTATCTGTGGGGAGGAAAGTGATCTTCGTGTCTTACTCTTCCGCCATCTTCCCCGGAAGTAAGTCCCTGGATCGGGTTCTTAACACTTGGCCAGCAAATCCATGTCTGCGGGAAAGTCTCAGGAGTTGAGGGAGAAGAAAGCAAGACAGATCTCTCGGAGGTCTTCTTCTGGAAGCCCTCTCCTCAAGCTTTGTCTGCTCCTTTGTGCTTTGTTGACTCTTCAGACTAAATCCTTGGAAATTTCTATAAGACAACATTCACTTTTCTCAATGAATATTCTAAACCTAGCAAAGGATGCCACAGCAGACTATGACAGCTGGAGTTTCCCATCGTCCACCAGAAGGGCCCTGATGAGTTCCTTGCCCCTTCTTTGGAGCTTGAACCATCAGAAGGGCCTCTGAGGCATTAAATGGGGGACTCTCTTACCTGCTGTCCTCCTATACAAGAGCCAGAGCCTATACAAGCGGTGTCCTTATAGTAAGAAGCCATAATGGTGACAGAGTGGTCTCTAGAAAGTGCTCCCTGGGTGTCTTCACCCAGGAAGTCACTAAAGGCCACAGGGTTCCAGGTCACTATCATACAGATGGAAAGGGAGCCAGATGACTGTGCCCATTGCACTGAATGTACTGTACTGGGAACGATGTACTGTGTACAATGGCAGATGGGGAGGCCTAGCACAATGATAGTTGCCAATGGCAAATGGACGGCCTCTAGGGAACAGCTCTTCCCCTTGCAGCCCACCCTCTTCTCCAGCAGCTCAGGTAGTGCAGGAGTGGTCATAGGTAAGGAAACCATTCACTCCTATAGATGCCACAGCAATGCTTGACTCCTTTCTATGTAAATTCTCCAAAGTCCGATTCCTCTGTAATGATTATACTCAGTGTGGGCTGATGTTGGTGGAGCCTCCTCGTGGACGTGCATCCTAATCCAGATTTTCACCATTATTTTCATCAGGCATCACCACTCTCTTAAAATGATTCTTCATGCCCAAGCAATTTTAAAAATCCACTGGCAAATATTTTGTAATTAATTTAAATCCATTAAGGTAATGGCAGAAACAGTGAATTTTCTGAAAATTTGGCTGCCTGACAAAAATTGACATAGGACTGCATTTATGAAACAGAAGATGACAAATATTATTACAAGTGGCAAATCTGGGCAGCAGAAGTGGAATGATGGGACTGCATTGACTTCTACCATTTCAGGAAATCAAACTACTTGAGTGCTTGTTCATCTTTGATTTGTTGCTTTGAGATATTGTAAATCTATATTTCTAGACACTGACTGAAATTGATCAAGAGGAAAACATAAATTCTTGTTGACTTAATTTGCTGTTGAAAATTGTAGTCAATAATCATGAAAAGTAAATGGCTGCACAGTACAGTATTAGTTGTCTATGAAAAGATTAAAATTCAAGTAATCTTCATTGATTAGTCGGAGACAGTAACTAAAATAAAAATCCATGGCCCAATTACCATGTTAAGCAGCTAGCATAAGGTTTTAGTTGTTCTGTTTTATTTGAAGTCTCAGTCTATTGGATGATGCCCACTTAGTGGGCAGATAAATCAGTTTGAAAGCACAGGAGCACTTCTAGGACTGCAGATGTCTTATGGAAAGATGACAAAATATTTTTCAAATGGACTGTTGTAAACCAGAGTACATTAGTGTAACAACTTAAGATCAGGGACTCATTATGCCTGGGTAGAACAGTTGGAACATACAATTTGCAATGTAACCCAAAAGTATTTAGTGCACTATTTATTTCTGTGTAATGTATGCACGTAGTATTTCTTAAGAAAGTATCCTTCCACTAATTGTTTATTGTACTGTTTATTGTGTGACTATGCAGTTAAGTCGTAGGGCAGAATAAGTAGGAACCATCCTAAAAAATGATGGGATTAAAGTCTGCATTGGATTTTCCATAAAAATCTACTTAACAGTAATCTTAAAAGGTTACAAATATCACACTGGGGCAACACTCCATTAGACGTTTCCATTTATCATGGGAGTTCTGTTTCAAAGACCCGTGTTTATTCTTAGATACATATGGTTGCATTTATCTATAACTCAGTCTATAGGGAGGGCTCCCTCTCTATAGATATCTATGTCTCTATGCGTTTTAATGTATACTCTTCACCACAAGTAAAGGACCATCAACCAACATATTACTTTAGCTGAAAGTGTCAGCATCATGGGAAAGATCAGAATAAAGAGAGACAAAATTTTCTGACACCCTATACTTTTTGTTTACACAGAAATAATTCATCCAGGAGAGCAAACAGAAGAAAAGAAGAAAAGCTGTTTCCCCCTCCACTTTCCCCACTGCCAGAGGATCCTCCACGCTGCAGGAACATCAGCGGCAATAATGGTCCCTTCAGTCAAGACAAGACCGTCCCTATGATTGGACAGATCACCTCGACCAAACCTAAGAGGAGTGAAGGCAAATTCTGTCCGACTTTCAAAGGGATATCTGTAAATGTAAGCATCTTAGAAGAAATCTTATCATTTTCAGGTGGAAACAAGTTGACCCAGCTTATCTAACTGAACTCAGGATGCATTTTTCATTCCAGTCTTACTTCTCCAAACAGATTATTATGCAGGCATTCAGGGCCTTGGACGTCCTTTGGTCCAATCCCTTCAGATCTTGTGGGTGGGGGACACTTCCACAATACTGAGCACAGCATCTGGCACATGGGAGGCACTGATCATTTACTGAAAGGGAGAGAACAAATGGACGGAATTGCCCAAGGTCATGGAACTGGGGCCGGGACTCCAAGTTACATCTTTCCACCACCCAGCTTAGCAGGTGTGAATTGTGTTTTAAAATAGTGACTCAAAAGGATGGAGTTTAAAAGGTGAATCTGTTGCTAAAATCACACAATTGTGGTTCTCTAAGCCAAACTAAAGGATTATCCCATCCTTTCGATTTTCTGCACTGCTGCTCGATTAGCATAAATAATTGAGAAGTTGTTTCACTTTTCTCATCTATACACATCTTTTTATCTGCCCCAGGTATAGGTACCTGAACCGTGAAAACCATGAGCGATAGTGTCGCTAGTGAATGTTAATGGCACATGTACCTGCCTTTTTGGGTAAATGCACATATGTGGAGATACAGCATCCATATGCATCTGATCTCCTTTAAGTGTAGTATAAAAAGCAAATGCATGAAAATCAATGGGTTTTCAAATGTCTAGCGCCAACCTGGTGGCCCCTGAACCAAAAGCGCCCATTTAACACTTCATGAAAAGCCACGAGGCCTCTGAGCTTTAAGGACCACAATTTAAAGTCCTCCATCATCTTAGATGACTAGATGACATACATATCTAGGTAAATTTTATTGGTGACAGAAAGAAATTGCTCTATTACAAAGTTCTCATTTTCCAAATGAAATTTGTATGTGTGTGTGCCCACATTATATTTGCATTCACGTTTAAAGATGCTGACTTATAATGCTAGGAATGAAACTGTCTATTCTAAACAGTAATTACACTATCAATCCTATTTTTCATACTGAATGTAATTAATGTTATAAACTCCAACGGAGGCTTTCTTCTACTGCAAGCTTTTGGAGGGCATGCGCCATATCTAGGCAATTCTCTTCATAAAGCGCCTAGTACGTGGTCACAAATAATTAGATGCTTAATAGAGATGTTATTATGACAATGATAACAAGAGGATCCTGCAAAGGCGTTTCCACAAGAGCTGAAAACTACTGAGGAAACATGATTACATTTTCACCTAGAAATGGATCATTCTTCTTAAGGAAATCCCCGGGGTCCGCATGATGGATTGAGTACCTGTTGCCTCTTCTTTGTCCATTAGTTTTTTCTATTAATGCCTTGAAATCTGAGAGACTTTGTGGAAGTTAAGAGACTTACTTGACACATAGTGCTGACACTGCAACAAATCTGTTCTGTGACCTTGGGCAAATTATGAAACCTCTTTGAGTCCATGAAATGAGTAAATTTGACCAGATGATCTATACAGGTTCTTCCAGCTCCAAAAGCGCTTTCCATTTTCTGCTCTCAGAGTCTTCTCTGTCCCATGTATGCACGAAGTCCTGTTTATTGACTCAATGGATGAGTGAGGGTCAACAGGGGACGTGTTTATATGACTTACGTGATCATGGCTGAACGCAGCCGTTTCCAGTCAGATGTGCCAGGACCGACATCACCTCCATGTGCGTGGTGGACGTGGTGTTTCAGGGTTCTTGTTACCTATCTTGGCCATAGAGACACGTGGCTCTCTCTCGGGCTGACTCAGCTGTTTGGTCTGGGTCATCTGGCTTTAGTGGTAGAAGCGTGGAGCTGGCTTAGGAGATCAGAAGCCTCTGAGTTATTTATGTGTTTGGGTTGAATAAAATCTGTGATGAACTTTAAATGCTTTTCTCCGTATCCACCTTATGGCGGATTTTTTTTTAGATGTGCAGTCTCTCAGCACAGTTATCGCAATGAGCTCTTGATGGTAAGAATTTTTGATAATCGGAAGGTCCAGGATGAAGTGGAAAAGATAAGACTTTCATGGATATAAGAAATGTTCACGTTTGACTTTTCACTGTAAAGTGACCCTTTTGATTAAGGCAGGCAGGCCTGCGTTCAGCAAATCACTGAGTGCACTGGGTGGTGGGGTAGTGGGCCGGGGCTGGGGTGGGAGTGTCATAAAACAGAGACGGCCCCGGCACCTAAAGGGCTCCCAGTCTAAGGTGAGCAATGAGACATGTGCTCGATAAACTCGGATACGAAATAGCTGCTGATTGGTGTTTTAGGGGAGGGCTTGAGACACACCCTTCCCATCTCTAAAGGGACCGAAAAGGTTTAAAGCACTTCTGGCCCTATACATGAGGCAGTTTTCCTGGGAAGGCATTTGTTGAGCTGGGTTGAGCTGAGAGTGCCAAGTAGGGTTTAGTAATGAGGGTAAATGATTAAACAAGAGTGTGGTCTCTACACACAGTGGAATATTATTCAGTCTTCAAAAGGAAGGAAATTCTTTTTTTTTAATTTTATTAGTTTCTGCTTTATAACAAAGTGAATCAGTCATACATATACATCTGTTCCCACATCCCTTCCCTCTTGCATCTCCCTCCCTCACACCCTCCCTATCCCACCCCTCCAGGCGGTCACAAAGCACTGAGCTGATCTCCCTGTGCTATGCGGCTGCTTCCCACTATCTATCTACCTTACGTTTGGTAGTGTATATATGTCCATGCCTCTCTCTCGCTTTGTCAAAGCTTACCCTTCCCCCTCCCCATATCCTCAACTCCATTCTCTAGTAGGTCTGTGTCTTTATTCCCGTTTTACCCCTAGGTTCTTCATGACATTTTTTTTCCCTTAAATTCCATATATATGTGTTAGCATACGGTATTTGTCTTTCTCTTTCAGACTTACTTCACTCTGTATGACAGACTCCAGGTTTATCCACCTCATTACAAATAGCTCAGTTTCATTTCTTTTTATGGCTGAGTAATATTCCATTGTATATATGTGCCACATCTTCTTTATCCATTCATCCGATGATGGACACTTAGGTTGTTTCCAGCTCCAGGCTATTGTGAATAGAGCTGCAATGAATATTTTGGTACATGTCTCTTTTTGAATTATGGTTTTCTCAGGGTATATGCCCAGTAGTGGGATTGCTGGGTCATATGGTAGTTCTATTTTTAGTTTTTTAAGGAGCCTCCATACTGTTCTCCATAGTGGCTGTACCAATTCACATTCCCACCAGCAGTGCAAGAGTGTTCCCTTTTCTCCACACCCTCTCCAGCATTTATTGTTTCTAGATTTTTTGATGATGGCCATTCTGACTGGTGTGAGATGATATCTCATTGTAGTTTTGATTTGCATTTCTCTAATGATTAATGATGTTGAGCATTCTTTCATGTGTTTGTTGGCAGTCTGTATATCTTCTTTGGAGAAGTGTCTATTTAGGTCTTCTGCCCATTTTTGGATTGGGTTGTTTGTTTTTTTGATATTGAGCTGCATGTGCTGCTGGTAAATTTTGGAGATTAATCCTTTGTCAGTTGCTTCATATGCAAATATTTTCTCCCATTCTGAGGGTTGTCTTTTGGTTTTCTTTATGGTTTCCTTTGCTGTGCAAAAGCTTTGAAGTTTCATTAGGTCCCATTTGTTTATCTTTGTTTTTATTTCCATTTCTCTAGGAGGTGGGTGCAAAAGGATCTTGCTGTGATTTATGTCATAGAGTGTTCTGCCTATATTTTCCTCTAAGAGTTTGATAGTTTCTGGCCTTACATTTAGGTCTTTAATCCATTTTGAGCTTATTTTTGTGTATGGTGTTAGGGAATGATCTAATCTCATACTTTTACATGTCCCTGTCCAGTTTTCCCAGCACCACTTATTGAAGAGACTGTCCTTTCTCCACTGTACATTCCTGCCTCCTTTATCAAAGATAAGCTGACCATATGTGCATGGGTTTATCTCTGGGCTTTCTATCCTGTTCCATTGATCTATCTTTCTGTTTTTGTGCCAGTACCACACTGTCTTGATTACTGTACCTTTGTAGTATAGTCTGAAGTCAGGGAGCCTGATTCCTCCAGCTCCGTTTTTCGTTCTCAAGATTGCTTTGGCTATTCGGGGTCTTTTGTTTTTCCAAACAAATTTTGAGATTTTTTGTTCTAGTTCTGTGAAAAATGCCAGTGGTAGTTTGATAGGGATTGCATTGAATCTGTAGATTGCTTTGGGTAGTAGAGTCATTTTCACAATGTTGATTCTTCCAATCCAGGAGCATGGTACATCTCTCCATCTATTTGTATCATCTTTAATTTCTTTCATCAGTGTCTTATAATTTTCTGCATACAGGTCTTTTGTCTCCTTAGGTAGGTTTATTCCTAGGTATTTTATTCTTTTTGTTGCAGTGGTAAATGGGAGTGTTTTCTTGATTTCACTTTCAGATTTTTCATCATTAGTGTATAGGAATGCCAGAGATTTCTGTGCATTAATTTTGTATCCTGCTACTTTACCAAATTCATTGATTAGCTCTAGTAGTTTTCTGGTAGAATCTTTAGGATTCTCTATGTATAGTATCATGTCATCTGCAAACAGTGACAGCTTTACTTCTTCTTTTCCGATTTGGATTCCTTTTATTTCCTTTTCTTCTCTGATTGCTGTGGCTAAAACTTCCAAAACTATGTTGAATAAGAGTGGTGAGAGTGGGCAGCCTTGTCTTGTTCCTGATCTTAGTGGAAATGGTTTCAGTTTTTCACCATTGTGGACGATGTTGGCTGTGGGTTTGTCATATATGGCCTTTATTATGCTGCGGAAAGTTCCCTCTATGCCTACTTTCTGCAGAGTTTTTATCATAAATGGGTGTTGAATTTTGTCAAAAGCTTTCTCTGCATCTATTGAGATGATCACATGGTTTGTCTCCTTCAATTTGTTAATATGGTGTATCACATTGATTGATTTGCATATATTGAAGAATCCTTGCATTCCTGGAATAAACCCCACTGGATCATGGTGTATGATCCTTTTAATGTGCTGTTGGATTCTGTTTGCTAGTATTTTGTTGAGGATTTTTGCGTCTATGTTCATAAGAGATATAGGCCTGTAGTTTTCTTTCTTTGTGACATCCTTGTCTGGTTTTGGTATCAAGGTGATAGTGGCCTCATAGAATGAGTTTGGGAGTGTTCCTCCCTCTGCTATATTTTGGAAGAGTTTGAGAAGGATAGGTGTTAGCTCTTCTCTAAATGTTTGATAGAATTCGCCTGTGAAGCCATCTGGTCCTGGGCTTTTGTTTGTTGGAAGATTTTTGTTTGTTTGTTTGTTGGCTGTGTTGGTTCTTCATTGTTGCACATGGGTTTTCTCTAGTTGCAGCGAACGGGGGCTGCTCTTCATTGCGGTGCACAGGCTTCTCATTGCGGTGGCTTCTCTTGTTGCGGAGCATGGCCCCTAGGCACACAGGCTTCTAAAGCTCAGGCTCAGTAGTTGTGGCGCACACGCTTAGTTGCTCCACAGCGTGTGGGATCTTCCCAGACCAGGGCTCAAACCTATGTCCCCTGCATTGGCAGGTGGACTCTCAACCACTGCGCCACCAGGGAAGCCCCTGTTGGAAGATTTTTAATCACAGTTTCAATTTCAGTGCTTGTGATTGGTCTATTCATATTTTCTATTTCTTCCTGAGTCAGTCTTGGCAGGTTGTGCATTTCTAAGAATTTGTCCATTTCTTCCACGTTGTCCAGGAAGGAAATTCTGACATGTGCTACAACTTGGGTGAGCCTTGAGGACATTATGCTAAATGAGATCAGCCAGGCCTAAACAGACGAAGAGTGTATGATTCCACTTACACATGGTGCCTCGAGGAGTCAGATTTGCAAAGACAGAAACTAGAAGGGTGATTTCCAGGGGCTGGGGGTAGTAAGGGGATGGAGAGTTATGGTCTAATGGGCACAGAGTTTCAGCTTTGCAAGATCGAAGAGCCCTGGAGATTGGTTGCACGATGATGTAAATGTGCTTAACACTAGCGCACTGGACATTTAAACATGGTTGAGATGGTAAATTGGATGTCATGTGTATTTTACCTCAATTTAAAAACTAAAAAAATACAGTACATTATCTCAAGGTGAAAAAAGTAACGAAGAGGAGGCTTCTTCAACCCTAAGACTGCAAAGGACCCAAAGCTGGAAAGTGGAGAAAGCCTGATGAGTTCAGTTTGGTGGCAGGTTCGTTGGAGGAAGTCGGGAAGGGTGAAGCCAGGTCAGGAAGGGCCTTACACACCAGCAGAGGAGCTCAGCCTGGGGTTTGCACTCAGCCGCAAGGCAGTGACATGCAGGGAGCTCCGTTCAGGAAGCTCAGGCTGGCAGGCAGCAGATGGAGGGTGATTGGAAAAGCTATCTCAGAGGTCGGCCATTCGGCCAGGAGGCTGTGTGATCGACTCTGGCTGAAGCCACGAGAGCCTGCACTTTGAGGCTTCAGAGGAGGAAGGGACAGGTTGTGAGACACTGCGGGGAGGGAGCAAACAGGACTTTATAATGGAGCGGATGGGGGGGATGGAGAAGGAGAAATAAGGGATGAAGTAGAGCAGTGGTTTTCAAAAAGAGTTTCAGGAGCATGATCATGTTTTGAAATGAAATAATTTCCAGAACTTCAATATCTAAAACTGGTTAAAGCAGAGCAGCTCAGATGGAAGGCAAGGCAGGGAGGACACCGGTTCTGATGCTCCTAGCCCAGGGGTGACCACCATGCCCTTACCAGCCTGGAGAAATCCAGCCTTGGTGACAGGGGAGACCATCCTGCCATTCACAGAAAAAGGGGACTGGTTTGGATGAAAGTTTGGTTTCAGAGCAGTCTGAGGTGCTGATGGGCCATCTTGGTGGAACTTTCCAGAAATGATCACTGCAGGAGCATCAGAGAGAGGGTCAGGTGGAGGTTTCCCTTGGGGAGTTATCTGCTTATTGTCAGATCTGTGCCAGTGCACACAAGACTGGCAAATCCTGTCAAGGTCAAGAGAGAAGGGCTGAGGAATGAACGTTGGGGGATGTCAGCCTTAGAGGGATCCCAGCTCAGAAGAGGAGAAGGAGGAAGAGGCACCACGGCAAGTACCATCAGAGGTAGAACAGTCAGGATCGTCCCGCGGTTGCCAGGGTGGGGCATGGGGGCAGAGTCAGCAGTGTGAACACGGCAGGTGGTCTCGTGACACAGAGTGTCACATCGTTGCAAATCTTCCCACCTACTTCATTCATCTGGATCCCATTCTTTCTATGGCAATGACAGTTCAGGGTGGAACTCAGCAGTCTCTGACTCCTTTGATTTTTGACCTGGTACAGATGAGCTTTCACTCTCCTAAGGCCTGGGAATGAAGAGGTGCTCCTGTGGCATCCCCTAGCAGGAAAGCAGTCAAGCCCTCGCGTGAACGGAAAGGCAGCCTCAGCCTCGGTCCCAGGGTACTGACTGTTGCAGTGCGATGCCTGGTGTGCTGGCATTTTGCTGCCCTGGATCTGGCATTTTGCAGAGTAACTACTTTTCTTACCCTAGAGAAAGTTTCTGGGCTGGTTCCCTTATCAAAAATATACACGTCAGGGTGATGATAATCTCTCTCTCTCTCCCTCTCTCTAGCCTTCCCTCCCTTTCCCATTCTTCCCCTCCCCCCTCACATCCCCGACTGGATTTAGACCTTCACCAATGACTGTCTCACTGGGATGATGGAGCTATGTAGTCACATCACGTGACTAGCTTGGGGTTTGGTGTCATCATAGAACAAAAGCTGGTGATTCCCAGAGTTCATGACATACAGCAGGGTCACCTGTGTATCCCCCAGCTGTGTACATTGTTTTCTTTTCTCTCGTCTCGTTTTCTAGTGTGCTTGACATGCAAAGCATTTATGAAAAGATGCTCTAAAAATCTGGACCTAATGGAAATTCTTTGTCCTCCTTTTTCCCAGGAGGGAGACACTCCAAAAAAGGCACCCTCTGCCACCGCCACTGTCACCAACACTGCTATTGCCACTGTCAGTGCTACTGCCATTGTCACTGCCACTGCCATGGCCACTGCCACGGCCACTGCCACTACCACCACCACTACCACTACCATTTCCACCATCACCTCCACCATCACTACTGGCCTCATGGACAGCAGTCACCTGGAGATGACATCCTGGGCGGCCCTGCCCGTTCTTTCCAGCAGCACTACCAGTGTCCGGAGACCCAAGCTCACTTTTGATGACTCGTATGTTGTCCCCAGATTCTCTGGAGTGGTGAACGGGGGTGGGGGCAGTATGGCTTTTTGAGCACCGTGCATGTGTCACCCGAAATAAGGCCTCAGAGGCAGCAGTGCAGCTCCTATAGCCTTGAAAGTAGATTCCTCCCCTCCTCACACACACCTCTATCCCAATCGAGAAACATCGCTGGCCCATTTTAATTGTGGAGCTCTGTTACTGTTTCCGAAGGCAGGTGCTGAATCCCAGCTTGCTTGGTCCTCCTTGCTTACCCATGTCCTCAGATAGAACTGTGTGCCAGCAAAGAGAATTATAGCTAGGTTCTCTTGGATCTGTTTGGGCAGCTGGAATGGTTGGGGTTGGAGGATGTGGGTATTTATCCTAATGGGCCATTATGCACTTCCGATTTCATTCACTGGACTATTTCAAGCTTGGTTATTAGATGCATGACAAGCATTCATCCTCCCTGTTCAAGGCATTGTATAGGAATGGATTTATAGCCCCCCAAAATTGTGACTATTCGGTCTTTTAATGAAACGATGAAACATTGCTTTCTGAACGTGCTCGTTTTGTTTGTTTAGGGTTCACAACGCTGATTATTACATGCAAGAGGCGAAGAAGCTGAAGCACAAAGCTGATGCACTGGTAGGTTTCCTTTCTCCCATTGCTCTCCTCCCATTCAGGTATTAGGCTTTGAAGGAAAACAAACAAGGCACTTTACAAACGAGTCAAACCTTTTCATTGCTGCTGTGACATAGAGAGATTGGAGCTGGTTAATTCCTTAGCAGTGGGGTTCCCCAAGGTCTTGGTGCCATGTTGCCCTGCCATTCTTGGTTTTCCCATTCTTGGTTTTCCCATTCTTCTTCCCCTTGGTCCAACTTCAGAAGCTCAATGGCTTGTACTGTCTTTCAAGTGATTTTGAAATGACCTTTGAAACTGCCCTGGGGAAGGTGGGAGCTCCCATAGGTTCCAGTAAACCCGAACTGGTGTGGGCAGGGAGAGGGCTGCTGAGAGCCAGTTAAGTGGCCTCAGTCATTGGCTCTGGGAAACTCAGGTCTGTAGAAAAATCTCAGCTCCTCGCTGCATTTGATGACATGTTTCCAGAGTGAGGCCCACAGCCAGCCTAGGTCCCCGCACACAGAAAGGAAGTTCTGTTCTCTGGATTTCCCCCAACACTTGGCCTCACTGCCTCCAAGGGTTGTGAGAGCATGGGGAGTCGTCTGATTGACTGAGCCACCTAACAGGGGGTCTCAATCGTGTGGTACGATCACTTGGGGAGCTTTAAACTAGCCCTGATGCCCAAGCTGCACCCCAGAGAAATGGAATCAGAATTTCCGACACTGGGACCCAGGAATGGGTGTTTAAGCTCCCCCTGGGTGATTCCCAAGTGCAGCCGAGGTTGAGAACCACTGCCCTCAATTCAGGGTCCTCACCTTTGACTAAAGCCCAGCATAATTAGAGGTGTCAGTTCAACTCCGCTGGGTTAAAAAAAAAATCACACCCTCCATCATCACATTGTGTCCAGTCAGGACTTAGCTGCCCTGTGCTGTTTGCCACTGGGTGGGCTATAATGGAGGACCACGACGGTCTCTGTGCTGTGACTTGCACGTGGCCACCATCCACTGCCCTCCAAAGGGCCACGGTACATAAGGAGATAATCGGTATGTCTTTAGTATTAAAATTTCCATGGGGTGTGTGAAAAAAAAATCTAAAAAATCTCCCTCGGTGGGGGGTGGGGGTGGGAAGGAATGATAAGAAAAAAAGAAAAGGTTGAGAAATACTCATTTAGAGGAAGATGTCTTTGCTTGGCTTACTTCTACACCAGAGCTAGGCACTCCTTTGGAGTTCAAGCCCCTAACTGGCCCTGTGGCCCATGTAGTCTTCTCTCTGGACTTCAGTTATTCCTTTTGCAAAAAGAGAGATTTGGGCCAGGTGATCTTTAAGGATCCTTCCAGCTGTGGGCTTGCAAATGAAAAGTCAGTTTCAAAAATCAGGATGTAAAGCTTAATTTCCACAGGGGAGAGCCAATCAGAGTCAGATGACCTAAGGAAATTATCTTGTAAGGCAAGAGAAGAAGGACGCTTTCATAAAATCGCTTTGAATGGGGCAGAAACCGATCTTTTTCCACAACAGCTTACAGAAAGGAAACCACAGAATTCCTGCAGTACATAAAAGCTGGAGAACATTTATTGCAAAGAGAGTCATTTACAGCAAGAGATTCTGCAGGACCTGTAACTCATCATTTTATAGATGTACTTAATCCTTTGCTAGAGACAGCTACTCTGCCGTTTTGAGAATTGAAACCTTCACGGTTGCATAGAAAATATTTTGATAAAAGGTATACAAGAAAATTAAAATAGCTCAATCTGCATTCTATTGGTTCTTTCACATAAAATTCTGTATTAGTGGAATTCTCCTATCCAGCTATCAAAAATTGAAAATGTTAAATACTGTTAGAAAATACTCACTATAAAAGTGTCATATATAATATTCATTACACATAAAAAAGAAATCAGTATGTCTAAGTCAGTTTAATCGTGACCATTATCGGGGCTAAAACCTTTTGCAATAAAATTTTACTAAACTAAAATATTTAGTAGTGCTATATTTGGGGGCTTTTTGACACACTATTTCAGACCATCATTTACAGTGAAAGTGATGTGATTATCGTCAACAGTCACACTGCAACTTCCCCTTTTTCATGGCAATAGCATCCATTTGTTACTCTTCTCCCGGGGGTGGGGATGATGTGCTTATCTAGAGTTCCAAGCAAAGACTAAATGAGTTAGTTGTCCAGGAGGCTTGTAAAAAGCAAGGTTTCATTGCCGGCTCTGTCTAGAGGACATTATGATGACCAGTCTAGTAAATGTAGTCAAGAGAAACTAGTCGAGGCAGTGATTTGGATCCCGGTCCACCAAAAAGATAACAACAACAGGAATACCACAAAGACATGATACCTTGGCTGCAGTTTTCTCTTCTCAACCAGCCCCCATGTCATGGCAATAGAACCTGAAATCAGTTACATCCTTGTCTAGACAAATTCCTAATTGTTCCCCTCCGTAGGTCAACCTTGGCACTGTTGGGCTGGGCAGTTCTCCACTGTGGGAGCTGTCCTGTGCATTGAGGGGTGTTGAACAGCATCTCCAGCCTGTGTCCACTAGATGCCCCCCATCCCTAGTGGTGACAACCAAAAAGGTGTCCAGACATTGCCAAATGTTCCCTGGGGGAGGAGTGCAAAGTTGCCCCGGGTTGAACACCACTGCTTTAGATGAAGGAGAGAAGAGGAACCGTCATGTTGACAAGTCTTCTTCCTGTTTCAGTTTGATAAATTTGGCAAAGCCGTGAATTATGCCGATGCAGCCCTGTCCTTCACCGAATGTGGCAACGCGATGGAGCGCAACCCTCTGGAAGCCAAGTCTCCGTACACCATGTACTCTGAGACAGTGGAGCTTCTCAGGTTCGTGCCTTTCTGCTACCTTCTTCCTTAGCTCTTTCCAGTCATAATTAGAAGCTGCTTGCTATGTTTGAGAACTATCACTTCCACATAATAATGACTCATCCAAGGCATCTTCTTCTTAGCAGTCATTATAATTCGTTCTTGCCATTTTATTCATGTCATGGAAAATTTATAACTGATGGACACTTCTTGTATCAATTATTCCCTTCAGAGGTTATAACGTGAGTGTTACAATCTGCAATATTCATAAAATTAAAATGGAAAGGTAGTGGATGTGAGTAAAGTATCATCATTTCACTGCTTGGCGTGGACACTTGTCTTTTCAAAGCGCAGTTCTATAATTCACAAAAAGCGGTGCTATTGGGATTTCTGTTATAAACCATGTTTTCTAAAAATTTCTGCCTCAGTTATTAAAAATGGAGGGGCACTGTTCCAACACAAAGCCAGCTTTGGAGGCCGCAGCTGTGGAGTAGACGTTCCATGCATCTGGAATTTGAGGGACAGTCAAGGTGGTAGCAGGGGGAGGGGAGAGATGAGGTTGATAATAGAGAAGAGTGTATTAACGGCACAGATTATTGGTTTCATTTGCATTTTGAATGAAATTTTCTGGCCTGTTGCTCTTGGTGCAGTGGAGTTTGTGGCTAATCAAAAATTTTTTGTAAGAAGGGGAAAGAGAAGAAATGATATTCATTCTAGTGCTTTCCAGTAATCTGCAGGTATTTGTACAAGAATTTCCTCTACCTCTGAATAGTGGATAAGCACTCTCATTTGCAGGATGGACTACATCATGGCTTTTGATTGAGTGAGCAGTTCTTCACCTGATAGGTCCTTGTATCCCAGCCACCTCTGGCTTGATTAATCGATAATGCCAGGCCTGCTTTTTATTGTGTTCTTGCATCTGCAATAAAGTGTTACAAATCTGAGGACTCTTGTACCTAAACCTTCAGACAGACATAGGACAGATTTAGCATGCATATTTTCCCAAGAAAGCATTTGAAAAGATCAGAAGAATGGGAGCCATTATAAAGAAGAAGAAGAAGAAAAAAAAAACTATGGTTATATAGAATCAGAAGATTTAGTTAAAGCCACCAAAGTAGGGAGATTATGAGGAAAGTTCCAGCCTTACCTTGACAGGCCAGGCAGCCATCTTTGGCTTTTCGCTGCTCTGAGAAGTATATAAAGTATTTCTCAGACTTACTTTATGCTCTGTGAAAGCCACCACTGCCATTTGTAGCTTTCAAGGGGAAATTGATTTCTCAGTGTCTATACGAGGCTGCCTGCAGTTTTCAAAGATGCACAAGATGAAAATCCTGGCAGAAACGATAAGGATTCAAAATGGAGGGGAAACTTTAATGAACAAACCTGCAGAAAAGCCATGCCTTCTATTCATCCCCAAATGCAAATTAAAACAAGGCACTTTTTAAATTGACAAGAAAATGTAAAAATGTTAATACCTAGTGTTAGCACATACGCAAAATAATGGTGAACTGGGCCTCCATGCTGTTGATGGGAATGGAAATTGATCCTTGTAAATTGAGGGCAATTTGGTATTGTGTAGGAAAACCTATACAAGTGAGCATTCATATCTTTTGAGCCAGTAATTCAACTTCCAGAAATTTGAATTTTCTGTACTGAAGAAAAGACTTGTAAGAGGAGAACGAGTTATCTGTACAGTGTTCAGTTTGGCCTATATTATAGCACCCAATTAGAAGCAAACCAAATCATCAACAGTAGAAGGGTAATTGATTACATCGCAGTACACTCAACAGAATGATTTGCAGCCATTGAAATGCAACAATGATGGAGACTATGTAGCTGCACGAAAATGTTTATAATATGATGTTAAAGTAAAAGCAAGCCACAGAATTATAGACACATTTCATTTCTGACCACGAAAAGCATGTTTCTGCATGTGGACCAATCTGGAAGGGAAATAAGGTCATATCTGTAATTGGGGGTGAAATTATGGGTGTTTTCACTCTCTCTATATATATTTTTTTCTTTTAGGAAAACACATGCTCTCTAAATAGAAAAGCAAAACATCAAATTTCACTTTTGGTAAAAATGCCATGTGAATCGCTGAGTGATATTTATTTCCATTAGAAAACACTTCTTTTTCCTTTATTATTTACAATATTTTTCTTTTTGTCTAAGCACAGTTGCTTTTTTACATGATGTGATAGTTTACTCCCCATAGGAGTATATTTTCAGTGGAACCTGGTGAAAGTCAATGGAGAATTTATAGCCATTCACTTTTAAGTCACTATTTTGAACCTTTATTTTGAGGTAATTGGATATTCACATGCAGTTATAAGAAATGACACAGAAAGTTCCTGTGTACCTCTCCCCCACCCCCCGTTTCCCCCCATCTAACGTAGGTCTAGTCCAAGATCACAGCCAGGACAAGGACATTGCTACAGTCCACCTGCCTTACTCAAATGTCATCAGGTCTTTTTTCTCCCAGATTTTACCAGTTCTACACGCACTACTTTGTATGTCCTCTATATATGTAGAACTTTACATTTTCTAGTATATGTGTGTGTATAATTTTTTTTTGGAGAGAAATTTCAGTTGGGAATAAAATGGGCTAAAGCAACTAAGTCTTCTGGCCCATGTAAGCCATTGGAACTCCACTATCAAGGCACTTCAACTGTGGCTGCAATTAGAGGGTAACTGTAATAGGAACATGGTTTTTAGTAGCGTAATTTTATGTTGAAGAGATTTTTATTACCCTCTCCCTGACGGTATGCTGGCTGCAGAGGGAGGACCTCATTTTTTTCATTCAAGTAATTATGGTTGCTCTGAGCCTTGGGAATCTGCAATAGACATATACTTGGGAAGACAAGTGGGGCATCACAATGACTTGACATTTCAGTGATCCATCTGTCAAAGACAGATTTATGACATCATAAGAAGCCTTTTTGCTTAATATTGCAACAACAGGAGGGACCCACATCAACTGCGTGGGTCCTTTTGCTGGAAAATGTTCACTGGACACAACTGGGGCAGTAACTGGGGAGAGCAGAGCGATGGGGGCACCGGTGTTCTGGGGAGCCTGCTGAAGGTGCGGGCTCGCCCTTGCCTTCTCGTAATCGAGAGCTAGTCGGGGCTGCCTGCACATCTTCAACTTCCCTCTGCAACAGTGAACTCTGTTACTTATCCCACCACGAGTGCCTGTGAAATTGCATTAAAGCTCAGACAATGATTTTATGCAATGAATTGATTTTCAGACAATGATTTTATGCAATGAATTGATTTTCAAGAGTCTAAGTGCCCAGAATGGAATCTGCTCAGCTCGAAGAAGAATAATGGGAACTACTCAACCTTTGATCTCCCCGGTGTGGAACAGTAACGAGTAAAGAGAATAGAAAGACAAAATATACAAGCACCATAAATTAGGGGCGCTCAGACCTTTACCTGCTATGAAATGTACCTTCCTTAAAAAACAACAAAAAAAACACTTCCTAGAGGAATATGTTTCATACCTGAGCCATTAGAAACACACAGCTATTGTAACTGTGTGATGGAGGCCTCCGTACACTCAGGTCAGACACAGCTGTGTTATTATTTACCTCATCTGTCAAAAACTCAACTGAAACTGACTTTTGTGTCCACGTCTCATTGAAAGCCAATAATATTGTTTAAGTAGAATGTTCTTAGAAACAGTATTTTGCCAGCATTTATACACACGCCAGACCCACAGTAGTTCCACAGCACTGTTCTGGAACGTGGGCTCCAGATATAGCTGGCTTCTCCAGAGCTAGCTTCCACTGTCACAGCAGTGCCATTGTGACACTCCTGTGGTCATCATCTTGTATATGTTTTCAGGAAAGCACACTTTTGCCCACATGCCCTTCTCAGTCCTAACGCCCAGAGCAAATGTGGGGCTAGCGCATTTAGGTGACGAGAACACCAATGACTTTGGGACTTTCTGAAGGGTCAGACTTGAGCTTGTCCTTTCTCTTCAAAGGTATGCAATGAGGCTGAAGAACTTTGCAAGCCCCCTGGCTTCGGATGGGGACAAAAAGCTGGCCGTACTATGGTAAGCCTCCTGGAGAACCACCAGGAAACAGCTGAAATGTTGCAGAAGGATTTGAAAAGTCAACTTAAGCTGCTTACCCCCAGATCATTTTTCTTGTTTCCCATTAAACTCTGGAAGGCTAACTGGTGGATTTCTTCAGTCGCTGACTAAACATTTACTCTCCGAATTTATACCCTTAGCAAGATGGGATTTTAATGCTTACCCCTTCTTTTTTTATTTTTTATTTTTTTATTATTTTTTTTGATTTATTTTTTTTTTTTGCCGTACATGGGCCTCTCATTGTTGTGGCCTCTCCCGTTGCGGAGCACAGGCTCCAGACGCGCAGGCCCAGCGGCCATAGCTCACGGGCCCAGCCGCCCCATGGCATGCAGGATCCTCCTGGACTGGGGCACGAACCCGTATCCCCTGCATCGGCAGGTGGACTCTCAACCACTGTGCCACCAGGGAAGCCCCCCCTTCTGTTTTTTTAAAAACGACACAAATTTATTATCTTACAGTTCTGAAGGTCAGAAGTCTGAAATGTGTTTCACGAGCTTATAATCAGAGTGTCAGTGAGGCTGCATTCCTTCCAGAGGCTCTAGGGGAGAATCAACTTCCTGGGCTTTTCCAGCTTTTAGAAGCCACCTGCACTCCTTGGCTCATGGCCCCTTCGTCCATCCTCAAAGTCATCAGAGTAGCTTCTTAAAATAGCTCCCCGACTTTGACATTCGGCCTCCTTCTTCCATCTATTGTGAACTCTTTTTTTCTTTTTTTAAAATTTTATTGAAGTGTAATTGATTTACGATGTTGTGTTAATTTCCGCTGTGCAGCACAGTGACTCAGTTATACATCTATGTATATTCTTTTTCATATTGGTTTCCATTATGCTTTATCACTGGATGTTGAGTATAGTTCCCTGTGCTATGCTTACTCCTTCTTTTTAATTTTTTTTTCTTTTTTCACTTATATTCCTCAGTAACCGTAGGAGAGTAACTGCAAAATAGGAATCATTTTTTAGTTTTATAGGTTTGATTAAGCATTGGCATTAACATGGTCCTTTCCTCATCACCACAGCTACCGATGCTTATCACTTCTCTACCTGAGGATGTTCAAACTGAAGAAGGACCACGCCATGAAGTACTCCAGATCACTGATGGAATATTTTAAGGTAATCCTTATTTGGTATAATTTATAGGCCCCGGGTGATTAAATCACTAATGAGACATGGCAGGCATGTTATTAAATGTCAAGGTTGCTTCTGCCAAAGGCTTAACCTTCCTCGTCCTGGCTCCTCCCACCTCTCCTTTGGGGCTCAGCAGAGAGCTTAGGTTTGATTTGATTCCAGAGAGAGAAGGTACAATAGTTCAATCCCCTGATGATTCTCTGGACTGAACAAATGGCCCTGGGCAGCTTCCCAGCTGCAGTCGGGGGGGCTATGCCTTCTGCCCACCCTGCACAGCGGACCCGCCAGAGGAGGCGGCTGGAGCTGTGGCCATGGCTATGGCCGGTCTCGTGTTACATGAGATGCCAGCCTAGAAATTTCTCGGCAGTGAGAGAAGTCACTGTAGCCACCCTGGGCTCTGCGGGGATAGCCACACCCCCTTTGACCATGGGGAGTCTTGGAGGACAGTGGTTGAACTTGAAGACAGCTGATTGCTTTGGCTGCCAAAATAAACAAACAATAAATAAACAAATGCATCGTCTAGGGAGCTGAAGTTTTTTTTTTTTTTTCTCTTTTTTTTTCTTTTTTTTTTGCGGTACACGGGCCTCTCACTGTTGTGGCCTCTCCCGTTGTGGAGCACAAGCTCTGGACGCGCAGGCTCAGCAGCCATGGCTCACAGGCCCAGCCGCTCCGCGGCATGTGGGATCCTCCCGGACCGGGGCACGAACCCGCATCCCCTGCATGGGCAGGTGGACTCTCAACCACTGCGCCACCAGGGAAGCCCTGAAGTTTTTAATCTGCAAGCAAAACATGATATTTCAACCATGAGATGCAATGCCGAAATGCGGGAATGAGCCCGAATGAAAACTCCAAGCCTGGAGCTAGGCCTGGCCACTGTGCCGGGTATCACTGGCTTGAGGGTCCTTGGAGCTTCTGTGGCTTCTACCCCCATAACACTGGTCATGTTTTAGAGTTGAGGGGCTCAAGGCTCCTGTTGGGTAGGTCTTGAAAGGAAAAGGACAATTTTATTGATTTATTTAACAGTAGTATTTTTTTGCCAAGTTCATCAGACCACTTGGCTCAGTTGCACCAAGGCAATTGTTTGAAATGAATCAAATCCTGACCTTACCTCAAACATCAGAACCCGGTGAGAGAGGGTGCACAGCTGTGTGAGGACACCGACTCGGGAAAAGGAGCACGTTCCCCAGCTCTCATGTGGTGTGGCCATAATAAAGCCAGTGCTTGTGGAGGTGAACATGGTCAAATGCAGCAGCTGCCCACGACCGTATGTCTACAGTGTCAGCCTGGGCTCTGGAAAGGCGTCTTGATGCTGTAGTTCTGGGGCAGGTCCTAAGAATGGGCATTTCTAACAAGTTCCCAGGCAATGCTGATGCGGATGCTGATCCTGTGGTCGCGCTTTGAGCCCCAGCCCCAGCATCTGTCCTCTGCGGCCTGTCCTGTGTAGCTTTCAAGGCATTGCAAGACACCAAACAGACGTTAAGTAACTCACTCCTCTGGCAGTGCGTTGAGCTTCTTTGAGGTTCAAAACTGGAGGCTCCCACCTGGTGAGGCCATTATAACGAGTGCATCACTGTCCACATGGGGTGGTGCTGAGTATCAGGTTTTCCTGTGCTCCACAAGTGTACCACCACTAAAACAGAGGAGACCCATTCTTTTTTTTAAATGTATTTGATTGAAGTATAGCTGATTTACAATGTTGTGTTAACTTCTGCTGTACAGCAAAGGGATTCAGTTATATACATATATACATTCTTTTTCATATTCTTTTCCATTGTGGTTTATCCCAGCATATCAAATAGAGTTCCCTGTGCTCTACAGTAGGACCTTGTTGTTTATCCATCCTATACATACTAGTTTGCATCTGCTGACCCCAAACTCCCAACACACCCCTCCCCCTTGGCAACCACAAGTCTGCTCTCTATGTCTGTGAGTCCGTTTCTGTTTCATAGATAAGTTCATTTGTGTCATATTTTAGATTCCATATATAAGTGATATCATTTGGTATTTGTCTTTCTCTTTCTGACTTACTTCACTTAGTATGATCATCTCTAGGTCCATCCATGTTGCTGCAAATGGCATTATTTCATTCTTTTTTATGGCTGAATAATATTCCATTGTATATATAGAGCACATCTTCTTTATCTACTCATCTGTTTATGGACATAGGTTGCTTCCATATCTTCGATATTGTAAATAGTGTTGTGATGAACATTGGGATGCATGTATCTTTTCAAAGTATGGTTTTCTCCAAATATACGCCCAGGAGTTGGATTGCTGGATCATATGGTAGTTCTATTTTTAGTTTTTTGAGGAACCTCCATACTGTCTTCCATAGTGGCTGCACCAATTTACATTCCCACCAACAGTGTAGGGGGGTTCCCTTTTTGAGGAGGCCCATTCTTTAAACCAGCCCATCAGAGGGAAAAGATTGTTTAGTGCTCCACTGCACTGCAGCCCTGGGCCAGTTGCACTGCTAAACAAGGAAAACCACCACCACACACACACAGACACACACACACACACACACACACACACACAAATGCTGCTTGGTCCTGGAGAGTTCCTGGGATTTCAGAAATGACATCCTACCTTGCATCCCAGGGAAAAAGTTTGTAACTGGAGCTAAAGGTGAAAAGCTTGTCTGTACTCTGAAGAGCTTGTTTTGCAGAATAAATTTCAGATGAGGATAATTAAACCACTTCTTGGAGAACTGAGTCTGATTTCACTGGGCCTTTTAGTATATAAGATCTTTCATCAAGTGACTTTCATGGTCCTGATTGGAGCCCACTAATTATCCCAACCAGCTATTTTCATCGAGTGCGCATCGTGGTGTGCTGACGTACACATACATTCCAGCTCTGGTAAGGAAACAGGAGGCATCCCGAAATGCTGCAATCAATATTAATGTACTCGAAATCACACTTCCATCTGTTTCTGAATTAATAAAACACAAGATAGATGTCCTCATTTCCCTCTCTCTTTCTCTCTTTTAGCAAAATGCTTCAAAAGTCGCTCAGATACCATCTCCATGGGTAGGCAATGGAAAGTAAGTATCTTCAGAAAATTATTTTTTCATGAAAATCAGCGATTGAATAGACCCCAAATATTGGGTATTGACAACCCCAGGTGGAAAGGTCAGTTCTGAATCTACAGTAATTTTGGTGCACACAGAATTCTAGTCAGGTTTCAGCTAATAGCAGGACAGAAAAGTTTAACATGATGTGATTCCAAATTTCTTTCACTATTTGATCTTTAAGCCAAATGACGGCCATAAAAATATCAGTTAATGAGATGGCAAGCACCATGCCATCTCGGGGAGGGTAAAGTTACCTCCACTGCAGTGATTTTTCAATGATTCACTCAGTAATGAAAGACCAATGAAATATTCATTGATATATGGTAAGTGCTTTAATAAAACCAGAGGCATAATAGCGCTGAAAATGTGAAGGCACTTCGTCAGCCAATTATCTGAGCCTTCATGATGATTTTTATATTAATACTAAAATACCCTGACCTAAAATGTAAAAGCAGCTACTCTACTGCTGGTCTGAGGCTCAGTGAACTCACCCACTCTGCGGCCGTCCTTAGAGCCCTATCTGCTCGGGGCAACTCAGCCCTCCAGCAGTAGGGCAGGAGCTGGGAAACCAGCTGACGTGGGCCAGAAGCTGCCCTTAGCTCCCAGGGTAAACTAAGAGAGCCCCTTCCTCTCTCTACAATGAAAGGGCCGGACCCAGTGACATCGGAGGCTCATCTGAAGACAGGTTCCTTTTCAGGGGGCGACTTGGAATCCTAGTTCTGTCTCAGCCCTGAACTGACTACATGCCCACACTTAACTGCTTGAGCATCCGTTTCTCCTGTGATTCCAATACCTCCCTCACCACCCCAAGCCCACTTCCCAACAGTGGATGTATACCTTAACAAAGAGCTGGGGGGTTTTCCCCATTTTTCATCATTTCAAAATTCTTACGTCTCTGATCAAAACACTTTCTTGAACAGTGAAATAGTCTCCTTTGCCACTTTATAGTTTAAAGCACACTCCCGAAGCAGTGGGACTGTGAACTCTAAGATCATAAAAACATTCAGAGTGAGGGAACAGATCCATTAAAAACTACATGTTAACTCAATTACTGTATTGAAAGGAAGTACCGTTCAAACTGTTGAATTAGGTCTCACTCTTATACTGACGGACAAAAGTGAAAGAACGCTTCTCTCTGGAAGCTCAGAAAATAAAAATAACTGTTGAAAGGCCCAGAGAAAGCTATTTTCACTGAGCACGGAGTAAAGCAAGGGCAAATTCAGGTAAGCAGCCATTAAAGGATCATTGGGAAAAAATTTTTTTAAATTCTGCAACGAAAGAACTCAAACACATTCTAAGCTTGTGAAGTCACATTAAAAGCCTCCCGAAATGATTTTTAAAGCAGCTTCTGTCTGAAGAAAGCACACTCCCTTTGGTAGTCCAGAGAGCTTTTGAATGAGGCAACTCAAAACCGCCACCCAGGGGTTACAGCCCATTCATTCAGCAAATACTTTGGGTACATTTCCCTACAAGAGACCTGGGATGCAGCGGACTTCCAAGGGCTCCCTGCACTCGAGAAGCACGCAGTCCAGTGGAGGGGGGTGACAGGTATGAACAAAGTTCTGCAGACACCCAAGAAAAAGAGAGTGCGGGCCTCCGTGGGTGGTCAGGGAGGGCTTCTTTGTCTGCCAGCAACACTATAGCCTGCTTCCCCCAGCGAATGATGACAGCCGGCCCCGCACCAGACCTCTCACGATGCCTTCCAGAAGCAACCTTCTCTGACCCTGACCGTGAAGAAGCAGTTGGAAGAAGGAGAAGAAAAATCCGCTTGATATAGAGCAGGGGTCGGCAAACCTTTTCTACAAAGGGCCAGATAGTACATATTTGGGGCTTTGCCAGCCCAGAGGCAAAACCGAGGGTGTCATGTAAAGAGAATATAAGAGAAAACAAGTTTCCACAAACATCTTACTGATGAAATTCAGAATATAATAGCAGTTAAGCACAAGTTTTATAATACAAGTCTGTTCAGGAGAGGAATGGAATTTTGAAAAAAATAACATTTTGCGTCACTGGGGTTCAAAGGTAGCATTCTCGCTCATCCAATTGATTGCAAATGTCCATCTTTTCACACCATTCATAGCTCACAGGCCATAAACAGGTGGTGCACCAGCTTTTTTGACCTCCACAGAGAGTCATGGAAACCATGTTATGGAGAGTCTAAAAGGGCAGGGCAGCAGTCTCAGATGTCACCCAGAGAGAATAAAAAGAAAGAAGGCTGGGAAGGCTATGGAAGGAGGAAAGAACGAGGCCATCTGAGGCCTTTAGAAGAACTCTTTCAGTAGACAGGTGGCTGTGGGTACCATATTGAAAGAGTTGGAAGAGAAGAGATATCTCCACATGTTTGGGACATTGGCCAATAAAAAGATGTGAGGAGTTTGGTGGTCACTGCAGGGAACATTCCCATCAAGCAAAACTTCTCCCCAAGATTAGGGAGGGCTGTGCCTGCGTGAACACGGCACGAGCTTGGGGAGAGTGGTAGAAACAAGCCAATGTGGACTCAAGGGTGAGGGTCAAGATGGACACCCAAGTCAGGTGAATCCTTTAGTAGAGGGACTGTAGGACTTTGAGGTAACTTGATGGAATGGAAGGAGAGTGGACTTTGGAGGAAAACAGACCTGCTTTCAAATCCTGGCCCTTCGGCCGATTTGCTATATGACCCTCAAAAAGGAGCTGAATTTCTCTGAGCCCTTTTGCCATCTGTGAAACAGTGGTGGCAGAAACTCACCCACAGAGTTGTCACAAGGCTTAGAGATAATATTGGGGAAGCCCAGAGCACTGTGCTTGGTGCACAGCAACTTTAACAAATAGTGGCTACTGCCACTGCCATGTTTTGTTGTCATTGTTACCTTTTTGAGTTGGAAAACGTAAGTGATCTCGCCCCCAGAACTCCTACAGCTCTTGGTCTACACTTCACTTTTGGCACTTAGCCTAGATTGCCAGAATTCAATGGATTTTCCTCCCCATTAGACTATTTGCCCGTTTCAATAAGGGGCTGTTCATTCTTTTATTCACCAGATATTTATTGCATGCCTACTGTGTATGAGACACTCTGCCAGGCACTTTACAAACGTATACCCCCTCCATGTGCTGCTGTACGTTGTTCTTCTTCCCTCCCCAGAGCACCTCATATGTAGTGGATACTACATAATAACAGAGGGATGGCTGGAAGGTAATCCATTCATTTATCTAACTGGTATTAAGTACATAGTATGTGCACCAGGCACTGTTGTAGATGCTGGGAATGACGCTGGATGAAATAGACAAGGATTCCTGCCCTCCTCAAGGTCACATTCTTTTGGAAGAGAAAGACAGTACAAAAAGAGTGCATATGCTAGATAATAAACATCATAGAGGAAGGCGAAACAAGGAGGGGGGATAGAAAGGGCTGCTTGGCATGGGGGAGGAAGATCCTGAATAGGGACATTAGGGAAGGATGATGGGAGAGCGAGCCATGCAGATCCCTGGGGAAGTGCATTCCACGCGCAGGCACCGCCACCACCTCCAATGGGGACATGACTAGTGATTACCAGGAACAGCAGGGGGTGAGTGTGGTTAGGAGGCAAGGGAACATGGTGGAGGCCCAGCGCGCTTATGCTGTGAGTGGTCCGAAGCCTGTGCTGGTGTGTACACGCTCATGGCCACGTGCCATGGACGTGTGAAGAAAAGCACCAGATCTGAAGCAGATGCACAGAGGGAGAACTGAACGACGAAGCCCAAGCTGTGGGGAGAGCCAAGCTGGAGTTGGAGGCACACCAAGATGAGCGCGGCAACAGCCCTCTTTTAGCCAGAGGCACAGTGTCTTAGGCAGGTTTGGATTTGTGGATTTCACGCATCTGATGCTGTGCGCAGGGTATGCAGCCGTGCTCCACGCAAGGTCAGCTCACAGAGCCTCGTGTCAGGTCAGTCGTGACCAAAACCAAGCGCATGCCCTCGCTCTCCTCGCCTCCACTGCTGATTATTTAAAAGAAAGCGCCGAGTGGAAGGGAAAGAAAGCCCCTCAATGGCTCTTCAGCATTATAAACTGAAAAGGCCTTTTCAGGATGTAGGAGATAAACAGAGGTGATTTGTTTCCCCTTATGACTTCTGGACATGATTGGAAATCACTAAATCCAGCCTTTTCTTGCAGTCCAGGGAAGGTCCAGCGAGGGGAGGGGGCTCGGGAGCACACGGCAATTGTACGTAAGGCAGGGCCAGGCTAGAGTCCCAGTCCCTGGGATTCCAGAACTTTCCCAGCACCACACGGTCCCCCTCTCAACATTCGTGACACTGACACCTTTGCAATCTTCTCTAGAGGTTACAAATGAGGACTTCTTCCTTTCTGGCCGTAAATTGACATTTACGGGTTAATGACCACCACTTGGGGGGAAGAGACTAGAAAATGGCATTTGCAACCTGCCATGACAAAAAACTCCATCATTCACTGCTTTTTTGCTAATACTTCTGTGCCCAGGTCCCTGAGTTTAACCATTGCCCTGACCACAGCCCGCCTTGAAAGTAAATCTTTCCATCAAGAAGTATCAAACATCTCAGAAATTATACACAGAGCAGGAAAACCTTCACACCCTCTTCCATCACACGAGTGCAGAGCACTTGCGCAGAGGATCCACTTTCCCCCTCATACCAGAACATACCAGAACATACCAGAAGACATACTCTGTTTGCGGAAATGGACCAATGCCCTCCCGTGGCTGTAGGCACAGCCTGCGTGAGTCTCATGCGAGTGCATCAGTTGAGTTGCTCCCAGACCGAGTCAGCCCCGCTTTGGCATTTTGGTACGTGGTGACTGCCATTCCCCCAAATCCTCTGTGTATGCAGCCTGTCAGGGTGCGCGTCTGTTCTGGGAGCAGGGATTGGCTCTGAGAAATACAGCCACCCTGGAAAGGTAGTTGCCAACAGGTGGCTGGTACAGGGGAGGGAGGGAGACAAGGGCGCCTCATGATGGGCAGTCGTTCGAAGGCTGGCTGAATGAGGACACGGAGGCTGGGGGTGTGTATAGGTCTTGCTCCTGGGCACAGGCAGCCACCCAGCCTTTGGGACTGTCCCTGACCCTCCATGCGATGTGCAGCCAGCCGGCGACTTCTTGTTGCTGGTATTAAAGAATTAAACAAAAATCTACCTCCGAACATTGGTACTGCCCAAAGTAGGAACTCGCAAAACTTCTCTTTATAACCCCGTGTGCAGGTAAACTGTCAAGCCATTAACAGCCATCAGGTAGCCACTTCTTAAAGAATCCTAAAGAGATATTCATAATCTTACTTTTTCCAGCTTCCTTAGTATTGCTCCTTGGGGGGCTTTTCAGGATTGCACTTTGCTTATTGTAGCGACTGTATTTGGAGCAAACTGTCACCATGGTTTCCACAAAACACTTTGATAAGAGACCAGTATTGCACATCAAGTCTTTTCTAAGTGCCAATATCCATTCTGGCAGCAGGTAGAGAAATCATCATAGCTCTGAGCTGATGCTTTCTCTGGAACATCAGAAGACTTGTTAGATGTATTCAAAGTAAGCGCTACATTTGTGGGTAGAATTAATGCCAGAGAAAGATTCACCCAGCTCTCTCTGTGGTATTTTAAAACAAAGTAGCGATGTGCATGGAGTCATCAATGGTTGCCAAAGGCAGTCAGACTTCAGTGTTTAAAGTTAGAAAAGGAGAAGGATGGCTCATTCTACAGCCTGGCCCTGTGGCCCTGTGTGGGTTGGTCTAATGAGGCAGGAACAGGGTGATAATAAGTTCTCTCTAGGCTGGGGCCTCTAGAGAAAGCTACTGTGCTGGCAAAAGCTATAGGATGTCCTCTGAGAGGAGTCGGTGGGATGCAAGGGCAAGCTTCATATATGTTCACCATGCTAAGACTCACTGTGGTAAATCACGTCCTCATGAGGTCCCAGTGTGATGAGGGAGCCCTAGAACGCCGCTGTCACTCTTCCCGAGCAGCCTAACAAAGCCTGTCTCTTCCCATCCCCCAGAAACACTCCATCCCCAGTGTCTCTCAACAATGTGTCTCCGATCAACGCAATGGGGAACTGTAACAACGGCCCAGTCACCATCCCCCAGCGCATTCACCACATGGCCGCCAGCCACGTCAACATCACTAGCAACGTGTTACGGGGCTACGAACACTGGGACATAGCCGACAAACTGACAAGAGAGAATAAAGGTATGCTGCTCTGCTCGACCCATTGCTCACGGGCCATGGTGGAGTCAACTTGCTTTCAATGGCTTGAGTTTTCCATAGTGGCCTTCTCTTTCTGTCTGATTTCTAGGGCTACATGAGGGAAGAGGGCATTAGCTCAGGGCTGACGTGGTGACCAGTTTTTGCTGAGAGAGTGAAAAAGGCCTAGGATTGAGTTCTCCTTTAAAGTTTAAACTAACTTGAACTATGATGTGTTGGCAAATGTCTGTTTCACATTTTCACTCAATGGTAAGGATCAATACAGAGAAACAGAGCAAAGGAGAAAAGAATGATTTGCAAGTTAATTGGGATTAAGGCACTTGGCTTTTTTTTTTTTTTTTTTTTTTTTGGAGAGGTGAGGTTGAACCAAGGCCTTTTACCTTCGTTATAATCGTCACCTCCAGTGAGTACATAACAGTGTGGCTTTCAATCAGAATCCAGGGCCAAGGCTCAGCTAGTGTTTTTCACCCACTGACACCTGGGATGAAGGATCAGAGCCCTATTCATGGCAACACATGAGGTTGGCTACAAAACAAATGTGAGGAGGACCCTGCTTCACCAGAGGGTGAGTCAGTGGTCCTCAGCCACTCATGCTGCCATCTGTGACCCTAACTGTCACACAGGTTCACCCCAAAGCCTCCTATCCTAATGAAGATGGGAAGTTCAAAGAAACCATACTTTTGCCCTGGCCGTTCAGTTGACTTCAGTGATTCTGGCCCAGCAGTCAGCGGCAGACCCACTCTAGTCTAAGTGAGGACAGATGTGGGTCTTTCTGAATCAGACTGCAAAGAGGTGATCTGTGGTTTAGAGCTGTAGAAACATCTGGCTAGGTACAGGCAAGAATTAGCATCTCGCATGGGCCGGTGGCTCCTGCTGAGACATGGTATGGTAAGTTGCATGGAGTGGGCTTGGGTCCCAGACAGTGACAGGACTTTTTTGGAATCAGGCTGGGGCTGCAGGCTACCTAGATGCAGAGGGGAGTTCCCGTGGGTTACCGGCCCCTCCTCCTGGCTGCATCTCTATTGCAGCATCGCTAAGCAGGCGGGGAAACTGTCCCACGGAACTAGGGAGGGTGCAGATTTTGAAGCCTAATCATTTAAGCTTGAATCCTGTCAGGCACTGGCTGGGTGACCTCAGGCAAGTTACTGAAATCTGTGAGCTACTCCCTAGCTTCCATCTCTAGAATGGATATAATAGGATGATGATGAAACTACCCAGAAGGATGGTAGACATGGGTGGAATAAAATAAGATGTGTAAATCACCTAGCATAAAATATCAGGTGCAAGGTAGAAATCCTACAAATATTTCTTTCTCTTTCCTTACTCCATATGATGATATATCTATATAATTGAAAGATTCTGTGGCTATCAAAGCATATTCCATAATTTGGGACTCTGACACCTTGACCCAGCTCTAAATTTGCACTGACTCCTAGGGCTATTTGCATGTGTTGGTTCTGTGTGTTCATGCAGTAATTTCTATACGCCAGGCGCTGTACTATTTGTTTTATCATTTGTTGCATCATTTAGCCCCATTTCCTAGCTGTAGAAACGGAGGCTCAGTGAGATGCAGAAATTCACCCATGATATCACAGCTCATCATATTGGAAGCAGAAATTGAATCGAGAAATGTCTGGTTTCAGAGTGTGAACTTTTATCCTAGAGGATGCACTGCCCATCTAGAGGGCAAGATTAACAACGGGTCCTTGGAAACCTTCAGTGAGCTCCTGTCCTCAGTTATCTGAGTAATGGGCAGTTCTTAACTTGTCCACTTCCCTAGGCTTCTGGAAATCCAAAGACAACTAACCCAGACAACCAGGCCAATCCAAGGGTTCTAGATTGCTCATGAAGGCATAAGCATCTTAAGTCTTGCCTAGCTTGTCAGCCTCCACTCTCCTCTGTCTTATTTTGTACTGGTAACTGGACAGCTGTTCAATATTTATGGATTTCCTTCATAATTGCATCCATTTTCAAAATCTGTTAAAGTAATTCCTTCTAAATTAACCACAGAACTTTCCAGGAGCAATGTAGTGGCTGGGCTGATGTTTGGCTCAGATGGTGCTCATCTTGGCCTTAGCACAGTGTGTCAAGGAGTTGTTCAATTCCCTGACAAATATTGAATCAAAATGACTCTGTCACTCTACCAGCAGAAAGATGCTGCATCCCACTGGTGTGGTCCTAGGGCTGTACCAGGGGCCGGGGAGAGGACCTAGTTTGGAATCTTCTGTTTACTGCCCTGAGTTTCACACACTTTGTCATTTCTGAGCTGCTTAAAGTGGGGGATTCTTCCCACATCCATCTTGTCTACATAGACATGGGGAAACTGAGGCACTTCCTTTTTGATGGGTACTCTGCCTCCCACTGGAGACCACCATGTACCTGCATCTTTTTCCACCCAATCATGCAATGGAGGTGGCGGAGGTTGGCTGTCCCAGTGGAAAGTCTCCACCCCTGCCCCATGTCTGCCCACCTGTATAGCTGCAGATGGCTCATTGCAGAAGATTCTGGTGCTCTAATGGGCCAATAGGGCTGATTCTGCCCTCTGGCCTTTGTTCTAGAAGCCCAGTTCCTTACCTTCCCAGCTGCTGACTTGAAACACTTATTAAAATGGTGACTTGGGTACCCAATGAAGAGTGCCACTGCAGGGGCTTCCCTGGTGGCACAGTGGTTGAGAGTCCGCCTGCCGATGCAGGGGACACGGGTTCATGCCCCGGTCTGGGAAGATCCCACATGCCGCGCAGCGGCTGGGCCTGTGAGCCATGGCCGCTGAGCCTGCGCGTCCGAAGCCTGTGCTCCTCAACGGGAGAGGCCACAACAGTGAGAGGCCCGCGTACCACAAAAAAAAAAAAAAAAAAAAAGAATGCCACCGCAGACTTTGTACAGAATATCCAGGGGACATCCCACTCACATTCACTCGACAACAACTGGGTCCTTTAACATCTCCCTTAATATTGTATTACGGAAGAAAGTGTTTTCAATGCCCAAAGTAATTTACTCCTTTATCAGCAGAAATTACTTTTATTGCATAGCACAGGTTAAAAAGTATCATATAATCAAATGAAGCTGATAGGCGGAGAAGGAGCCCATATGTTCTACATAACGTGAAGAATCAATGCATTGTTTAGTGAAATGCCATCTGCTGGGCAATCAAGCACACATAACCCACGCATGGCAATTGCTTTCCAAGAAGGCAGGAGAGCATCCCAACCACTTGAAGGTAGTCTCCAGTGCCTGCCCCTCCCCCCAGCACGATTCCTCCCACAAAGCCAGCACAGGAGTGATTTCCTCGTGGCTGAGGGAAGAGGACGCCCAAGAGCTTCCTCCTCACCGAGATCAACGCAGTGCCAGACAGACGTACAAGGGGGAAGCCTAGCTGGTTTCTAGACATCATGGAGTTTTTCCCACAGACCTCCCACCCCGCCCCAAAGCAGACAGTCTAAGACTCTGGTCCCACTGCTTAGTAGTAGGGCCTCAGTACCATTCCTTCCTCGAGTCAGCTGGAAGGGAATCGGCCAGGCAGTCTTACCATCCGTGTGCCGGGGGGCAGGGGGAAGTGCTATGTGACAGATCCTTACAGGTCATTTTCCTTCCCTAAAGGAATAAGACTTAACAAATCAGATGCCTCCTAGACATTTATCTGGCCTTAGAGGCCGATGGCGCTAATGGCTATCTAAGCTCACCAGCTGTATCTACGTCAAGCCAAGAAACATCGAGGGCCTCCCTGGTGGCGCAAGTGGTTGAGAGTCCGCCTGCCGATGCAGGGGATACGGGTTCGTGCCCCGGTCTGGGAGGATCCCATGTGCCGCGGAGCGGCTGGGCCCGTGAGCCATGGCTGCTGAGCCTGCGCGTCCGGAGCCTGTGCTCCGCAGCGGGGGAGGCCACAACAGTGAGAGGCCCGCATACCGCAAAAAAAAAAAAAAAAAAAAAAAGAAACATCGATACTCAGTTCATTTAGACAAAAGGAAAAGAGAATATTTTCAATTCCATAACGCATAGAATGAAAAACAGCTTGGTATCATATAGACCATGGCTCCCTACCATTTTGTGTATAAAGACCCCTTTCTAACTATAAATTTATAATATATAAAAATATAAATTCCATATTTTATATAAAATATATTTAGATACATTTTATTTTAGATATGTAATTTTATGTGTATATTTTCAATACATAAATATATGTTTCTATAAACATATATAAATATATAGACAAATATATTTTATAGGTAATATATGCATACTGTGATATGTGTGTGTATGTGTCTCACAAACCTCCACAGGATTGTAATGTACTTTTAGAATCTGTCATCTGAGAAAATATATGGTGATTTGAAAAAACTTACTATGAATTAACAGATTTGAATGAATTTCTCTTTTCTTAACCACAGTAATACAGACTTGATTTATGCTGTGGAGCTTGGGGCGCTAACAAATGATTTAAATAATGGAGCTTGTTATCCATATGGAGTTTGGGTCACCTAGTAGGTACTCTGGACATTTGTGTCGAATGAATGAATGAATGAACAACGGATAACTTGTCCAACGCCCGTGTGGTTGTGGTCCTGCTATCGTTCAAAGGCCTGACTGAGGTCTGCTCTGATTTTCAGAATTCTTTGGCGATCTGGACACGTTGATGGGGCCCCTGACCCAGCACAGCAGCATGACCAATCTCGTCCGCTACGTTCGCCAGGGACTGTGCTGGCTGCGCATCGACGCCCATTTGTTGTAGTGGGGTGTGCCCCCATCTCCAGCACTGGTGGAACTCCACTCATTTGGGAAAATTCTCTTTGATTATGTTTGTTTTTATGCTTCTTTTGATATCTGTGAAAAACAGAAGTCATTGTAAGTGGACACTACACCTTGAGCAGTGTATCTTTTATCACTTAGTCATTTTTCAGTAGTTTATATGCATTTCACAGATCCCACCATCCTTTTGTGCTTGATGGAATGACACAGTCCCTACAGTATTGTTTTAAGTCCACACTACCCACAACAAAGAATGGAAAGCAATTGTGAGAACAGGTTCCTGAGAAGTGAAATGGAATGTCATATATAGACATATATATGTATGTGTGTGTGTGTCTATATATGAACGCAGACACAGAGGACCTGCAAAGATTCAAATTTTCAGCAATAGCCATTCCCCAAACTGCACTGTTCTGTCCAGACAAGAACATATTTCAGAATCCTTTGTTAAACTTTTGTGGTTCCCACAGACTCAGTTTTCAGATGAGAATTTTCATTGTCGAAACCCACTGGTTAGATGTAGCAACATCAGAAAGTCAAATTTAAGAAAATTAATGAGCACGGCAATGCCACTCTGAAATGCAGCCAGAGGACTTTTTAGTTAGTATCCCTTTCCTGATTCCCTATTTGAAAAACTTCAAGGATGAGAAGGAGTGGCAACATTGATGTCGACAACTTTAAGGCATCAGCTGGCATAAATATTTTTGAACTCCATGATTTGAAGTGTAAATCCTCACCCAGCATTCTCTTTGTGTAAAGCTCTCCTTTGGAGGGCAGTTCATTCAGTGCACGCCCTAGTAGCCAAAACGCTACACTCCAGTTTTAGAGATGAGAGACGGGAGGGGTCTGGAAACCGTCCAGGGAATGCACACCTCTGCCTCTTTTGCAGTTGGTTGGCGGGATCCACAACTGGCAGGAGTTTTTTTTTTTTTATTGTGTTTTGCTCAAACCTCTGGAAACAAAAGTCAAGTTATCACTACCTAGAAGTAATCATATACAGTTTGCTTCCTAGTGGCTTTAAAATCTGGACTTCCCCAATTATTATCCCCATTTTCTATTTTACAGGATTTCTTTTTCACTTCTTTCTGTTTTCTTCTACCTTTCTTTTCCTTTTTCTTTTCTTTTTTTTGGGGGGGGCTCATTAGCTTTTGACGGAAATACAATCACTGGTTTTATTCAAGTCTATATTAGCTTGAATCATTTCCATGAAAATCCCGAAGAAAACTTCAAACTCTCTAAGTAGTAGCTAATTTTTTAACAAAAAAATGAGTCTCGGGGTAATGCTTCACCCTAGGGTGGTTTTGAAAGACCCCTGAACATTGGGAACAGTTCCCTTGATTTGGAGATATTTCTGCATCAGTTGTGACTATCCCCACCCCTTTATGATCCTCTGTGTTCATTTTATGTCCCTAAACATCACAATGTAAATATCATCTTTGGTATTCCAGCTCACTAGAAGAATTCCCCACACGTTGTAAAAACTATCCATACGTTAGTTCCTTGTAATTACCTGCCGGTATCTAATTCCACATAGCCCTTCATCTGCTGAGTTATTGGATTCTCTTCACTGAGTTATGACCAGATAAATAATAGATATACACACACATGAAAGATGCAAACTTGTATGATTTTGAAAGCAAGTCACACAAGTCTGTGATAAGAATGGCAAGGGATCACTCCACACTCTCATTGTCAAGGTTAGCTGTATCCCCAGTTGCAAAAGAGCCAGACTTGAGCTCCGCTCTGGTCATCTTTGAGTTGAAGGCCCTTTGTTGTATCATAAGGGCTGTGGAAGTTGTCCTCCAATGGCTGAGGCCACGTTGTGAAAAGTTGACAGCTGGGAGTGTCCCAGCAGCTGAACCAGCACTTTTCATGCTCCCGGTGTGGTAGAGCTGGATGTTGGCAGTCTCAGCATCAACCCTCACACACGCAGACACACACACAGACCAATGAAACCCGAGAGAATCTTTTCTGAGCCTCTTAAATGAGGAAAATGATCCTATGAACGACTCCAGACACCCAAGGTGGGTGCCACCTATACAAATGAAGCTGATGGCTCTGCAGTGACTCAAGGTCTCTGTGTGTCTTCCACGGCTTATCAGGTAGAGTGCCTGACTGTGACTATGTGATGAAGCCCACTGGCTTGCCTTGCAAGTTCAACCTAGACCACGATCCTAGACCATCATGGATTTAGGAGTAGATTCTTCTTGAAATTCAACCTCTGGAAAGTAGACATTAGAATGCTAGGGGCAGTTTCCCGGGGAAGCTAGCATATTGCCTCATGAATGAAAGACTCGTAGCTCTAGTTTCAGTGAGTCGTCATATCTACATGGCACACAGCATGGAAGCAGCAGAGCATCCTGCTTGCTGCCTGATGTGTCACCTCTGGTGGCTAAACGTAAAGTGTGTGCCGACTCAGTGGCACAAAGATCAAATCTGACAGGCGAGCTCAGGATCACCACCTGATGATTTAGCAGACCCGTTTGTAAAGCAGCTTAGAAACCAATTAAACATGGAGGATGAATTGCCTTCCTCTCCCTGGAGGTGAGACGTCTTTCGGTTTCCTGATTAAGGATTGTTGCTGTTTTCTAGGCACTCTATTCATCACATTGTAAATGGTGATGTGTGTCGTAGGTGTGCAGCTATTTGAGGGGTTGAGGGATTTTGTCAAGTAAATCTCTTGGGTGTACCAGTTTGTGGGAGGGATACAAGACATGTGGATGGCGGTGAGAGATCCTGCCTCGAGACTTTGATGGAGGCTTGGTGAGACGCATCTCACAATAAGCACATGGAGTTAGGGTAATGGGCAGAGAAACGGGCAGCTCCACCTGAGTGAGCAAGTACACAGAAGGATCTCAGCCCTGCAAACGGGACCCCCGTAGGGCCACCACTATGCCTTCACTTGTCACCCAAGCTCCAACCACAGAGAGTTTGACAAGTTTGTGTTACGATGTTGGCTTGGCTTTGTATTTTAATTAACCTTGAGTTTTTTAGTGGTTTTGTCATATTACTGTCTGAGTTTGGTAGGTAGGATTAATTTGAAAAGAGTATACTAGTGTGGTCCTCGGGGTAGAATTTAGCCGTCAGCATGTTGTTAGCCAGCCTGTAGACTGTTAATGACTTAATAATGTCATTGGGAGAATACTAGTAGTTTTCTATTTGGATGACAGAATTGGAAAAGCAGATTAGCTGCTGATAACTTTTCAAAGACTTGAGATTGGGATGCCTTTTTTCCACGTAATGACATCAAACGATTCAAATCTCCAATCAATAACCAAGTTGCTTGATTCAAAACCATTGGCTAAAATGTGTTTTGTTGAGTTTCCAAATGGTGGGTTTTCCTTTGGACATCACCTTGCTAGATGCATTCGATTGGGTATTCAGTGGGAAGATACTTGTCCTCTCGGTATCTTTCCCAAAGCTATCTAATTTGGATTGTGTTTTATTCAAATTCGCATCCCGGAGGTTGAAGTTGGAAAATGAAGTTGGAAAGCATTTCTGAGGGCAGAACTGATCTAGCTGTGAGGGAGGAGCCCTCACGTACTTCTCAACAGACGTGATAAAATTTCACCTGCGTGAGTGGCAGGTGGGAGACAGCAAACTGGATCACTGGGTAGGACTACTCAGTAAGGCAATGAACTGCTTGCTTAGAGAGGCATCACTCTCCCCATGGAGAAAATGTGTGGCGAGACACTAGAGCTACACAACATTGAATGGATGGGTCGATTCCGTGCCCCCAAATTCAGTTCTCTGGGGAACAAATATGGCGCCCGTTGTCGCTTGCTCTATTATGCGACTGGCGGACTAAATTCTTCCTGGTTGTCGTTGTCGTTGTCGTTGTTGTTGTTCTCATTCCCACTTGCACAGCCTTATTCTCATAATGGAACTCTGATTCATTTGCTCTTCAGTGTTTGCAAACTCCAGCGACAGAACTGGCATCTGTGTATTGATGATCAGCATTGACCCTGGCAGGAGGCTAATCGGATAGGCTGGTCTCAGACATTAATCCTACCATCTAATATTTTCGGGGAAAGAAAAAGTATGAATTCCCTTTCCGTTCTCCTCCTCACAAGTCTAGAAACCCCCTTTCCCAAGAGCATCACGTTTCCCTCTGTAATCCATCAACTCAAAGCAAATTGCATTGTGGGGAGGGCCGAGGCAGGTGGGGCCGGGGGTAGCGGGTAGGGAAGCCCTTCCAGTCCAGGCTGCAGTTCTCGCGCCTTTCTGCTTCTGACCTGAGATGGTAATAACTCCTTCATCAGGCTCACAATGGGTTTAGGGGACACGGAACTGCTGTTCCGATCCATGATCAATCATCGTTCTTCTAAGAGATTGGAGCTTTGCTGTTTCATTAACTGTGCAGTGTAGACTAATGGTGTTTAATAAAAATCATTCAAAATTTCAAACTCTTTTGCCAGTGACCTCAATTTTGTTGGCTCTTTGATTCATACCAGACTCTGCGGAGGGAAGGGGGAGACCCAGGAAGCCTGCTACCAGGCCCCTGGCAGGATGCTGTGGGGAGCACCCCCAGGGCCCACCAGCACTTGCTGGTGAGCTGCTGCATGCAGACTGGCTGGGAACCCTCCTGAAGAAAGAATGCCCCCATGGATGCTTGCAGCTGCAGGTAGCCTGTTCCTACCGAGGGAATCATTATTCTCCAGCCTCTGCAGCATGAAGCCAGCTGCCAGATGAGGACCTTAATCGGAATTGCAGGCACTTTACCTGTTTGGTTCTGGCCTGCATCGCTCTCGTAGCTACCAAATAGGGGAAACATCTCAGAGCCTAGAACCCAGCAGGGCGCGGAAGGCTAGCCAAATGCACCCCAGAAGCACATGCCCTTCTGTGGTTCTGCGGTACTTGTGACATCAGTGGAAGAGGAGTCCCAGGGCAGGAAGCAGCCTTGGGGAAACCCCCAAAGAGACTGAGTTGGTGCCATGTTGCTCAGATACAGAGCTAGCTTCTCCTTTGATCTGCCCGGCATGCTACTGCTGGTCTATTGCTAAAACGTTTAACAAGCTCTCTGAGAACAGAAAGCACTTGATTTGTCGCATTTGCCAGTCTCCATGGTGTAACTGCTTCCACCATGGCTAATTTCCAGCTACTAGGATGTCACTGAACACAGAGTTGGGAAGAGATGTACGCAAAGTTGGGAGTACACAGTACTGATTGCAGCCAGTCAAAGAGGGCTCGGATTTCACATTTATGTTCTGTGGACACACACACACACACACACACACACTTTAATGACAAACTATTACATCATTTTCAAATATGAGTCAATCCTCTGGGAAATGTAGATAGTTTATGATGAGGCCCTGGAGGTGTGGGTTTTAAGCTGGAAGGGATGAGGCCCTCTTGAGCCCAAAGCATAGATGCATCAGCGGGGGTGAGTGGGTCATCTCCATATCTCCAAGGTAAAATGGAAGTGACATAAGTGTTTAAAAAACCCTCGTTGGTTAAAAATAAGGATAGGTGAGTATTGGTTTTTTATTATTAAAACATCCAAGTAGTACTTCAAACTTGTAAATGTAACTTGGATAACTGATTTACTATTTTCCTACTAATGGCAGCCTTTGCCTAGTTAGGAAGCATTAGGGCCTCTATGGAGAACAGCACAATCCAAAATGCAGTGTGTTGTTTTCTCATAATATGGAAACAGTAATTCTCCCATCTCCCCGTTGCTGTTCAGAAGGTTTTCACTTTCGCTATTAGGGATGGAAGTTATTTAACATGTGTTTTTAGTTGAAAGTACCTACTTACTGTCCTTGTTCTGAATTCAAACCAGAATGTCTCCTGGATCAATTCCATGATTAATATTCAGAAATTATCATACAAAGCAAAACAATTCCCTGTTCCACCCAATATAAAGAAAACCAAGGTCACTAACAAGTAGGCATAAAGTTCAGTATATTTTTCTAAGAGAATGAGGTTTTCGTTAAACACACACACACAATGTTTTTTTATTAGACCTCCTCATCATAAATTATCCTGAGAGTAGAACAGGAAGTCTCAAAGGACCCGTTCTCCTGGTCCCATGCATCTTCTACAGTTAATATGAGGTTTGTATCTGGAAAGGTTGAAGAACTTTCCCTAAAGTCCTGTTTTTCTTTAAACATTTCCACATTCTGTCCGAGGCTGTGTCCACAGTCAAGTGTTAGCCATGAAGGACACCTGTGTCCTTTACTCTTTCCTTCCAGCCTCTCTCTCTTTTGCCTCCGAGGTTCTTTCTATGACCAGCACAGTAACATGGTTGGTGCAAGGGGCGGGGGGGGTGGTCTTCCAGCCCCTCGTGGTTTTCCTGCAACATTCATCCTGACTGGGTATGGTCCCATCTGGGTCTGGTTTAATTGCCATCACAGTCACATGGGGACTTGGTGTCCCCCAAGGCAATGGACAGGTTTGCATGGATACAGAGAGCTAGAAATGTGTTCATCATCATCCGGTGATTTTCTGTTTCAAAACCATCCTCATGAATCAATCATATTCACCCACAGATATTACAAATGAGATTGATTCTGTCTCAAGACAATTTGTCAAGTAGATTTCTTCCTGGATGACTCTACTCCCTGGGTATTTTAGAAAGCGAAACGTTTGAGATGAAATCCCTCACATTTATTGAATTCCACAAATGGTTGTTTTTATTCCTATTTTCCTCGGAATAGCACTTTTGAAGATGGTTTGGTGTAGTGTTGTCTTCGGATAAAATGAATCCTTTAAACGTGAGGCCGGTAGAGCTACCGTGCTCAGAATGCCCCTGGGGATCAAAAGATCCCTGAGATTCTTCGCCTTGGCTCACTTGGTGAGTTGACTGCCATATCCTTAGGCTCCTCCAAGAAGAGACTGGTTTCTGTTCTGTTCTGTGATGGTGATCGTGGTGGCTGGGTCTGTTCCTTGTCTCTCTCTCTCTTTCTGTCTGGCTCTGGCTTTCGCTTTCCTGCTCGGGCTCTTTCTGTCTCTAAACAAAAGAATAGTTGGATTCAATGTGAGCTTCTGAATCGTAACTTGTTCATGCTTTTCAGGCCTAACAGATTAATAAAAATAGGTGTGTTCTGATTTCAAACATGCCACCTGGAGAGGCATGCCATATTATGAAACCATGATATTATAACAACTGCATTATCATGTGGCAGTGTAAATACTCATCTGTTGAATTCACTTGTCCAATTGTAGAACTTTGTGGAGCAGTGTTTTGACCTTCATGACTTCATTTTGGAGTAAGTGCAGTGGTTGCAGGCAGATGAGACAGTTTACATCAGGATTTTTCAACGAACTTTAGTTGGAGGCCTGGCAATGGCACACATCTTCAGATGTTGCTGTACCATGATAGATGTGAAGCAAAAATTTCTGTTCCAGAAATTTCCCATAACACTTCAGTCAAGGTGGTTATTTTTAGGTTCATCTTTTTCTTTTTCTTTCTTTTTCTCTTTTTCCTTTTTTTATTTTGAAGGGGTTTCTTATTATTGACTGAAGAAATATTTTGATCGATTGCAAAATGTGTATTTCTCCTCTCTCCCCCTCCCTCCCTCGTTAAAATATTGAAATCTGGAGTCTTTGGCAAGTCTGCATTAGATCAGGCCAGGAATGAAGTCTAAATCTAAGCAAACACTGATGGGTTTTCAAAGAGGAACACTCCCTGTTCACTGGGCCCTTCCACGCCCCACACTGACGAATGGTACGAAGGACAGAAGGGCACTTTTCTAACATCGTCTGAGACCTAATGCAGTTTAACAAATGACTCCACATGTTTTTCCAGTAAAGTCATTTGACTGAGACTTGAAAAATACCCCTGAGACTTGCCAGGGGTGTCTTCTGCCTGGTCTGCAGCGTGTGTGTTTGCTTTGTATCTAAGAGGCATATTCCTGTCTTGTGCGCTCACATTCGCATTAGCCTGTATATAAGAACCAGAAAGATCACCGCAACATGTTGTAAATGAAGATGTGACTCTATAAACCTTTCTCTCATTCTTGAAAATAAAAGACATTTTCATGCATATTTTAAACAGAAAGTTTGTATATTTAAGTGTCAAGGAAATATTTATTGAGTAACCAGGATACAAATGGGAATTTAATTGTCATCATGTGCTTTGTGTAGGGGGTGCTTGCCAACACCATGTCACTGCCCACGTAGAACATGTCATCTGTGTGTGTGTGTGTGCATGTGTGCAACATGTCTGGCTTGCTGTCCTTCATGGGATTTTAGCTTTTCCTTCTTGAAAAACATTCTTGTACGGTTCCAGGAAGGCCATGGCTACATTGCTATATGAAAGCAGTGATTTGAAATGGAAACTCCTCTTCCCTTGGAAGCCATTATCATGTGTTATGGTTCAGCTACATGAATTCCACTGGATTTTGTGAGGGAAGAGGCTCTGTTCAAATCCAACTGAGTTTCCAAGAGAAAACCATAGGCTGAAATGCACAGGGAGGGGGAAAAGATAGAGGCCACTTCAACCGCAGCATTTGAGCTCAGTTGAGCCCTTAGGGTTGGAGTGAACTTGCCCCTGAGCCACAGCTCAGATCCCTGGGGCCAGTGTCCTGGCTTGGGCTCCCTCCATGTCGGTAGATGAGCAGAACCGTGAGAAACAGCCTGGCCTGGTTCCCGAGAGGCCTTGCCCCTAGTGGAAGACCCTTTTCACACCAAGGGCACCCTAGGTGGCCATGAAAATGCGGTGGTCATTCATAAAGCGCCCCCTTTGTTTTACCATAACCCAATTCAGCTTTTGAACCACTTTTTCTTGGGTGCAGATTTCCAATATTCACACTCATTGCAGATTCACCATTGCTTGTCACTGTTCTTAACAAGCATGCTTGTCTTGTCAAAATTTCACTAAGTTCCAATGCTCTGTATCGACCAAGGTAACTGTTCAAACATCAAGGAATGAATGAAATGGTACCTGGTTCCTAAAAATTGGTTTCGTGTGCTTTATGCGAAGAAAACTGTATCTGCCTGTGTTGCTTTGCATTTCAAATGTGTGGCACACAAGCGTTTTGTTGGTGCTTTGTTCTCAGTATGGTAACTCTGTATACAAACGTTTTCATGTAGTTTTGTTGTTTTCCAACATGGTGTCTCTGTAAAAATGATATTGGATGAGCTGGTGCGTGGGTCTCTCTCATAGAGGCATTAACTATACTGCCAGTGCATTGAATTATTGAAAAATGCAAAATAAAATTTTTATGAAAATCTCATTTCAGACAGGTAGATGATTCTGCTTACAGACTCTCCAGCCATAAGTACCAAGTTACCACCCCTTTTTCCTTCTAAGGTATAGTCAACCCTCCCACTTACCTCAACGGCTTTACAGCTGAGGGCCAGGAAGAAAATACTCTCACGAAGCCAATTGATTTGATGAGAGACCCTTGGACTAGCATTCAAAGCCCACTGAAGAGAAAATGATCGAATGTTTAGTTATCTGGGTTCCTAGTACACAGCACAAAAAGGCTTGCAAAGTATGAAATTGCAACTGCAGTGGCCGTTGAATTGTAAAACTAGACTAAAAACTTAAAAGTTTTTAACTATGGCCATTTCTGGCAGGGGCATGCAGCCACTGGCGTGGGAGAGAAGCGTAAGCAATCATTTTAGGTCACAATAATGACGTCATCAGGAAAAGGTTGTTATCTTCAGTTATATAGTAAAAAGGATATACTAAGGCAGAAGAGCCATATATTTTAGAACTATTTCCTTCAAAATGTTTAACATTTTCCAGGCGGCGCCAAGGGAGTTTCAGTTACCTAGAAATTTCATTTATACTGAGTCTCTTTCCTGGGCATGCAAAGTGAGAAATTGCAATACTAAGACACTACATGGCACAAAGCACTTGTACGTGAACATGACATTAACAATCAGCTGAGCTGAATTTCCTATGAACAAGCAAACGGCACTTGGTGTGGCCGGATATTCTGACGCTGCTGTGATCATAGGCCAGGTATGAACACTGATGTAGCTAACTGTGGCTGAAACTGAAGATTGTGACACTATCACCAAGAATTCCAAATCCTTTCCAAAATCTGAAGCCTACGGTATGGGTAAATATGAACATTTTTCTTAGGAGATAATAAAGAAATATTTAATCTGAGTAAATAGAGCTAAACAGATTATAAATTTGTTCTCAAGCAAACAAGTTTTCTCCTTCACTCAAAAAAAAAAAAAAACAGATGTCATAAATTATAATCATGCCTAGGTAAACGTGAGCCTGCGTGCAGAAAAGAGCTGGGAGGAAAAACGCAGAATGACATTTTTCAAAATTGGAGGGCTGGGATATGCTAACTGATCAGTTTATGCAGCAGTTACTGTGTGCCAGGCACTGTTCTAGCACTTTCTTATATATTAACTTATATAATCTTCCTAATGACCCTATGAGATAGGTACCATTATATTCCTGTTCTATAGATGACAAGACAGAGGCACAGAGAGATTAAGCAGCTTGCCTAAGGTCACACAGCCAGAATTTGGACAGTGTGGCCCCAAAGCTGTTGATCTTAACCATTGCCACCTACATTGCCACTTCTCACTGTCATGCAGAATACTATTGCTGCTAGAGCATCATTTCATTCTAGAAACAAAAGTAAAGAAGGGCCATGAGCCCTCGGGGTGGGGGGATGTCCTCTTGGTCCTTCCAGCGGACTCTAAAGGAAAGGCCTTGGGCTAGCCTTCCAGAAACGCCTCCTTCCATGAAGACTGAGATCAGGACCTGACTGGAGTCAGCAACTCAGGAAAGATGTGGTGAGATGGGACCCCTTATGCTTGGAAGTAGCAAAGAGAAGAGAAAGCACCACCTTCTCAGCAGGCCAGACACTCTGGCTGAGGTCAAGGTCAGGCCTTGGACTGGCTGAGCTTTAAATCAGTCCACTTCAAAGACAGGCTTGGTGTGGCTTAACTCCTTGTTGATGACACGTGGGCACCAGTGCAGAAAGGAGGCAGAGCATCACCGGGGAGCAAGTGCCCCGGGCTTTGAAGTAGGACTTGAGCTCAGGCTCTTGCTGCCTGGCTTAAAGGAAACAACCTTTCCATGCCCCACTTCCTTCCTCTACAAAACGGAGTTGATGATATCAGCCTTCTGCCAGCTTCCCAGAGATGAGCAAGGTATCATAGAGACAGGTCTTTCTCATTCTACAGCCCCTCTTGGCAACTCTGAGGAACGTGTTGCCCCAAAGAGTTTCCCCCAACACGCCGCCATTATCAAGGTCAGCAGTGTTCACCCTCTGAGGGTGTTAGTGAGGTAACTGCACACGGTCGCCTTGCTGGCAGGGGCTGGGCCACAAGTGGGTAGGCTGTGGCAGAAAGTACCACATGGGCCGGGCGGAGGGGAGGCTGGGAGCACACTGAGCCTCATGCTTTGGACAAAGAATATGTTGAGCTTTGTGAGTTTCTCCAGGAAACACTTTTCGGGCTAGCTAGGCAATTTTGTCCCCTTTCCCCCTTTTTTTTAGTAAAGGAAATAAAATCTAAGACATTTAGCTGTAATAGAAGCGAGATCTAGGTTATTTGTTAAGGGGGATCTTGCTCATAAGTTTCATGTACGGTCTTTGGAATTTGACATGCGTTCTCCAGGGCCTCGGCAATGGTGATGGGTGGATCATGAGCTGGGGGTCTACTGGGCCCGACAGTCACAGGACCTAGCGTGTGAGTTCAGGAGGCAAGTCGGAGGCAGGAATTGACCCTCAAGCCCTGTCTTTCTAGCCCGGTGACTCTCCACGCTTCATCCTACCCCCCTTCTTGAGGGGGGTAGGGGAAAGATTTTGAGAGTGGAGAGAGAACAGGAGATAACGGTGCTTCTAGTGATCTAGAGAAAACACCCCTCAGGAATCCAAGCTCAGAGTACTCTTCTCCAAGGAAGAGATTTCCTCTCGCGCTTTTGTAACTCTCCAGAAATTGCCCAGGTGGTTCCAACCACAGTTCACTTGAACATATTCTCATTTCCCAAATAAGACAGGCCCTGCAGTGGCCCAGAGATGTGAGGTTAACCCCCAAGAGGGGCGCGGCTGCACCTCTGTGGAAACATTACCTTGGGCAGGGCTGGACCTGGGCAGATGATGATGGTGGCGAGCTGAGATTCTCCCAGAATTCCCAACTCTGAGGACACAGCATAACCCAGGGAGCAGGAAGGGAGCTTCCATCACAGAGGTTCACTTAGAAAAGCATCCTCCCCACCCCAGCCCCCAACCCCACCGCAAACTTTAGTTGGGCTGAAGCATTTGCAGGACAGAAAACTCCAGACTAAGCAGAAAGGGCAGAGCTTCCCAAGAGTCTCCAGGTACTGAATGAGGTAAGGGTGGCCTCTGCGCCAATGACTTCTTCACAGTCGGCTGAAACTGGTTAGCTCAAAAGCCCGCTGGCAAAAAGCTCAAAAATTTTACACATTCATTGGTTTCAAACAGAGCCCAAAGAAGCAGATTTTTACCCATCTAGAGGCTGCTTGCTTTACAGAACCCAGAAACTTTGCCCGACATCTGTTCACCATAGATAAGGGAAACCCTGGGGCTATAAAGACCCCAAGGCACTGAACACATCACCTAGACACTTCCCCCACGCTCTGACCCCCTCCTGGGAATTCCCTTCTCTCTTCCTCTCCTGGGTGGAGGCCTCTGGAAGGTCTCATCCTGTGAGGGACATCCCCACCCCCATGCAAACCTGCCATAGTGTCCCCCAAATGAAGCCTGCTGCAAGCTACTGACACCTTGTGGTCATGTCTTTCTCCTCGTTCACACCCCACCCCCATCCCTCCATCAACCCCTGGAACTCACTATACCCAGGTGTCAAAAAGAGCCCTGAAGGGTCAAGTGACAGGGAGTGGTGGCAGGCTCCATGTGGGGTCCCCTCTGGCACCCCCCAAGCGCCCCAGACACCCCCTAAACCAGCCAAGTCTTGGCCTCGACTCACTGAACATGTCCTGTGCCAGCCACCAAGCACATCCTGAAGCACAGCCCTCACTGGGAAACAGCCGATCCCCCGAGGGGTGGCCCAGATACCCCCAGGGCCCCTTGGCACTCAGGCCCAGCTCCTTCCCTACTGGCTGTTTCCTTGGCCTCTGCGCTGGCTCTGGACTTGGGGCGTAGCTCATCTCTTGCCCTCTGAGCCGGGGCGCCTCATCCTTGGCTGAGCTGGACAGCTCACCAATTCCTGGAGCCCACCCCCAGAAATTCTGATGATCGATTTGGGCCCACCCTCAAGGGAGCTTACACAGGGCATGTAGTGTACATGCATCCACTGGAGAAGGGGGTCTTGGGGGCCATCTTACACTTCCACCCTCCACAAGCCTCTTCGGCCCCAGAAGACTTCACCTCCTGTCCAGTGGACTCTTCGCCCTCTCCACAACACCTGGAGCCGTGGACCTAGAGCTTCTGGAACTGTGACCCCTGCCATCCATCCATTTTTCTCTCTGCCTTAGTTTCTCCAAGCAGAAAACTATACAAGCAAACCTTACTTCTGTGCTACTTAGAGGAGCATAACACATTAATGAATTAATTGTGTTAAGCTTGTTAGTTGGAAGAAAGGTGCTATCAAATGCAAATTATTATTATTTTGAAATCCGGTGGCTGTCATTGCAAAGTTTGCCCTTAGTTATTAAACACTGTGCCTTTGCCATCTCTCAGCCCCCAGTTCAAAAACAATGCTCGTATTTTGCCTCAAACCATTAATTTGAAAATAACCACCTTGGTGCTCATGATGTGCTGATGGGGAATTATCTGCCCTGGGAACTTGCCAGCAAGAAAAAAAAAAGAGATTTGCATTAGCTGAAGCTCAAAGAGGAGAACCAACCCGAAAGCAGGAGGAAAATATCCCCATCAGATGCCTCCCTTCCCTTCCAGGGTCTCCCACCACCTGGAGGGGCCCCCGGTGTCTTGATGGGTGGAGTGCAGCCCAAGGGCTCTTTCCTTTTGACTACAGCTGAAGCCTCCCTAAGATAATTTGGAGTTTCCTGCCCCGGGAACTCACCAGGGACAGCTTCCCTTCCGGGCCTCCACTTCCCAGGCCCTCCCAGAAGAGCCAAGCTCTGCTCCCCAGAGAGCATTAGATTCACCAAGGGGCCAAGCTGTATTCCTCCGAGCCTCCCTCTTGAGTCCCTGCACACTTCCATCCCTTTCCCTTGGGCTGTGCATCCCCTCCTGAGCTGTTTCCTTGCAGCACTGCCTCCCATGTGGGTCGTATGGGATTTCTCTTCTGTGGGCTCAGCCCTCCTCCGTTCGGGAAGCGCCCACCTCATTTCCAGCCCAACATAATCCTCCTGAGTCCATTCTCCTCCTCAAGAGTGCTCCCCAGGGCCCAGCTCCTGCCTCCCTAGATCACAGTAGGAGCTAATTGTCAACTGCAGGACAGAGGACCCGGTGGGGGGGCGGGTGGAGAGCGAAAAGAAAACAGGCCTTGACCAAAAGACACCCAAGCCTGAGGCCTCTTGTCTGGGTCCATACCCTTGGGTTAGTCCCGCCCTCCACTTAGCTGCAGGAGAGCCCTGTGCAGCCCTGGCAACATGGCTGTGAGGCTCAGTTGCAGTCCCACCAGGGACGGGTGACTGGACTTAAATGCGCAGGGTGGCAGGAGCAAGCTGGGGAGACCTCTTATTCTCCTTAGCTCTGACCTGGAGAACAATTCTAAAGTGTTTGCCGTTGAGGCATCTAAGGAATTTCTGCCCCTGGGTCAGTGGCCTCTAGTTATGGATTGAATTGTGTTCCTCACCCCCCCCCAAAATTCCCATGTGGGAGTCCTAACCCCCAGTACCTCAGAATGTGAACTTATTTGGAGACAGAGTCTTTAAACAAATTAAAATGGGGTCATCAGGGTGGATCCCAATCCAATCTGACTGGTGTCCCTACAGAAAGGGAAATTTGGAAGCAGACTTGCACACAGGGAGAATGCTATGTGAACATGAAGACAGCATCTACATGCCAAGGAGAGAGACCCAGAACAGATCCTTCCCTCTCTGCTCTCAGAAGGAACCAATTCTGCCCACACCCTGGTCTCAGACTTCCAGCCTCCAGAACTGGGGGACAATGCATTTCTGCTGTTTCAGCCCCCCAGACTGTGGGACTTTGTTATGGCTGCCCGAGCCAATGAGTATACCTGTCCTCGTCCGTTTATTCGGTAAATAGTCACTATATGCACAGGATAAGGTTCTGGGACCTCATGGGGGAGCAAAACCAGGCCCTCCCTTGCCCTCATGGAGATCATGGGCCAGTGGGACAGAGAGCCATTTAGCGGTTAATCACACAAATAAATGTGAAATTACAACAAAGGTGAATACTGTCAGGAAGAATTGCCCAGAGCTCTAAGAGCCTGTAAAGGGGCATGTGACAAGTCAAGGAAGGCTTCACCGAGAAGGTGCCAACTGAGCTGAAATATGAAAGTAGACAAGGCAGAGAGGAAAGAGCAGTTCAGGCCTAGGGAGCAGCAGGTGCAAAGGCCCTGTGGTAGGACTTGCCATGGGCCCTGCTCAGGCTCTCAGATGGCCCTCAAACATGCACATCAGCTTCACAGCCCACGCAACAGTGCCATTTAGCCCTCGTCACATCTGTGAAGGCACCCTCAAAGGACCTTCTTTGGGTGTACCTATCGCCAGGGGAGGGAAATTCAGATGAGAAAAAAGCCAGCTAAGGCAAGAATGGACATGTCCAAACACTGGCTTCTGTTCTTAGTAACTTGGGTCCACAAGACCTGCCTTTATAGACAGCAGAGGTGTCGTGAGGCGGAGCTGTGAGGTCAGCATTGACCTGAATCGCCACTCATCTGCTTGCCAAGTCATCTCAGACACGTCATTTAAGCTTTCCGAGTCTCAATTTTCTCATCTGTAAAAGGGGCATCAAAAAAATACCTCCCAGTATCAAACCCATTTAAAGGGTATAGCACAGGATAAATAGTCACTCATAAGTACGGTTATTATTAACAGAGCAATCCTACCCCACACACACTCCCAGCTGGCATTGGTGTTGGTTCTAGAAATGGAGAATGGCAGACAGACCTTACCCACAGGAATAAACTTCCTTAGATTGATAGATTGATAACAGACCACAGGTGGTGCAGGGTGACAAGGCAGGCCAAGCAAGTCAGTCCCCTGAGGAGAAGGTACCTCCCATCAGGTCAAAGGCCACAGGGAGGAGGATATAGTGGCCAAGGGGAAGAGACAGGGCCGGGGCCCTCCCTGGGGCATCAGGGAGCCAGCTGCTCCCTAGACCTTTCCCCAGCCCAGACTGGGCCTGGGCTACCACCTCTGGTCGTGTGGCTATATCTCCCTCCTGTCTTTCAAGGCCTGTAATGTACCGCCCGGTAGACTCTGACTTCTTTGTAGTGGAGCCATTGCTGTATGTTAGCATAATCATTTCTCAGAAAGCCCGTCAATAAAGGCTGGGGAGTGAAACAGAAACCGTTCCCACCACCCCAACTGCTAAATAATTTCTGGAATGAGTTGTCAGGAACCTTTTATTTACTGATTTCACGCATTTCATTTATTTCTGGCATGGGGCCAACCTTCCTGACAGTTAAGATTTATTGATTTAATTGCCTAGGGTAACCATGCAATAAAATCATCTCAAAGATAAATTTTCATGGCATTGTGCAGCACGGAGGTAATTTTTCAAATGCTACGGCTATATTTCTGCAGGTTACAGGTGCAAAATTTGCTTAAAGCACGGATGTCTCATTATGGCAGCTCGGGAACATCGGCAGGGGCAGGGTGGCCAGCTCTTTGGTGGAAAGTCTTTAGAGACAGAAAGAGCAAGTGACAGAGAGGAGAGAAAGAGGGAGAGACCAGGCGGGGTGGCGGGGGAGGGAGGGAGAGAAACACAGCCGTTTCAGGAAAGAAATGATATTTCCTTAATTGGTTCATAGATTCAATACCCATGAGAAAGCGGGGCTTCACTTTAATTAGGAGTGGGCTTGGAGGTTATTTACAGTGTTCTGAGGAACCATTTGTTTCCAGCTGTGCGTCGCTTTGTACCACACGAGCCTCGCAAGGTAGATGATTGCCACTTGTGACATTCGCGTTTATTGCTTCTTTAGATCTTTTTATTTACCCTGTTAAAGTGCTCATTATGTCTGAACAACGGGTAAATGAAAAACTCTGATTAACTCCCAGGTTAATGGTAACATTTCGGGAAGTCAGAAATAGCATAAACTTTTAACAATGTGAAATCTTTTCTTATCTCTCTTGATTTATTTTACAGTGTTTTTGCTTTGATTGCAGGTTTCACATGGTGCCGTTTAATAGCTTATTAAACTTGCAGTCTAGCAGATTTGCTGTTTGGATAAAATTTTCCTTTTGCTCAGGTGTAAATTTTGGAGCAGGTAGGGGTTTTGGTTTCTTTTCACCTCGTTGAATTCCCAGGGCCTGGGTCTGGATGGTTTCCTCAGATGCTCTTGGTGGCCCCCAGGACCCCACAGGAGCGGGTCTGAAACTGTTGTCTTGGAAACCTCACCCTTGCCCATCATCGTGGACGGGGTGGCAAGTAGGGATTGGGGGAGGTGCCCGCAGGCTTCTCAGATGAATCTGGATGAGGAGCGAAGGACCACATGCTGTGTTTGAATTCCAGCCTGAGTGTCTCATTGCTCAGATGGGGAAACTGAGGCCCAGGGAGTTCAGAGCAGAGAGAGGTTTAAAAGCAGATCTCCAGACGCTCGGGGCCGACTTTCCCATCTTCCTGCTTCCCGGGCTGCCCCTTCCCCTCACTTGGTCATACAGTCCAACTACGCGTGGTTCCCGGCAACCCCTCGCCCCTCTCTGTACTTCAGTTTCTCTGTCGACAGATGAAGGGGGTTGGAGTAGATGCACCTTAAGTGCTCACCCAGCTCGGACAGTCTGCAGCTGGAAGACGTGTGCACATCTGGCCAGCCTCACCCCCACCACCCGGCCATTAGTAAGGCTGAACCCCCATCTCCCTGAACCATTCAACCCCGTAAGTTCAATACCCACACTCCCCAGTGGTCCAGACTCACGCCGTCTGCTGTGTCATGGCTACGTTTTCTCTCCCAATGGAGTGGGCTTGGCACAGTGCAGAGGCTGTGATTTGCAGAATTACAACAGAGCCATCTTTCTAACATGCAAATCTGATTATGCCATTCCCCCTTTCAAATCCTTCACAGACTCCCCATCACCCCAGGATCAGGTCCAGAAGCCTTAGTGTGACTTGACAAGGCCCAGAGGACCTGGTCCCTGCTTGGCTCTCCAACTGTTTTCTCCCCTTTTGTCCAACCAGTTACCAACTCCTTTAGAGCTTTGGTGAATGGGGCAGCGATCAACTCAGGTACTCTCAGACACACACACACACACACACACACACACACACACACAGGTTATCTTTCATTTTTCCCTTTCCATAAACATTGATGTCCATTTCATCAAGAAGTCCTATCAAACCTACCTCCAATGCAGAGCCATAAGCCATCTCCTTCTCTCCACATCCACTGTCTCCACCCCGGTCCAAGCCACCATCATCTCTCACTTACATGTTAGCATATTAAGTGCTCTTCGAAATCTCTGGAAAAGGAAAGCTGTTTATGGTTAACCCTCAAGTTCTCAGAGGTATTTGACAATGGCTTTTGTTTAACGACTATTAACTTCATTCAGCAGCTATTAATTGAGTGCTTTCTTTGCCCTGTGAGTTGTCAAGGTGCTGAGAATACATCACTGCAAACAAAAAGACAAAGTGAAGCTCATGGAGCTTCTTTGCTGCTAAAGCAGGGCATGAGGATGACGGGGGGAGGGCATGGACCAGAAAAGCAGGGGCTGTGTTCTGGATGGGAGCGCTGATGGCCCAGCCATTGTACCAGAAGGGAAGGCAGTGTACATGGGCCCACACAGCATAGTTCCAGCATTCCAGCTAAGTCTCCCATTGATCTCGGCTCTCACCACCCACTGCCCCCATCCGCCCCTCCGACATGCATTCCACTCCAGCCACACCCAACCACTTTCCAACTTCCAAAGAAAATACCCTGTGACCTTCTTTGCCATTGTCCTGACCTGAAATGCCCGGCCCTCCATCTCTGCCTGGCAAAATCAGGTTCACTTTTGTGTCCCCCTTCTCCTCCTTCCTGGTGGTTAGCACAAGGCCTTGCCCAGAGCTGATGCTCTGAAATGGACTGTTAACGGGAAATCTCCTACCGTTTCCTTTGTCGAGTCAATGCTTCCCTTCCCAGAGCCACACTACTTACCCTATTTTTCAAAAGGAGAAACCTAAGCTTCCCCAGAAGGTCGCCCAGGCCAACACCAAATGGTATCTTAAGGCCCCAGCCATGCAGGGCCCCAAATCTCCCTGGGAAGAGGGTCTGTATGAGGCACGGGACGCTCAGAGTTGCTCTGCCCCCTCTCCCCGACAAGTCCCGAGAGCGAGGGCCCAGCCAAGACCGGCACATCCGAATCTCTGGTTCTTTCTGCTCAGGCCTGGGTTACTACAAAGGGGCATGTGAAAGCAATCAAGGTCCTTCCCGAGGCATATAAGACAATGGCCATAAGGGGCTAGCTCAGGCCAAGAGAGGGGTTTGGGGACCACAGAAGGGCCAGACAGAAAGTTGATCCCCAGGAGGATTTCTGGGAACTTGTTAGGACCCAGTTAATCCAAGGTAAGGGGTGGAAAAATGAAGGTCGCCCTCATATGGAAGACATTAAGATTGTAAAGCAGGAAGTTCATGGTGGGGAGGATATTAAAAAGCACACACTTGGGCTAATTTGGAAGCAGTCAACTGGAAGAATGTGCAGGAATGGGGCAGATCTGGCAGCCGCTCTCTGGCCTAGAAATCTGGGAGCGTATTTCTCAATTGATCAAATTCCTATGGGCGTCGGACAGACTTCAGCTGCTGCCCCATCAAACAACAGCCTGAATTCCAAATGCACCAAAGCATTTATGGCTCTGCATTAACATTTTAAAGTCCACTGAGATGTTCATGTCTCTCTAATTAGAAAATTCCCATCATCTGGTGTGCCAGGCTCTGGCCCGGCTGAACCACGAAGGACCTTTCCATGGTGGTGGCCTATCTCCACCTGCGTGGCAGGCATGGCCAGTTTCCTTGGCTTGTCTATGCGGGACCTTGACCAACATATTTGGCCAGTTGCATATGACAGTGGCCATTACAGAGCGTGCGTGACTCACGTAAATTCAGGCGAGATGGGATGAAGTAGGCCATATTGGCACGGTGTCAAGCCCTGTCTGTCGCCAAGTGGGTTCCACTCAGAGGTGTGTGTCCACGCGGATTCTATGTGAGCCAGGTTAGTATGGTGGCAGCAGACAGGACGATGCTCATTTCCCTTGGAATTGGGTCATTGCTACGGAGCCAAGCAAAACACATCAGTTGAGGTTTCTTCGTCCTGTAACAGTCCTTCCCCAGGGGACCCAGGACTCAGGCTGGCCAACTGAATCAGCCTGAGAGAAGCCAGGGGCATAAGTTGCACTTGTCAAGGAGCTGGACTGGGGCTTCAGGTACATGCTCTTTGGCGAGTACCACCCAGCCCCTTTCATGCTGAATTGAAATGCTCTGCCTGACTTCCCAGTCCCCATCTTCTCTGAAGCTCTCCAGTGTCTTATCCACTCATTTCTCCATGACCTCTATAGTCACTGGATGCCCGCTATGTGCCAGGCACCATGCCAAGTGTAGAGGATACAAAAATGAATGCGACAGGCTCCCCTCCTCAAGCGGAGGCAGACAAGAAGTTCCCACACAGCCTGTGCTAAGCAATCTGTGGGTTTTAACGCCTCACTCCTTTCTCTCCATCAGTAGATCGCAAGCTTTTTTGGTCATGGGAACTCTTTCTATTCTTCAAAATTATTGAGGACCCCCAAAGAGCTTGTATTTATGTACATTATGTCAAGAATCATCTATCATCTTAGAAATGAAAACTAATTAAATTAAAAATTAATTTAAAATTTTAATTAAAAAATATGAATGTGTTAATTCATTTTAAAATAAAAGAAACCTTGTACCTGGTAACATAAATAACATATTTTTAAGAAAACTAACTAAATATATATTTTCCAAAATAGAAACAATTTAGTGACAAGAGAAGAGTTTGTTTTACATTCTTGCAAACTTTTAATATGATCTTAATGAAAGATCGATCCTCACATCTGCTTGTGCACTGAATCTGTTGCAATATGTTGTTTTAGTTGAGATCTATGAGGACAATACACATAGATATGCATTCGGAAAAGCTAAGGCTGTTTTCATAGACTTTCAGATAATTGTGGATATTCTTCTCTGCTATGACATGAAAATCTCAACAAGAGGAAGTTTTTTGGAAAGGTTAGTAACAAGAAAGATCTGAAACCATAGCAATGCAAAATTTGCACTCTGCAATGTTAAAACCCACTGGTCTCTCTTTCACTTTGAATGGATCATTTGAGCCATCTTGATGTTGTAATGTCATGCACTAAGCATTGTGGAAAACACTGGTGCCCCAACTTAAGCCAGTCTTCCAGATGATGACACCTTCTGCCACGCAATACCTACAAGTCACCTTAGTTAATAGCACCACCGATCTGATGGGGAGAGTCTAAGTACTGGGAAGCCGTCAAGCTCACAGTGGTGGATCCAAGTTTTCCAAACTTCTAACTTTTGCTGGAAAGCTCAGATATTATCATTGGAAAAAAGTGGGTGCCAGTTGTTTTCCTTGAAGTGACAGGCTCACTTTGTTCATTTCCAGGAAAATGTCTACTAAATGCCCAACTCTACATAACCATGGTTTGTCCCTCTGTTTGTGAAGGAAAATAATGGAGTTCTATGAAAAAAAGCCAGCCTGTTCGGTTCACAGCTCAACTGCACAAGTACTTGTCTTTGAGTCAACCATGGTACCACGCTGTTTAACGATGGCTTTACAGAGTTCCAGCCTCATCACACAGAACAGTGAACAGACACGGACTCAAGGGTTGAGCTTTCATAAGATTAGTCATTGTTTTTCTACTTTATCAAGGATATTCTTAAGTGAAACTGCCTTTTTTTTTTTCCTAACTAACTGCAAGCGCATGGCAGCAAAGAATACAAAAACTCCTAGTATGTTTTGGGGCCACTCGCTTGGACTCACTGTTGCTTTTGCACTATCGGTGAAAAGGACAAATAATAATGCAGGTATGTTTGACCTCACAGGATCCCCCCCAAAGGGTCTCAGGGCTCCAGTGGGTGCATGGAGCACGTTTCAAAAATCCCTGTTTGGCTTCATTTTCATGCCTCTCCCTTGAAAATGGGTAACTAGGCCTCCCAGCCTCTGGGACCAGTGTCACTGTGTCTGCAAATTTTGTGAGGATGGGGTTCTGCTCCGTCTCCCTATCCCCTGGCACAGGGTCTGCTACCTGTGTACTATTTGCTAAATGAAGGGATTAATGAATGAATGAATGAGTGAGTTGCCTGGAGCAGGGCTGAATACAGGGCACTATGAAAGGTTCACCAAGGGGCAGCCACTCTGCTCTCCAGCTGTTTCTCCCCTGGTGTGCTTTGTGCACATGGAGGAGTGACGCATTCTGCCTGAGATGAACCGAGGCTTTGTCCACAGGGGGCTATATGTCTGCAGGCTCCCAGGCCCCCTCTGCAGGAGATGTTTGCAGCTGTCCTAAAATCACTTGCTAAATGGGAACTTGGCGGGGAAAATGAAAAGTCCACTCTTTTCTCTTGCAAAAGTCATTTCATTTCTCGTGTGCACATACTGATGACGCCAGCCCAATGAGGTCTGATTGACAGAGGAGAAGGCAAGGTGGGGGCGGTCTCCTCGGGCAGAGAAGGCCGTGCCTAAAGGGCGGGTTGGAGGGAACAACAACGAGCCACTCTCCAGAGTCTCAGACAGAAGAGCCGCACATGAGAACAAATCCCACATCTCAAAGGGAGATCACAGAGATCACAGAAGAAGCAGGAGCCGTGAGCAGGAGAGATGGTGACCCACAAGGGGGTTTCCTCCTGTTCTGAGCTGCATGGAAGCGTTTGCAGCCATCACGGCTGTTGGGGAATGCACGGGTCCCATCTGCTGGTGTAGGAGACCTTCTCTCCCATCCACTACAGCCTGGCACATGCCTGGCCAATGCTGGACCCCTGTCTACACAAACAGCTTAATGAAAACATGTACCACAGAAGTCATGGGCCCTTGAATCACTGTTCAAGCTATAGTGATTCAGTGCCTAAGATTTAGGACAATAGGGAAAGAAGAGGGAGCTCCCTGTCTGCTTCTTTGTCCCATCAATACATGTGGGGGGGGGATCCATGTAGGATTCGGGTTCCATGTCTTCCTGTTCACGTCCAGGAACCATCTCTTCCTGTTCCTTATGATCTGGTGCATGGAGCATGGATAATTAAACATCTCTCACCGAGAAGAAAAGGAAGTATTGCTGTTGTTACTCACATGCCATGGCTCTTCAGAACCTGCTTGTATTGGAACAATCTAGATCTTCTTGGCTCTGCAGGTCCCTGATGTCATTAGCTCAACACTGGCTACACCATTACTCATGATGCTGCCATGATCCATTGGGCCACCTGTGGACACTGGCTCTGAGCTTCTCAGACATGGTGACTGTGATTCGTGGATGATGATCTCAAATGCAAGCCTTCCCCAGAGTATGCAGTGAAGTGTGAATGATAAGTCATTTTCTGGTCACGTTCAATTCGCTCTTCACATTTTGCAGTGTAGGTGAAGAACAGCACATCTTCCAACCATGTCCTCTCTTGAGCTCCCTAGGATGTAATCACTGCTTTCCTAGAATGGGACCTTTTTCCATGTTGATGACACTCTGCATTCCACACACCACCACGGCCACCAGAAGGGAAGATAGGTGAGGGTGCCATCTTTAGAGCAAGAAGAGTGGTGCCATTCACGTAAGGAATGAACATGACTTCCCCACATGACTGAAAACAAAAGAGGACATTTATCAGAAGAGTCCATGGAGAAATGAGGCATCAGTCACCCCCATATGACTTCTTGACAAATGGCACAGACCCACAGAAGGGATGGTATCCTGGGTGCTGGTGACAGGGGGACACACCATGTAAAGGACTCCTGCCACTACACCACCTCATGTGCTGTATGTAGACTGGAGGTGAGCAAGGGCCCATGCATGGACTCACACATTCAACTCAAGTCCAGGGGTTGGTGGTGAACCGATAGGAGCCCAGAGCCCTGGACTCGTGTCAGTCACGAATGAGAGTCACATCAAGTCAGCATGTCACACTGTTCTCACAACCCAATCTTGCACAATATCATGAAAGAAATGCCACACAACTCGCTGGAACAACCCATAGATATGAGTCCAGGAGCTTCTTGGGGCATCTGGTTGACTCCATGATCAGGAGTGAGGGCACAACAGCAAAATAGTTGAAGGGTACCTGGAGAGAAGAAATGGGGACTGGGACTAACGTGGGTCTGTGTCCAGGCTCAGGGTGCCCTGTTCAAATCACACTGCCAGTTTTGCCAGTCCCTGTCATGGAAGAGGACTTAGACATTTTCAAGGAAGTCCTCTGTACTGATCAGAACCCTCCCAGGACCTCTCCTAGGCCTGGGGGGCACTTCTGGCCTTGGCTGGTCTCAGGCACCAGAGGGGCATCTTTGAAATTATTGGAAAGCATTCCAAATGAGATGACCTCCTGAAGGATGGGCATTGGCACAGATGACGTGCTTGTTCATGTCTGAGGGAGGTAGTACAGTGCGAGACTGGATTCCCAAGCTCTCCTTACATCTAGGTGGAGTTAGGAAACCAGTTCCCAGCAATGGAATGAGTAGAAAGGGAGTTGGCTGCTTCCAGACCAAGCTAGCTAAAGAGCAGGTATGACTTTTGTGGCTTTTATTTCCAGTTCTGCCAGCTGGAAGCAGAGTTCTCTGAGGTCTTAGCCGTAGCCTAGCCACAAGATGGAAAGACTCTGGGTCCCTGGGTGGAGGAAAGGCTGTCAGCCAGCAATGTCCATGGTGCACTGCTACTGGACTGAGAAACAAACGTCTACTGGGTTAAACTGTTGACATTTGGGGAGGTTTATTTGTTAGAGAACCAAGCGTTATCCAAAATGTACAGCCCAAGTTTACACGAGCTTGCCTTTAAAATGGGCACGATACAGTGTTAAAGCCCTCTAAAGGTGTCTTCTAGCATCTTGATTACCAGCGACCTCGTTAAGGCTGACACAGCTTGAGCTTCAACAGGACTGCAGTGGGTGAAGATACCAAATCCCTAGAGGTCACAGCTCAGGGAAGAAGGATTAGCAAGAGGGGTAGGTCTGTCTTTTTAGAATGTTTGCATCTGTAGTTGTACTTTGCAAAGCTGACTCTGCTCTTCTAGGTTCAGACAGCTGAGTCTGAGTTCTCCACAAAATTCCCCCAAAGTTAGGGAACCGTTTTAGAGATAAGGGATCTAGGACAACGGTGGTTAACTCTGGGGCCAAAGAAACAGATGGAGAGAGGTACTGAGCTTGATTTGCATTCCCTGATTTTCTTAGGCAAAGCTTTGATTGATGACATGATTTCCTGGCCCTTCATAGTCTCCATTTTTCTGTAAAATATAGCATATAGAACACTAATAATGGATGATATTGAGTTAATGGGGGATTTTCATGAGGAACAGATTTTTATGAGATGCAACAGTACTTATTTGAAACATATTGACATTTCTAGTGGTTGACAGCACCCATGCTGAGCGGCTTCCAGATTGACAAGGATGCAAGCTTGTAATAGGAAAAAAGACAACGAAAATCATTAAGAATCCTAAATTAAATTGGGAATCTTTAAGAACTGTAAAGTTTTAGTCAGAAAGTAGCTGTCAAGAGGGCCCCAGGTATGAACGCTAGGATTTCCAGTCACAGCAATCATGCCTTAGAAAACAAAAGAAAGGACAAATTCATTGTTGGCTGTTTTAATACAGGAACTCATCCCAATAAGAAATGTCTTGGCTTTACTCCAACCCTGGGAGTTTCCAGCAAATGTGATTGCTTCTTTTGTGGTTATCCAGCTATCAGAGCTCAAGAAACACTGCAGAGCTAAATGATGCAGTTATATGAGCGAGACAGAGAGCTAGAGATAGCATGAAAAGCAACATCTTTATCATCAACTGGGTCGTCAGCTTCTAAAGATATCACTAGTCCCTTGGACCTGGGATATTGTCAGCCACCCATCATTGTACATTCCTTCAAACAATCACACAGTAAGTCTAACTCAATGATGTGCACATAGTAGGAAGCGAAGGTCACTTATTCATCGACTCATTCATTCATTCAATACATATTCCCTGAAGCCTGCTCTGTGCTAGGCCCTGGGGTTAGAGAAAGAGATGAACGAAGCCTACTCTAAGCCTCCAGTGTCACAGTCTAACAGGGGACATGCATGTAAATAACCACAATCTAGTTCGAGCGGCATGAATAGAAGAGTGCTGTTGTAGAATAATATTTAGTGGCATGTGGAAATATTCAAGATATAGCAGATTATAAAAAAGAATAGATAGCAATGATTCACTGTTATACAAAAAATAATAATGCAAGAATATTTTTGCGAAGAAAAAATTGGAGACTTCTACTCCAGAGGGCATTGTAGGTTCATACTGTGAGTCTTGTCCTGCCACATAACCCCTTCCCTTCCCATTCTCCACACACACACCAATGTGAAATGACACGTAGAGAGAAAATTAAAAAGAAAATATAGCCACACTCCAAAACAAAATAATATCTCTGGACTTAAAATGGTATAGAAAAAGTAGCGAACAGGGAAGAAATGTCCAGAAGGGTCTGCAGGGCACAGGTTTTTAAAATAACCAGAAGTGTCTAAAAGTTCACTACTTGAAGGGTAATGGATATAGGAATACACCACACAATATGGAAACAGAGGCAAGGCCTTCTGCTTGGAATGATGGTGAAGAACAGGGCTCCCCCACTGAGAAAGGAGGCTGAAACCAGCTGTGACTCACTGTACCTGGGGCTACGGCTTATATAAAGTTCCACTGAACATCCAGGCACATGCGGGAAGCAGAGCAAGCTGCTCATCTAAGCCTTGGGCCAAGCTGCTGATGGTCTTATGGTTGGACCTGTGATAGTCCCAGTATCACTGAGGACAGGGGAGCCCTATGCTGGACGTTGGGCCTGGGAGGCTGGATGAAGGCAAGTGCAAAATTGTGAGATAGAGACTTACAAATAAGAATGTTTATAATCCTCCAAGAGAGAAAGGGAAGAGTAACTGATAAGATGAACAATAAATTATGAAAAAGATATATGGAGAAATAAAATCATTATAAATTTGAATGAGTGGAAATTATATATAAATATATATAGGAAAATACATATAGAAAGAGAGAGTCAGAGAGATACAGAGGCAGAGAGACAAAGAAACACAGAAAGAGACAGAGAAACACGTACACAGAGATTGAGATAAAACTCAATAGATGGGAAAGAGTCAAGGATCAAAGAGCAAATTAGTAAACTGGAGGATAATACTGAAGAACTCATCTAAAAGTCAGCACAGAGAGATGGAGATATTAAAAAGTACATGAAAGTATATGAAAAAAGTAAGGAAAAAAGAGACATAAAGGATAGATTGGGAAATGCCAACATACATGTCTTAAGAGTTACAGAAGTAAAGAAATGGCATATTTGAAGGAATATTTGAAGAGTTAATGGCTGAGAGTTTTCCAGAACTAAAGAAGAATATGAAAGTACACCAAATCAACTTCACATGGATTTCTGATTTAAATGTTAAAGGAAAAACGATAGAAGTTGTAGAAAATAAAATAGTAGAATAGGGCTTCCCTGGTGGCACAGAGGTTGGGAATCTGCCTGCCAATGCAGGGGACACGGGTTCGAGCCCTTGTCCGGGAAGATCCCATATGCCGCTGAGCAACTAAGCCAGTGTGCCACAACTAAGCCCGTGCCCCACAACTACTGAGCCTGCGCTCTAGAGCCTGTGAGCCACAACTACTGAAGCCCATGCTCCGCAACAAGAGAAGCCACCACAGTGAGAAGCCCGTGCACCGCAGTGAAGAGTAACCCCCTTCGCTGCAACTACAGAAAGCCCACACACAGCAATGAAGACCCAATGCAGCCAAAAAAAAAAAAAAGCTTATAAATTCTTTAAAAAAATAAAGTAAAATAAATAAAATAGTAGGATAACATAAGAGAGAATCTCCATGACCTTGGAGTAGGCAAAGATGACTTAAACCAAAGAAAAACTCAGTAACCCTAAAGGGAAAGATTGCAATTTGGACTACATTAAAATTAAAAACTTCTGTTCATCCAATGACACTATTAAGAAATCAGAAAAGCAAGAGATGAAGTAGAAAATATATTGTGATAAGTGTAAGTGATAAAAAACCTATCTATAATACTTCAAGAATTCCTGCAATTCAATAAGAAAAAGATATTTTCAGAAAAATGGGAAAAGGACTTGAGCATACACTTCCTAAGAGAAGTTATCCAAATGGCCAACAAACATAAAAGGTGTTCATCCTCATTTGTCATCAGGGAAAAGATATTAAACCACAGTTAGATATTACCACACCCCTGGCAAACTGGTTAATGAAAGGAAGATTGACAACAATATCACGTGTTGGTGAGCATGTGAAACAACCAGAACTCTCAAACACCAGTGGGAGGAATAAAAATTGGTCCAGCTATATTGGAAAATCTTCAAGATCTACTAAAGCTGAATATATGCAGACTTTATGACCCAACAATTATACTCTTAGGTAAAACCACCAGAAAATGATATATGGTGCACCAAAAGACACAAACCAGAATGTTCATAGCAGCACTATTTTTAAAGCCTCAAACTGAAAAAAGCCCAAATGTCCATCAACAGTACATATCAATGAATCATGCTCTATTTATATAATAGAACACTATCCAGCAATAAGAATACATGGTCTGCTTCCACATGCAGCAACATGGATGAATCTCACAAACAATGGTGAACAGAAGCATCTGTCTACACAAGAATCAGTAGATAATGTGTGATTCCATGTATAGAAACGTCGAAAAACAGGCAAATGAGTCTAGGGTAGTAAAAGTTAGAGACTCATGGTTACCTTGAGGAAGAGGGTATGGAAAGTGGGAGGATGCAAGAGAAGGGCTTCTGAGTGCTGATCATGCATGCTGTCTTTCTTGATCTAGATGGGGTTCACACGGATGTATTCACTTTGTGAGAATTCTTCAAACCATACCCTTAAGATTTGTGCATGTTTCTGCATATAAAAATTTGCAATGGACAAAAGATATCTAAAATCTCAAGCTATACTGATATGGGGAAAAAAACAAGGTTGGAAAAAGAGTTTTTATGTTCTCATTTATCTAAAAAAGGGAAAGATATGAATACACACACACACACACACACACAACTCTGTGTGTCTTTGCTATACTCTCCTCCCCGTGCCCCCCAAAAGGATAGCCATATCATAAAAAAAGACCACAGATAACAAATGTTGGTGAGGATGTGGAGAAGAGGGAACCCTAGTACACTGTTGGTGGGAATGTAAATTGGTGTAGCCATTGAGGAAAACAGCATGGTGGTTTCTCAAAAAACTAAAAATATAATTACCATATGACCCAGCAGTTCCTCTCCTGGGTATATCTGAAAAAAATCAAAAACACTAATTGAAAAGATACATGCACCACAATGTTCATTGCAGCACTATTTACAATTACCAAGATATGGAAGCAACCTAAGTGTCCATCAACAGATGAATGGATAAAGAAGATGTGGTACATATATACAATGGAATACTACTCAGCCATAAAAAAGAGTGAAAATTTGTCATTTGCAACAACATGGATGGATTTGGAGGGTATTATGCTAAGTGAAATAAGTGAGGCAGAAAGATAAATATTGTATGATGTCACTTATATGTGGAATCTAAAAACTAAAACAAACTAGTGAATACAACAAAAAAACAGACTCACAGATATAGAGAACAAACTAGTGGTTACCCATGGGGAGAGGGAATGGGGGAGGGGCAAGATAGGGGTAGGGGATTAAGAGGTATAAACTACTGTGTATAAAATACATAACCTATAAGGATATATTTGTACAACACAGCCAATGGTTTATAATAACTATAAATGATGTATAACATTTAAAAACTGTGAATCACTATGTTGTATACCTGTAACTTATATAATATTGTACATCAACTATACCTTAATTTAAAAAAAACAATAGCCATAGCATTTTTCAAATGGCCACTTATAGGGAAAGAGGAGACACGGGATGAGAGTAAAGGGATAAAAGCCATACATCTTGGAGTATATTTGGATTGTATATTGGACTTTGGAATGATATAAATGTTTTGCATAATTATAATGCAAAATTAAATGAAACTGAAAACAAAAGCCATTCCTACAAAGTGAAAATGAAATTTAATAAATGAAATGAACTGTGTTATTGAGTTGATGGCAGAACCAAACAGAAAGGAATTACTCCAAGTGGCGGTAATTTGACTGTTCATCCCTAGTGGGATATACCCTAGGAGAAAAAAAAGCCAAACAAACAAGAACAATTAAAAAACCACAGGGCTTCCCTGGTGGCACAGTGGTTGAGAGTCCACCTGCCGATGCAGGGGATACGGGTTTGTGCCCCGGGCTGGGAAGATCCCACATGCTGCGGAACGGCTGGGCCCATGAGCCATGGCCGTTGAGCCTGTGCGTCCGGAGCCTGTGCTCCGCAACGGGAGAGGTCACAACAGTAAGAGGCCCATGTACTGCAAAAACAAACAAACAAACAAACAAACAAAAACACAACCAAACCCCAAACCCCAGAACAACAAAACAAAACAAACAAGCAAAAAAAAACCCTCTTACACTGTCTTCAGTAATCATATTGGTAATTTAAATTTGGTATTATTATCCTGAATCTATATATCTATCAATCGACCTATCAATCAATCCATAGACATATAAAGCAAGTAAAGAATTATGTAGATGTCATTAGCAATTAGGATTTTCTGCACAAGAGATAAATAAACTATAAAATCTACAATCCTGATTTTGAATTGGAAATAATAGTATAAATTTATAATGTATGTGGATCCTGATTTGAATAAACCAAGTGTAAAATATTATAAGACAATCTGAAAATAAATGTGAAACACGACAATATTTGATGGTATTAAGGAATTATTTTAGGTGTGAAATATTCTGTAATAAAAGTTTTTAAAAGTGCACTTAAAAAATCAAAACTACAATGAGGTCTCACCTCACAGCAGTCAGAATGGCTATCATTAAAAAGTCTACAAATAAATGCTGGAGAGGGTGTGGACAAAAGGGTACCCTTCTACACTGTTGGTGAGAATGTAAATTGGTGCAGCCGGTACCGAGAGCAGTATGGAGGTTCCTTAAAAAGCTAAAAATAGAGCTACCATATGATCCTGCAATCCCACTCCTGGGCATATATCTGGAGGAAAAAAAAAATGGTTTGAAAGGATACATGCACCCCAATGTTCATCGCAGTGCTATTCACAATAGTCAAGACGTGGAAGCAACCTAAATGTCCATTGACAGATGAATGGATAAAGAAGATGTGGTGTATACACACACACGCACACGTGCACACGCATGGGCAAAACGAAATATTACTCAGCCATAAAAAAGAATGAAATAATGCCATTTGCAGTAACATGGATGGACCTAGAGTTTATCATACTAAGTGAAGTAAACCAGACACAGACAAATATCATATGATATCACTTACATGTGGAATCTTAAGAAAACGATACAGATGAACTGGTTTACAAAACAGAAACAGATTCACAGACATAGAAAACAAACTTATGGTTACCACAGGAGATAGCAAAGGTGGGAGGAGGGATAAATTAGGAGTTTGGGATTAACGTATACACACCGCTATGTATAAAATAGATAAACAACAAGGACCTGCTGTATAGCACAGGGAACTATACTGAATATCTTATAATCACCTATAATGGAAAAGAATCTGAAAAAGAATAGATATATGTATATGTATAACTGAATCACTTTGCTGTACACCTAAAACTAACACAACATCGTAAATTAACTATAATTCAATAAAAATAAGTAAATAAATAAAAGTGCATTTAAAATGCCACACAGAATAAATAAAACTAAGTCCTCACCCTCCATACCTATACACATCATAATAAGTCTCATATTCTGATATGGAGGAAAAAGAGAAAATCTTAAATACTACCATAAAGGCAGTGTAGTAGTTAGCTATTGCTGCATAACAAATTACCCAAAGTTTAGTGGCTTAAAACAACAAACATTTATTATCTCAGTTTCATTGGATCTGGAATTTGGGTGCAGCTTAGCTGGCTGACTCTGCCTCAGTGTCTTTCACAAGGCTCCCATCAAGGTGTCAGCTGGGACAGCAGTGTCATCAAAGGCTCAACATGAGCTCACTTGTGAGCTTAACAGGATTCAGTTTCTCACTGGTTATTGGACTGAGCCTCAGTTCTTTTCTAGCTGTTGGCTGGAGGTCTTCCTCAGTTCCTTGCCACGTATGCCTCTCCATAGGGAAGTTCACAGCATGGTGGCTGACTTCATTTGAACAACCAAGTAGGAGAGGAATAGAGGCCATCCAAGATGGAAACCAGTTTTTCTGTAACCTAATCTTGGAAGTGACATGTCGTCACTCATATTCTATTCATTAGAAGAAAGTCACTAGGCGCAGCCCACACTAAAGGGCAGGGGGCTACACAGGGGACACATACCAGTAGGCTGAGATCATGAAGCACCATTCATTTTAGAAGTAGCCTACCACTGGCAGATTACTGATAAAGAAACAAAAATTAGATTGGCAGATTTTTCATCAGCAATAATGGATTCTAAAAGATAATGGGGGAATATCTTCCAAAATGTCCAAAGAAAAATAGCTGCCAATCTAGAATTTTATTCCAAGCTAAACACGGTATAATAAAAGAGATGTTTCTTCAAAAGTCAATGAGAAGTTAATATATTTTCTTAATGATCATAGCTTGGGAGTAAGCAAAACCATTCAGTATATCTAGAGTTTTATATCAAGATAAACTGGTATAGCATTCAAGACTAAAGGTAAGATAAAACGTGTTTTTTTTTCATATAAGAAATGAGAGGTGTCCACCACTATGCAGGGCAGAGCTTCTCCCTTCTTCATTCCCTTCCTGGAAGGTGCCTTCGGGAAGTCATAAGAAAGAGTTGGAGGCTGTTGATATAAAATCTCACTGGAATTATTCCATAAACGTTGGTAAATATCAGCCAGAGAAAGTTTTGCTTATAGATATTTCACTATGGGCTTTCCCTCATAGCTCCATCAAGAGGAGAACAGGAAAATATCAACATGATCTGAGTGAGAGAGGGCTATGGAGAGTCCAGAGGAGAAACAAAACTAAGACCAAAAAGTAGGGAAGTGAGAATGCTCAGTCCAGATCATGTAGTTTTAGACTTAGGAAAAGAAAAACAGGACAAAACAAGACAAGACAAGAGAATAAAGAGAGACTTCCAAATGCCTACAAATGCTTATCTCTGGATCATGTGATTATTGGTGATTTTTATTTTCTTTCTTTTTATGTATTTTCATAATTTTCGACAGTAATGCTATTTTTTGGTAATAATAAAAAAAAGATATCTCTTCAAAACTGAGAGAACAGTCAATTTAAAAAACCACCTTTATCTTTCCAGAGACCTAAGGGATAGAGCTGTTGAAAACGGTATGGTCCCTTCTTACCCTTCCCCAACTTCCCTATCCTTTGAAGTTACGTTTGCTTATGTGACTTGATTGGCCCATGAAATATGAGGGCAAGTTACCTTGTCACTTCTGGATGTGATTCACTGAGTTGTCTTCCTCTTACTGAGGTAACGACGAGATCACGTGCTGAGGTGGGACCTCCATCATTCTGAGTCTCAGAAGGGCTGAGACCAGCAGAGGGACTCTGCTGACGCCTGTCAAACACATAGCAGGAGCAAAACGCACACCTTTGTTATGTTACACCACTCAGACTGGGGAACTCTGCTCATCACAGCCATCCAGAGATCCTCCTGAGATATCCACGCAGGTGATGTCCTGTTCTGGTTCGGGTTTCTCATTTTCCTCCTGATAAATTTGAGAACCAAACGAACTGGAGCAGAGAATAGGCCTCTCCTAACATCTTTCAAACTTCAGGCTTAAGATCACCTGATGACTTCGCCATAAACTTTTAAACACTTCGTGCTTAGAAGATTTACTCCAATGGCCAGCGCTTCAGAAGGATCTGTTCCTATGATTTACTCGTGAAATGTCTCCAGTACTCACAGAGCAAAAAAAAGAAAAAAAAGATTCTCAGGATTGCTGCACATTAAGGCCTCCTTTTCCTCCACACAAATGGCTAATTGCCTCGGAATCCCAGAGGCAGTGCAAGGCAAAAGGGAGATGGAGAATAAAAGAAAATTGCTTTAAATGGGCTAAATATACCTATGAAGAAAAAAAAAAGCAAATTTTCCTACAAGGCAAGTGCATCAATTAAACCTTTCAATGGGGAGATCTTACTTATGCTCTCGGCATTAGTCTGGAATATATATTACGGAACTCTATTTACTCCTCTAATTAATATAAATGAGCAGTTACCATAGCAATTATTGCATTATATGATGCACATAAAACTCTGGCTATGCTTAGAGCTAGGGTCAACATTTTAAATCACTCTTGACTCATCATGAATCAAATGTCCCTTTCCGGATATTCCGATGCTCGAAGGTTGAGCATTTATTAGTAATAATGGAATGTAGAATTAATGTAGCACATTAGATCTTCAAAGTGCTTTAACTATTTTAACCAGTGAAACTCCACAGTGTCTTTTGTGAGCCTCTGTCTCGCCCATCTTTTGAATAAGGAGCCGCGATGAGGCCTGCCGAGGGGCCCGGGAGTCATTCCCAGAGAGGGGAATGGCGCCCTTTCCTATGGTTTGGAAATCCAAGGTAGAGAATTTTATTATTTGTCACAGGAATGATAGAAGAAAGAAGAGTTTACCTCACACCAGAATTCACAGCATCTTTTTTGTATGTTCCTGAGAAGAGTGTGAGGAGATGTGAGAAGCCTGGAGCAGCCAGGTAGAGGCATTGGGGGAGGGAGTTTGGCCTGGAATCCAGCCTCATGCCCTGGAGCCCGGCCGGGGTGGGGGGGGGCGGGGATGGATGCCCTGCTCTTGCCTCTGATGTGCGTGCCTCTCTGCCCCCTTTCAGCAGTGGATCCCTTCCTGGCCAGAGGCCTACACCGTGAGCATCACAGCCCAAATGTGCCATCTCTGCTCTGGGAGGGCTGATTCCCCTCTGTGGTCTCTTCAGCAACTGGCACGCAGCCTGGGACTGAGGAGGTGTTCAGCTTTGTGGGCGAGTCGTCAGGGTTGCTGCCTGGGCCTCTGAGCACAGAAGGCCTCCGGGCTTGGTTTAAGGCTCTCCGGCCACTGGCTTGAAATTCTAAATCAGTTTAGCTTTGACTTTATGTTTGACAAGTGAAGTCTGGTGGGATAGTAATCCCGGGAGCCTCAGCTCGCCTCCCCTCCCACTCACCTCCCTGGGACAGTCTCTCGGCTACCTGCTCCCCGGGCCCTGGTACCCCTGAGCACCACCTGGCCTCTCCCTCCATGCCCTCCCAGAGACCACTGCTGCCCCCTGTCCCCAGCATGAGGAGAGGCAGAGTTGGGTATGTGGCAGCATCACCATGCATTCAGAAATTAGGCAGAGGTGAGCCTCTATCTGCCCTGATCCAGGTATCACGTCTGTCCTGGAGTGGGAGTCTCCTGTACGCCATGGGTTGGGGTGGTGGACTGGTGGCAAAGACAAATGCCCAGCTTGACTTCCCTGCCCTCAAGCCCTCAGCCGGGACCCTGTGTGGCCATCTGGCAGCTGGTGGGAGGAGGAATCTGGCAGCTTGTGGGCCTCGTGGGACCCTCTGGGCACCTTTGAGGGTCTATACTTGCCTCACAAGTATCAAGTGAATGTGATATTAAATAGCAAATAAAAATCACCAGGATAGGTCCAGAAAGAGGTGGTGGGAGAAAGGAAACAACTTTTATATTTTTGTAACTTTAATGGCACCTTTACCCTGACTTTTGAACAAGGGGTCTCATGTTTTAATTTTGCTCTGGGTCTTGCAAGTTATGTAGCTGGCCCTGTCCTCAGCAAAGATTTATCAGTAATAGTAGCTATTGTTTATTGAGCAATTACTCTGGCTAGGCATCATCTCATCTAATCCTTCAGACAGCCTTAGGAGGTAGATATCACTTCTTACTAGCTCTATGATGCATGAGTTTGGGGTCCAAGTTTCTTAGCTTTTATCAATATATGCCTCAGTTTTCTCACCTGTAAAATAGGCCGTATTAGATTAACTATATGAAATTGCACTTTTGTAGGTCAGAAATGGTCATATAATGGTAACTCTGTATGATTCAACTTAATGTTACCTTCCTCATTGGAGTGCAGGGAGGATTCAATGATACAGCACAGGGAAAGTACTGAGAAAAATGCCCAACTCAGAATAAGAACTCAACTAATATTCACTATTGGGCTTTTATTAATAGTGATCATCTTATTAGTAGTGTAAGAATCTTCTTTTTATATAAAACTGGGACTCCTAAAGTTAAGTGATGCAGTCAGAAAGTGATAGGTCTGAAATGGGAATCCAGGCCTTTACTACTCAAGCGGCAGCACCTTGCTCCCGTGGGCTGTTTGGAGAAAGCACAGGACTCTTCCCGTCCTGGTGTGGCCTAGGGAAGTGTGTCCTGAGCTGAAATGTATCCTGTCTCTGAGGCTGACCGAGAGTTTAGAATCCAACCTTCACACTGTCCTTCAAAACACATGTAGCATTGCTGTTTCCTCATCTCTAAAAGAGAGAAATTTCTCCGACCTGCAAATGCAGTGTGTTTGCATGCATCAAGGGAGGGAGGGCAGCTTGCCAGAAAGGTATTTTCAAAAGAGAATGAGTGTTTTCCTCTATTTAGATCCAGTTTTCCAAGGACAGACACATCTCAAGATTTGTCCTCTGTGACAGTTTCCTTCTTGGAGGACTCATCAGGATTACCACTACAATTGATTTCTTTTTATTAGCTGAGGATGAACTGAAAAAAGGGTAAAGGTGCATGCTGGATAAACCCTCAAAAGTTCGGAAAGCTCCCAGACTCCCGTTGAACTTTCTTAATCTCTCGCCAGCTTTGCATTCTGTGTGATGATCCACATTTTCGAAGAGGAAACTGCTCTTGCCTGAGGGTGCCAGGCCTCAGAGTGGCTTCATTCAAATCACAGAGCTGATGGGCAGGGGTCAGTGGGGGGAAAGTCCTGAAATTAAGGAGATTTTTAAAATGTAAAGCCTTTTGAAAATGAATGTGGTACTAAGTCTTCCTGGTACGACCTGAATTATGGTCACCGTATCTCTGACTCATGGAAGAGTGAACAAAAACATCTTTTCCACTCTCATTTCCAAGAATTTCCTGACCCAGTCATCACAGCAGTCTCGTGGAAGAATTTTGAAAAGCGCATTGTGATCCAGCCTCAGTCCTAAGATGACACTGCCCCTGACAAGCAAGAGAGAAGGTAGGTAAAGTGACTTTGAAATGCTTCATGTTGAATTCTGTCCTTTCACCCAAGGCAGTCATGGGTGGGAAAGCTCACAGTACCACCTGAGAGTCAGGAGCCCTGCTTTCATGTCCTTGCCCCAGTCATTCCTTTTTCTGGGTCTGTTTCTCCATCAGGAAAGTGAGGGCTTGGATGCAGGGTCTAAGGAATCCTTCAGATTCAACATCTTACTTCAAAACTTTCAGCGACAATAATATTCATAACAGCCATAAAAGAATACTACGTGTTATTAAGAATTTATCATGTGCGATGTCACTTAGCAGCTGTGTGAATTTAGGGCGTTACTTAAGCTCTTTGTGCCTCAGTTTCTCCATCTGCAAAATGGGGAAACAGGGCTCACCTCCCACATGGAGTTGTCAGGAGAATTAAATGAGTGAATCCATGTAAAATCCTATGTGCCTGCCACATCAGAAAGCCTCAAGAAATGTTATCATGTTCATTATTATGCTGTCCTGGATATTATGTGAGGTATTTCATGCAAATGTAGGCTGCCTATGCCTCTTCCCCTAATGCAAAAATCACTACTCAAATTAGTGAATCTGGAGGTGGGGAAATAGGCTGCCTGCAGGGGAACAGAATCAGCGCAAAAAAAAGGATATTTTAATTAAAAACCAGGATTTTTAACTAAACAATTTAATTGTCTTTATTATTTAATCTACACTCAAACATAAATGTCAACGAGAAGTGACAGTGTCTTCACGAAAATTCTGGGAACCACAGCCACTGAGGTGCATGTCTCCCCAGTTGGGAATAGCTGACCAAGATGATGTCAGTTGACTTTCCTGCTGTAGCTTCTTTGGGGAGCCTGGGACAAATCTGTGTAGAAAAGAAAGCAAGTAAGAGGCCTGAGTCCTCATCCTAGCTCTACAAGTCTCTAGCTTTGGGCCTGGGAGGAAGGCTTCTCTTCTCTGAACCTTGGTTTCTCTGGCTAAAAAATGAGGAGGCAGCCCAGGCAGTATTATCAGTCCTTCCACCATAAGATTAAATAGTTCTAAATGAAATTTTATCCATAAACTTGTATTGACGGCTCTGACTACTTTAAGGAAATTACTACCTTCTTTAACAAAATAAAATGTACATCCTTCAAGGCTGGCAATTCCTGTTATGAACTGAGTGTTTGTATCCCTCCCAAATTCATAATTTGAAGCCCTAATCCCCAACATAATGGTATTTGGAGGTGGGGCCTTTGGAAGGCAATTAGGTCATGAGGGTGGAGCCCTCATGATTAGATTAGTGCCCTTACAAGGAGAGACACTAAAGACATAATCCCTCTTTTTTCCCTGTGAAGATACAACAAGAAAACAGCCATCTATAAACCAAGAAGAAGGCCTGCACCAGAACCCAACCATAATGGCACCCTGATCTTGGATATCCAGCTTCCAGCAAGGCCAGTGTATGAGCCACGTCAGGAATCAGTGAGGAGGTCAGATGATGAATGGGGCTTTTTGGTTTCAGGTCAATGTTCTCACTTGAAGGGTCTCCCTCTGGTATGAGGCTGCTTTAACAAAAATATCATACCCTGGGTGGGCTTAAACAACACAATTTTATTTCTCTGGAGAGTGTCTCAACCCTGTCCCTTCCTAACTCCCGGCCCACCTACAATCTCCCAAAAGCAATCCTGGCAAGCACCCAGGAGTACTAGCTCAGAGAGCTGACTCCCTAAGAAGCAGACTCAAAAATGTCAGTTTAAAGAGAACTCAGGTCCCTCTTCCCCTCTCCTGTCCTCCTCAAGGCGACCTACCTAGTTATAATTGTCTAAGAATCCACCTTTTCTAGGGATAGACCCAGGAAATCAGGGTAGAGCACAGCTACCAGGAACCACCCTGACAACTGGATTGGAATGGAACATAGTAAGGGCAACCCTTACAGCTACACTAAGAGCTGACAAATGTGAGTGCCTATGATGTCCTGGCACTGTTCTAAGCATGTTACACATGTCAGCTAATGTACTTCTCACAATAAGCCTATGAGGTTGCTACTATTATCCTCATTTAACAGCTGAGAAAATTGAGGTCCAGAGAGTGGAAGTAGCTTGCCCAAGGTCACAAAGCAGATCGTAACAGAGCTGGCATTCAAGCCCAGGCAGTCTGGCTCCAGAGCCCACACGTATAACTGCTACACTGCGCAGACACACACCCAGAAACAGCGCAGAGCTAAGCAGGCCCTGAGTGAGTTAGAGCACTGGGCTCAGAGCTAGTAGGTGCTAGAAAAATGGCCACCTTGCCTCACACTGCTCAGAGGCTAGAGGAGAGAGACAGACATGTAGACAACTGACAACAATATAATACCATGCAGCCCAAGGGCCAGTTACTGTTGCCCCCTGGAGGGTTTAGAGAAAGCATCAAGGAAGAGTAGACTTTTATGTCCATCAACAGATGAATGGATAAAGAAGATATGGTGCATATATACAATGGAATATTACTCAGCCATTACAAAGAATGAAATAATGTCATTTGCAGCAACATGGATGGACCTAGAGATTATCATTTAAGTGAGGTAAGTCAGACAATGACAAGTATTATGTGATATTGCTTATATGTGGAATCTAAAATATGACACAAATGCACTTATTTATAAAACAGACCCACAGACAGAAAACAAACTGATGGTTACCAAATGGGAAAGGGGTGGGGGATACATTAGGAGTTTGGGATGAACAGATACAAGCAATATATACAAAATAGATAAACAACAAGGTCCTATTGTACAGCACAGGGAACTATATTCAATATGCTGTAATAAATCATAATGGAAAAGAATCTGGAAAAGAATGGATACAGATATATGTATAATTGATTCACTTCGCTGTGCAGCAGAAACTAACACAACATTGTAAATCAACTAGACTCCAATAAATAAATAAAAAAATACATAAATAAATATTTTTTTAAAAAAAGAAGAAGAGGCTTTTGCATTAGATGTAAAGCTTAAAAGAAACAACTACTAGGGCCTTCGTCCAGAGTAAGCAGACCAAGTCTCCCAGAGCACACTGCTGCCATGCATACAGAGAGTATATTGTCCCTCATTATTTTGGTGAAATTCTGTAAAGTAGGTCACATTTGATATGTTAAGAAATTATTGCAGAGCAAAAACAGAATTTTAAAATATATAAATATCTTCATACCCATTAGGATGGCCACTATGAAAAAACAGAAAATAACACATGTTGGTGAGGATGTGGAGAAAATGAAACCCCTGTGGGTGGGAATGTAAAATAGTGCAGCCACTATGGAAAACGGTGTGGCAGTTCCTCAAAAAATTAAACATAGAATTCCCCTATAATCCAGAAATACACATCTAGGTATATATCCAAAAGAACTGAAAGCAAGATCTCAAAGAGGTATTTGCCCATCTGTGTTCATGGGAGAATTATTTACAATACCCAAGAGGTGGAAGCAACACAAGTGTGCATCAGTGGATGAATGGATACACAAAATGTGGTATATGTGTACAATGTACTATGATTCAGCCTTAAAAAAGGAGGAAATTCTGTCACGTGGTACAACATGGGTGAACCTTGAGGACACTATGCTAAGTGAATTAATCCAGTCACAGATGAATATTGTATGATTCCACTTACTTGAGGTACTCAGTCAAATTCACGAAGATGGAAAGTAGCACGGTGGTTGCCAGGGTCTGGGGGAGGGGAAATGGGGAGTGGCTGCATTATGGGAATAGAGTTTCAGCTTTGCAAGATGCAAAAGTTCTGGAGATTGCTTATGGATAATGTGAATATGCTTAGCACTACTGAACTGTATACTTTGAAATAGTTAAGATAGTAAAGTCTATGCTAGTGTGTTTCTTACCACATTTTTTTAAAAGTACACATATAAACCATGGCAGCTGTGCTGTAATCTTGATCGAATACAAAGCCATAATTTTGAAGTGATGTCCACAGTATTGCTGATTCCTAATGGACCTTTGTTCATACTGATGCTACCTTGATTTCTAAGCTTAACATGAAATGGCAGCCAGATGCACCTAGAATCCACTAATGACTCCCTCTTTGCCCCTTTTTTTGTTTCTAAAAGCTTTTTTTCCCATATTAACACATTATTAGCAACATAACATGCCACCTGCTCAGTCAGGAAGACTCAGCCACAGCATAATGATTGATGGGTTCAATAACCCTAACAGTATTTATTCTGCTCAAGATAAAGATCACCAGAGTCTTGTAACAGACCTCAAACATGGAAGCGATTGTCTTCCCGTTTCAATTGAAAAGAGGAATCTACAATCTGTGCTGCATGTTAAACAATCAAAGCCCTTAAAAAGGCAAATAATGGCCCCATGGAGTGAAGACCGGGACACCCCAGTGCTTGGCTCCAGCAAACCTCTATCACTACCAGCGTCCAGTGAAGAGGTCTTGGCGGGGGACTTCCCTGGTGGTCCAGTGGCTAAGGGTCCGTGCCCCCAATGCAGGGGGCCCGGGTTCGATCCCTGGTCAGGGAACTAGATCCCACATGCTGCAACTAAAGATCCCGCATGCCCCAACTAAGATCCGGTGCAGCCAAATAAATAAATATTTTTTAAAAAAACAGATCTTGGGGATTAACGGAGCATGGGTGTAGTCCCGTTGGGAAAGACGGTGATGGTATGGCTTCTGGAGTCCAAAAACCTTGGATTCAAATTTCAGCCCTTCCACCTAGTGGTAGCGTGCTATTAGAAAAATCATTTTCCTCTGTGTTTCAATCTCCTCATCAGTAAAATATGAAGAATAACAGAACTGGGCTCATAGAATTGCTGTGGAGATTGATGGGATAATACACGTGAAGCACTTAGCATAGTACCATTACAGCCTTAATACATTTTTGCTACTGTTATTGTTGTTGTCATTTTAATATGGTGCTCAAAAAAGGGATTACTCAACGACCTTCCTGAAGTATTTTTGTAGCTTAGACTTCCTGGAAGGGAAAAAGGTGTCTTCATTAATTGTTATGCTTGGACATGGTTAAGTCAGTCAACAAGTAGATCCCGGGCCTCAAGGGGCTATAGTCCAGTATTTCCAGGAACTCTGCTGAATCTACCCCTTGGTCTTCCCATCAGCCATGCTGCTCTGAACTTAGGGCCTCAATAAATGTGGCTGAGCAAGCACTGCCAGGGCTTAGTCCAGAGATTTCCACCCCATCAGTTGAGGCCTCGACCACGGCACCTCCTCACCACCACCACAGCATTTGCCAAGCTTCTGGGCTTGGAGTCAGCAGTAGAAAGGACCAAAAGCCAAAGTCTCTCTCCTAGAGCCAATGCAAGTGTTTCTAGATCAGCCTTGAATGGTCGGACCACCGAAGAGGGAATGCCTTCCTTACCAGCTAGAGCTTAATCCCTCCTCAAAGAATTACTAAGGCTTCCCCAGGCCAGTTGGGCAGTTGTTTGGCTCCAGGCTGCACCTGGAATAAACCAGGTCTTAATTATTTCTCATAATTTTTTTGGCCATGCGGCTTACAGGATCTTAGTTCCCCCCACCAGGGATTGAACCCGGGGCCCTTGAAGTGGAAGCGTGGAGGCTTAACCACTGGACCGCCAGGGAAGTCCCAATTTCTCATAATTTTAGATATTGGGTAGGTCAAAAAGTTCCTTCGGGTTTTTCTGTAAGATGTTACAGAAAAACCCGAAGGAACTTTTTGGCCAACCCAATGGTATCTTTCATGCCCAAAGCATTTATCCCAATTCGGGCATAGTTCTAAGCACTTAATGTGCTTAGAACTCACTTAATGCTCACAAACAACCCTATGAAGTAGATGCTCAAAGGGGTCAAGTCTTCCAGCTACCTTTCCTGAACCTCAGCTGGAATAAGTTTCCTGTAGCTGCTTAGTTCCTCAAACAGCCAAATAACCCTGATGCAGGAGATGCTGCTAAGTCATCTTCCCAGTCCAGACAAACTGCCTTCTGCTTGTGAACTGAGGTCAGCTGAGGTTAAAGTACAAAAAAAGAATCAGGAGAAGCATTATTTTTTCAATGAGTTATGGAAATGATGTGGAGCCCCAGCACCTTGTGTATCTCCCAGCATAGAATATAACACAGAAAGTATATGTGGGCTAGGTGAATAAGTGAATGAATGAAGCATACTAATTTTTTTCAGCAAAGATTTATGTTAAATAATTCATGCAATGGTCCAAATGTTTGTGTCTTCCCAAAATTCATATGTTGAAATCCTAACCCCCAATGTAATGGTATTAAGAGGTGGGGCCCTTGGGAAGCGATTAGGTCATGAGGGTGGAGCCCTCATGAATGAGATTAGTACCCTTATAAAAAGAGGCTGCACAGAGATCCCTCACCCCTTCCATCACATGAGGAATAGCAAATCGGATGTCTGTAATTCAGAAGCAGGCTCTCACCAGAACGTGACCACATGGCACACTGATCTCGGACTTCCAGTCTCTGGAACCTTGAGTAATAAAGTTCTGCTGTTTATAAAGCACTCAGTCTGTGGTATTTGGCTATAGCAGCCTGAATGGACTAAGACAATCCAATAGCAAAATAAACAAATAGAAGCACATAAGTAAGAAGAGACTTTTCATTTCTGCTTTTTAGGGCCCAGAGCCCAGGGCACAGAGAAATAATTCTTTTGGTTCCCAAACCTCTGCTGTGGCCTGAAATGGAAATGGGAGAGTAACTGAGGACTCAGGAACAGAGGAGAACGATGCTTGGGGCAGCCAGCCACTCATGATGGGACAGTGGGGTGGAAGTTCGCTCTCACCTCTCAAGCCAGAAGAGGTCTTGACCCCTCTGTCTGTCGCCAGAGCTATTGAACATGAAGTTGGGAGATGGCTGCAGGCCTCCCAGGATCTCGCCTCTGGCCAGAACTCCCTTGAAAGCCTCATCTTTAATGCTATTTCCCAGGGAAGAGCCTTCACGGGCAAGTCAGCCCAGCCCTGCACTATTAGCTTCAGACGATCTGGGCAATGCAGCTTTGTCATCCTTCATCTAGCAAGTTAGCCTGATCCCCAGGAAAGAGCTTTGAATCCTGCTTTCAGTAAACATCTTCTCTCTAATCTGTAAGCTAGTTATCAAATATGAATGTGCTTTTTGAAATGAGTAACTCATTTCCCTGGCACTTTTGTTCCAAAAATAATTGGAAGTGACAATACAAAGAATTACACATGGAGTTGAGTCATCATAAAATAAACATAAAGTTGGAACTGCCCTTGGAGGCTTGCTCTCTGGTGTCGCTTCCTCTCCGAGGAGCCCTGGGTACTTCCATAGGCAGAGCTGTGTTTCATTATTGATTAGCTTTTAGACTCTTGTTACATATTAGATTAGCATGGCTCTGTGAATAGAGAATGAATAGTCCAACCACACATACAAACATCTTAAGAAAGAGCTTCTAATGTGATTTTTTTAAAAGGGAAACCTCATTTGGGCAAAACTGGAGAAAATGACAGAGTCCATTAAGCCCACGCTCTAGGTGACTTCTTTCATTTGTATTCTGTTCTTCACAGAATGAAGCTCAAGATCACTTTTACCCAATCTGACATGTCAGCATGTGTGTGTGTGATTGTGTGTGTGTGTGTGTGTACATGTGTATACACATCAACCACTTTGGGCAGTAGTTTGAAATGAAGACATTAGAAAACATGCTCAAGGAGCATAAATGATGTATATTATGAGACTATTCTTTAAGATGAAGCCATTAAAACTCAAAATGTATGTTTAAAGGGGTTTTCAAGCTCAGATAGTCTGAATTGAGCCAAAGACATTTGGAAGCACCCTCTCCTGCTCTGTGTGAGCCTTCCTTTCCTTTTCTTGGAAGTATATCTGCCTCAGAAACTGCCTGGGCAAGGTACCAGTGAGCCTTGGAAAGTTGTGCAGGCTCTGATGGTCCAATGCCCAAGCAACCAACTGGATGTGCGCCTGTTTATTCAGAGCCCTTCTTTGGCATTATCCCAACCACAAAATCCTGGTGGTTGGACTGAACTCCACTTTACTCAATCCAGAATTGATTTCTACTGGTTATAGTTGGTTATACCAACTATACCCCTTGATGCTGCAGTTGTTGTCCTCTAGTAGGGAAAATAACCTTCCTGACCAGGTCCTTGTTGATCAATATCTGAGCTTGTACTGGTTTATATGGCTGCTATAATAAATTAGCACAAGCATAGTGGCTTAAACCAACAGAAATTTATTATCCTCCAGTTCTGGAGGTCAGAAGTCTGACTTGGGTCTCTTTGGGCTGAGATCAAGGTGTTAGCAAGGCTGTGCTCCTCTCCAGAGGCTCTAGGGGAGAATCTGTTTCCTTGCTCTTTTTAGCTTCTAGAGACTGTCTGCATTCCTTGGCTTATGGCCCATTCCTCCATCTTCAAAGCCAACAACATTGCATCTCTCTGACCCTTCTTCCATTGTGACATCTCTTTCTGACTACAGTCAGGAAAGGTTCCCTGCTTTTAAAGACTCGTGATTTGAGTCAAGTCAGTCTGGGATCATCTTCCCATCTCAAGGTCTTTAACCTTAATCATATTTGCAAATTCCCTTTAGCCATGTAAGGTAACATATTCACAGGTTCTGGATTTAGGACATAGATAACTTTGGGGTCCATTATTCTGCCTTCCACAGAGCTCCATTGTTTTTGTTTGTGGTGATGGTAGGAGAACCTCCTCACTACTGATGGATCTGAAAAGAACAACAGGGCTCACTCAATTCAACAAATTCAGGAAGAACCTCTACACTTTTGATCATCGTGGTGGTAATTGAGATCCTCATTGGCCAAGGCCCAGCAGCAAGGTGAGATGCTCATCTAGTTGGCTCTGATGGGCTGTCACACTCAGGCCCTCCAGTGTTTGGGGGCCATGAAGTAACCTGACTACCTAATAGCTCTTCCTGAGATAAGAAATTGTTTCTGCATGGACGGACATTTTCAACTTCCCCAAAATTATATTTTTAAAGTTGTCGGTTGTTCACAGATATATAAAGTGTGTGTACGTTAATATAGAAACCACATTTTCTTTTGCCAAATTAGCACATTACATGTTTTCGCATTCACTTGATAAACACCCTTTTCCATTTAAATGCCTAGTAAATGGCAATGTAATTGTACAGAGTGAAGGGAACGCAAAACTCAGCTGAGATGCCATAATCACCTTTTAAGTGAAATTACTAGGCTTTCATTGAATCATGATTCCAGGGCAGTTAAAACAAATTTAGGTGGGTGATGCTGAGCAGGAGATCAATTGCATTTTTCAGCACAGGATGGTAATGTATTTGCCCCCCAAAAGGCATTTAAGAAATAAAATATTTCACAATACAAACTGGCTGGTGGAGGAGGGAGAGGCAGTAATTCCCAGGTAGGCTCAGCATGGGAGTTGATCAAGGCGCTGCAATTCACACAGACCAATCCAGGCTGCCAAATCCAGAGGAGTGGTGACGTCTTGTAAATTTGGGCAGTTCACACCGTATAATTCAGGCTGAAGAAATAAATAATCCCCCTTTCCTTCATTTCCTGTGTAATTGAGGAAAACGCGGACTTCGTGGTCTGTGTAATTACAGGTCTGGAGGCCTGGCCTCAGGCTGTCTACACAAGTGCCAAGAGAATCACCGGAAAAGTGAAAAATATCAGACAATCAACTGGTGGCTTTGTCACACAACTGGTTTAAATGATTTCCTTCCACCTGTCGAAACAGGGACAGAAGGTCGATGGACCCGAAGTGTCTGCTGCGGCACCTGCACTCTGCCTCACCTGCACACACACCTGACCTGTGGAGGATGATGACAAGGACACTCCCGGATGTCTGGTATTTTACACAAGCTGGCTCCCTCATCGAACCAAACCTCATGACGACACCTATTCCCTCCCGTGTTCCTACTTCATTGAGGAAATTGAGACAAAAGACATGTATTTTATAATACTTCAAGCTTCTGCCCTCTGCCCATCTGCTGCCCCTTAATTCTGTCCCACTTTTTACCCATGTGACCTTGGACAAGTCATTTCACATCCTCTTTGTTCATCTGTAAATGGGGGTGATTTGAAGGTGCGCTACATTTAGTGCTGTAGGAAATGTGAACGAGGAGGAGGATGGAGTCATGGTCATACTGACTCCTCTGAGTCTCCTGAGGGAAGGAGAAAAAAAAACGATGGCGAGTCACCTGCTTTGGCAAATCTCTGCTTGCACCGTTCTCCATCTCTCTTCACTCCATCCCATCATCTCAACTCACTCACAGAGGGGAGATAAGTGGAAATAATTCAGTACTTGGAGTCAAGAGAGACCTTGGGGCCATGAACTCCCTTTCCTTTGAAAAAATTATATTGAGTGGAAAGATGTGGGAAGAAGACAGTTTTGGAGCTGGAGTTTCCTTCTGTATGGAGAGTGGTCCAGGTGGGTCTCAGAGGGTAGCCTCCAGGTCCTACCTCTTGGTCCTGAGCCAGCCTGGAAGCATACCCACATCACCTGTAGTTGTACCCACATCACCATTCAGTTCTCCTCCTCCAGGCAGAGGAAGAAGGCTACAAATCTCATCCTATTCAAAACAACGATCTTTACTTTATTGCCATCTCTTCAAGTGTTATCTGTCAGAAAGTCTCCAGATTATGAAACCCAGAAAGAAAAAAAATCAACCAGAAGCAGAACCATCAACTTCTGATCCAAACATGCAAACCAAACAGGGCTTACAAGACAGTAGCATTTCTCTACAACCTGGCTTCCTGTAATTCAGGTAGAGATAGGAACACCATGGGCTGTGGAATCTGGGGTGTGCTTTGAAGTCATAGTTCCTCATGTACAAACCTCTATGATACTGGGCTACTTGGTTTACCTCGAGAAGCCTTGGTTGTCTCACCTCTAAAATGGGGATGAGCATTATAGGTGTCCTAGCCACTTTGGAACATATGGAACACAGTTATACTAGCTTATTTTTTTATTTTAAATAAACCTTTAATTTTAGAATAGTTTTAGATTTACAGAAAAATTATAATGATAGTACAAAGAGTTCTTGTGTACTCCACATCAATTTTCTCCGATTGTTAACATCTTACATTAGTACAATTGTCACAACTCATGCACCATTACTGATGCATTATTATCACTGAAGTCCATATCTTATTCAGATTTTCTAAGTTTTTACCTAATGTCCTTTTTCTGATCCAGAAGCCCTATAGGATTACATGGGGTTGTCATGGCTCCTTAGGTAACTCTTGACTGTGAGAGTTTCTCAGGCTTTCCTTGTTTTTGATGACATTGACAGTTTTATGGAGTGCTGCTCAGGTATTTTGTCAAATGACACTCAGCTGGGATTTGTCTGATATTTTTCTGAAGATTGAGCGGGGGTTACGGGTTCTGGGGAGGAAGATCACAGAGGCAAACTGCCATTTTCATTTCATCATATCAAGTGAACATGCTATCAACATGACTTTTCAGTGTTGATGTTGACCCAATCACCTGGCCAAGGTAGTGTTTATCAGTTTCTCCACTGCAAAGCTACACTTTCTTCCTCTTCATATTGTCCTCTTTGGAAGGAAGTCACCACACACAGCCCACAGTTAAGGGGTGGGGAGTTACACTCTACCTCCTTGTAGGGGTAGTATCTATATAAAATATTTGGACTTCTTCTGTATGGGAGATTTGCTTGTTCACCTTCATTTAATTCTTGATTCATCATTTATTTATGTCAGTATAGACTCTTGAATGTTTATTTAATGCTTTGAGTTATAATCGAATGTTTCCTTATTTATTGTGTGGCTTCGTTTTTTCCAGCTCTTTCAGGCTGGCTCTTGTGTCACTTTGACATGCCCCCATCCTTCTGTATTTTTGAGAACGTCCTTACTTTCTAGCACTACAAAATGCTCCGGCTGATCTTGCCTATTTCCTTCCCCAGCTCTAGAATCTGCCATTTCTCGAAGGAGCCCTAGTTTCTTTCTTTGGATGATGGAATTATAAACCAAGTTCTGGATGCTAGGTATGCTATGGCTATGGGGGTGTCATTGCTTCTAGTCTGTCTCAGCGGAAAGAAGCACGTACTATATCTATGCATATGAACCTGTGTATATACATATAACTGTAGTTATTTCTATATCAATCTGTGTATGTATCTCCATCCATATCTATATCAAGCTAAACATGAGTTCGTACTATTGTCTCTGACTCTACTCCAGGGCCATGGGGTTCATTCTAGCCTTCCTTCCTTGCTTGCCTGTATCCTCTCACTCCAACACTGAGAAACCTGGCTCCCACCATATGCCATATATTTCTTATTTTTTTCAAACCCATTATACATGTATGGTGATTTCAGAATTAACTCATACAATCGGAAACAACTTCACCAACTAGAATACATTGCTATGTACAGTTCTTTTTGTCTTTAGACTTAACATTTCCACTCATTTCCAAAGTTACTTAGGTCAGCACCTTTGTCCCCCACCCCTCCAGTGAAGTTATGTCATACATTTGTAATACATTTAGATTATTTTGTCATAGTCTGCCAACTGGGGCTCGTGATCTACCAGTTGATTTTTTTAAAAAAAGGATTTGTACCTTGTGCTGTAAAATTCTATAGGTTCTGACAAATGCACATTGTTGTGTATCCACCACTATAGTATCAGAATAGTTTCACTAGCCTAAGAAATCCCTTGTGCTTCACCTATTCAATGTTACCTCTTCCCCAAACCTCTGGCAACTTCTCATCTGTTGTCTGTCCCTATTGTCTTTTCCAGAGTGGAAAAGAAATGGAACCATACAGTGTATACCCTTTGCAGACTGCTTTCCTTCATAGTGCATGCCTTTTCATCACTGAATTGTATTCTATTGTCTGGCTGTACCACAGTTTGTTGATCCATTAGCCTCCCAAAAGACATCTTGGTTGCTTTCAGCTTTTGGTGATTATGAATAAAGCTACTTTATTCATATGATTATGAATAAACATTCATACATTATATAAACAAGCATTATTCAAGTGATTATGAATAAGCATTCATGTACAGGTTTTTGTGTAAAATAAGTTTTCAAACCAGTTGGGTAAATAAGTTTTCAAATCAGTTAGGAGCACCACTGGTGGGCTCTATGGTAAGACTTTATTCAGCTTTGTAAGGACTGCCAAACTGTCTACCGAAGTGGCTGTCCCACTTTGTGTTTCCCCAGCCAATTGTTATACCAACAAATTGGTATTGGTATTTTGGATTTCAGCCATTCTAAGATGTGTGTAGTCGTATCTCATTGTTTTGATTTACAATTCCTTAATGACAGATGATGTTGGGCCGCTTTTCACATGCTTATTTGCTATTTGAGCGTCTTCTTTGGTGAGGTATCTGTTCAAATCTTTTGCACAATTTTAAATTGGATTGTTTGTTTTCTCATTGTTGAGTTTTAAGAGTTCTTTGTGTATTTTGCATACAAGTTATTTTATCAATCCGTGGCTTATCTTTTGATTTTCCTAAGAGTGCCTTCTACAGAGCAAAAGTTTTTAATGTCAATAAAGTCCAACTTATCCATGTTTTATTTCATGGATCATGTTTTTGGTGTTATATGCAAAAACTAATCACCAAATATAAGGCCATGCAAATTTTATCCTGTTTTTTTCTAGAAGTTTAAACGTTTTGTATTTTGGGCTTAACTCCTTATTTAAAAAAAAAAGTTTTGCATTTTACATTTAGCTCTTTGATCCATTTTGAGTTCTTTACTGTTTAAGATGTGAAGTCTCTGTCTAGGTTCATTTGCTTTTTTTTTGTTTTGTATTGTTTTTTGCATATGTATCTCTAATTGTTCCAGCTCCATTTGTTGAAAAGTCAATCTTTCTCCATTAAATTGCCTCTGTGCCTTTGTCAAGAATCAGTTGATTCTAATTTTGTGGGTCTATTTCTGGTTTCTCCATTCTGTTTCTTTGATCCATACGCCTATTTTTCACCAGTACCACACACACTGTCTTGATTACGATCAGTTTATTGAAAGGCTTGAAATGGGGTAATATGTATCTTCCAACTATGTTCTCCTTTTTCAGAACTGCTTTGGCTACTGTAGGTCTTTTGCTTGCCATATAAGTGTTAGAATCAACTTGCCAATATCTACCACCCCCAAAAAAAGCCTTGCTAGGTGTTTAATTCAGATTATGTTGAATCTACAGATCAACTTGAGAAGAACTGGCATCTTTACAATATTGAGTCTTCTAATCCATTAACGTGGACTATCTCTCAATTTCTTTAGATCTACTTTGATTTCTTTCATCAGTATTTTATAGTTTCTGTGCACAGATCCCACACATATTTTATTAAACAAATACCTTAGTATGTCATTTTTGGGTGCTATTATAAGTACTGTTTTTCTAAAAAATCTAATTTCAATTATTCACTGCTGGTATATAGGAAAGCATTTGACTTCTGTATATTGTGTTGTATCCTACAATCTTTGTATATTCACTCATTAGTTTCAGGGGTATTTTGTAAATTATTTGTGGTTTTCTATAGATAATCATATATCTTTGAATAAAGACACTATTCCTTTCCACTCTCTACACATTTTATTCCTTTGTCTCATTTTATTGCACTGGCTAGAACTTCCAGTACAGTGTTGAATAGGAGTGGTGAGAGAAGACCTCCTTGTTTGTTCCCTGTCTTAGACAGAAAGCATCCAGTCTCTCTCCATTAAGTATGAGGTTAGCTACGGGTTTTTCATACATACCCTTTATTAGGATAATAAAATTCCCTTCTATTCCTAGATTTTTGAGAGTTTTTATCATGAAAGGTGCAGAACTTTGTTGTATGCATTGTCTGCATATGTTAATATAATCAAATTGTTTTTCCTATTCAATCTATTAATATGATAAACTACACTGATTGATTTATTAATATTGAAACAGCTTTACATTCCAGGAATGAGCTCCACTTGGTTACAGTGCATTACAATCTTTTTATGTATTGCTGTATTAAATTGCTAGTATTTTATTGAGAACTTTGACATCTGTGTTCATGAGAAATGGTGGTATGTGGTTTTCTTTTCCTGAAATGTCTTCTTATTTTGGTATTAGGGTAATGCTGGCCTCATAAGATGCATTGGGCAGTGTTTCCTCTTCTATTTTCTGGAAGAGATTGTGTCAAATTGGTATTATGTCTTCCTTAAGTTTTTGATAGAATACACAAGGAAAAACATCTGGGCCAGGTATTTTCTTTCTTTTTTTTTTTTGGAAGGTTTTAAACTACGAATTCAATTTCTTTTCATGAATATAACACTTTCAGGTTGCCTCTTTCTCACTGAGTGAATATTCATAAGTTGTGCCTTCCAATAAATTGGTTAATTTCATCTAAGTTATTAACTCTATGTGGGCATAGAGTTGTTCACAGCATTCCTGTACTATCTTCTTAATATCCATGGGATCAGTAGTGATGAACCTTTTTTAAATTCCTGATATTGGTCATTTGGGTCTCTCTTTTCTGTTTTCATTAGCTCGGCTGGAGAATTATCAATTTTATTGACCTATTCAAAAAAACACCTTTGAGCTTTCTTGATCTTCACTAATATTTTTCTGTTTTCAATTTCACTGATTCCTGGCTTATTTTTTACTATTCCCTTTCTTCTACTCACTTTAGTTTAATTTGTTATTCTTTCTCTATTTCTTAAAGTAGAAGTTTGGGTTATTAATTTTAGATCATTCTTCTTTTCTAATATTTGCATGTAATTCTATAAATGTCCCTCTAAGCATTGTTTTAACTCTATCACAAAGTTTGATAGGCTGTATTTTCATTTTCATTTAGTTCAATATATTTTTAACTTTCTCTTGAGACTTGTTCTTTGACCCATGGTTTATTTAGAAGTGTGTAGTTTAATTTCCAAACGTGGGGATTTTCCAGCCCTCTTTCTGTTATTGATTTATAGTTTAATTACATTTTTGTCAGAGAACATACTTTATATGATTTCTATTCTTTTAGATTTGTTAAGGTGTATTTTATGACCTAGAATGTTGTCTGTCTTGGTGAATGTTTCATTTGAACCTCAGAAGAATGTGTATTCTGTTGTTGTTGGATGGATTATGCTATAAATGTCATTTAGATCAAGTTGATTGATAGTACTGTTCAGGTCATCTATATCTTTATTGATTTTCTGCTTGCTGGATCTATCAATTAATGACACAGGGGTTGAAGTTTCCAACTGTAATAGTGGACTGTTTCTCCTTCCAGTTATATCAGATTTTGCCTCATGTATTTTGATGTTCTGTTGTTAGGTACATAAATGTTAAGGATTGCTATGTGTCTTTGTAAAAGTAACTTCTTTATCATTATATAATGTCCCTCTTTATCCCTGTTCATCTTCCTTATTTTGAAGTACACTTTGTCTAAATTTAATATAGCCCTCCAGCTTTCTTTTGATTAGTGTTGGCATGATGTCATTTTCTCCATCTTTACTTATCACTGATTTGAATCTTCATAATTAAAGTGGGTTTCTTGTACACAACATATACTTTGGTCTTGTGTTTTCTTGTTGCTGTTTTTGTTTATTCATTCTGACAACCTCTGCCTTTGGTATATGTAGAGAATTCACATTTAGAGTAATTATTGATCTACCATCTTTGTTTTCTATTCAATCCTTTCCATTTTTTCTTTGTTTCTTTCCCTGCTTCTCTTTCTGCTTTCTTCTATTTTAATTGAACATTTTGTATGATTCCAATTTATCTCCTTTCTTGGCATAAAAGTTATATTTCATTTGTAAACATTTTTAGTGTTGTACTATGGTTTACAATATACATTTTAAAATAATATATGTCCATCCTCAAATAACATGGACATATATTGTTATATCAATTTACATGAAATGTAGGTGCCTTATAGCAGAGTAATCTCATTTACTTTATTCTATCTCTTGTGACATTGCAGTCTTCCATTTAACGTATTCATTTGTTATAAACACTCAATACATTGTTACTATTGTTGCTTTAAACAAGCATTTATCTTTTACCAATTAAGAATAAGAAAAAAGCTTCATTTTATTTTACCTTCATTTCTTTATTTTATGACACTCTTCCTTTCTTTATTTAGCTCATAATTCTTGTTTAATATCACTTTCTTCTGTGTGAAGAACTTAAACTTTTAACATTTCTTACAGACCAGATCTGCTGAAAATAAGTCCCCTGAGTTTTTGTTCATATGAGAATATCTTTCTTTCTCTGTTATTTTTGAAGGATGATTTTTCTGGACATAGAAGTCAAGGTTAGTGTTTTTTTAAGAGCCTTTAATTTATTGACATACTGTTCACATACCATAAATTTACCATTTAAAGTATACAGTACAGTGATTTGTAGTTTATTCACAGCTTCTGCGACCATAACCACTACCTAATTCTAGAATGTTTTCATCACTCCAGTGGGAAACACTGTACCGGTTGGCAGGCACTTTCCATCTCCCCCCTCATCTGGCCCCTGGCATCCACTACTCTATTTTCTGTCTTTAGGGAATTGCCTAATCTGGGACATATTCAGTCATATAAATGGAAAAATGCAATATGCAGCCTTTGTGTCTGGCTTCTTTTAATTAACATAATCATTTCAGAGCTATAGCATGTTATAGCATGGATCAGAACTCCATTTTTTTATAGCCAGATAATATTCCATTGCATGTTTTATTTATTCATTCACAAATTGATGGACATTTGAGTCGTTTCAACTTTTTGACTATTACAAATAATGCTGCTATGACCATTCATGTGCAAGTCTTTGGGTAAACATATATTTTTCATTCTTTTTGGTATATACCTAGGAGTGGGATTGATGGGTCATATGGCAACCCAATGTTTAACTTTTTAAATAATTTCCCAAGTGTTTCCCATGGGGGCTGTACCATTTTGAATTTCCACCAGAAATGTATGAAAGTTCCAATTTATGCACATCCTTATCACACTTGTTCTTGTTTGTTCCCTCATTATAGCCATCATTTAGGTGTGCAGTACTTAGTTGCCACCTGTATGTCTTTTTTGGTGAATTTCCTGTTCAAATCTTTTGTCCATTTTTTGCATTGTTGCCTTTCATAGATTTTGTCAGATCCTTACGTTTGTCATACTTTGATGTTATTGTAAATGTTATAAAATTTTAGTGTTCAATTGTCTATCCTACTATATAGAAAAGCAATTAATTGAATTTTATATGTCGACTGTATACCTTGCAATGTTGCTTAAATTGCTTATTAGTTTTAGTCATTTTTTTTGTTGTCGTTGTTGTTGTAGATTCCACTAGATATTCTACACAGATGTCTGCAGATGAAAACAGTTTTATTCCTCTTTTCCAAACTGGATGCCTTCTATATCATTTTCTAATCTGATTTCATGGACAGAAATTCAGTATAATGAGAGTAGACATCTTGTTATTGATCCTGATCTTAGAAGTAAAGCATTCAGTCTTCTACCATAAAGTGTGATGTTAGTTATAGAGTTTATTGCCTTCATCAGTTAGAGGAAGTTTTCTATTTCTAGTTTGTTAAGAGTTTTTGTACAGAATAGATGTTAGATTTTATCAAATTATTTTTCTGCATTTATTGAGATTACCCTGCTGCTTCTCATTTTTGGTTCGTTGGTAAGATGAATTACACTGAGTAATTTTCAAATGTTTAACCAATCCTGCATTCCTGGGGGACAAAACTCAGTGGATCATGGTGGATCATACGTTTTCTGTATTGATGGACTCTGTGCTTCCACCTGGACGGCTTCTATTGCTGTGTCTTCAAGTACACAAATGTGTCCTTCTGCCCTGTCTAATCTGCCATTTATTCTGTCCACTCGGTTTGTCATCTAACACTATAGTTTTCACCTCTACAAGGACAATTTGGGTCTGTTTTATAATTTCCATGTCTCTACTTAATTTCTGAACATACAGAATACAGTTATTACAAGTATTTGAAAATCTGTGCCAGTTCTGGGTCAGTTTGACTTCTCAAGGAGTTTCAATTTGATATTTCCTACCTGAGTGAGGTTAAATATCTTTTTAATATGGTTAGGGGCTAGTTCCATACCTGTCTTGTGAATTGACTGCTCATGTCTTTTAAACATCTTTCAATAAGGTTAAAGGCCAGTGCTACATCTTTCTTATAAATTGCCGGCTCGTGTCTTTTTCACATTTTTCTATCAGGTTTTAGGTTGTTTGTTCTAAAAATTTTCAGAGTCAGTCGTCTTTTGGATTTGTTTATGGTATGTCTGTTCTGCCGCTTAAGATTTTAAGCAGTGTGATGCATCCTGGGTGAAATAGCAACCAGTGGACACCCAGAAGTGAGTGAGTTTCATAGGAAACCCAGAAAGCACCGCTAAGCCAAAAGACTGTGTCCCCAGGGGAGCACCTCAGGCTGGCTGACCCTGCTAGTTGATTAGGAACACAAGGCATGTGGTGAAGCACACAACTCTTTCCCCTTTCCTCCAGGGCCGATAACCTGAATGAGAGACCTTGGGAGCTAGATGGACAGGACTTGGTCACACAGTGTCTCCTCCAAGAAGTTGGAAGCTTGTGGTAGCGATTCACAGAAATGAATTCCACCAGGGCCTCCATGGTGAGGTAAGCTCCAATGGAGGTGCCAGCAGTAAAACAAGGTGAGAAATGTGTCTGGTTTGTGAGGACACATGTTGAGAAGACCTTTGCACATGAGGCTCACACACCTCTGGTAAGCTCTGCCCCTCCCTGGGGACACTCATCAGTCTCAGGCTTGGGCTTTAACAGGGTCTCAGGTGGTCATTTCCTGCATCAGATCACCCAGCACAAACCGTCACCCTGTTAAAACCCAAGCCTGGGTAGCACACCTAGTGGGGTGACCATGAGCCCCAGATTTGAAACAAGACTAGATTCCAAGTGGAGAAAGTGTATTCACTGCAGTCTGACAGCCTGACGACAGTGGTTTCAGAATGGAAAATAGAAAACTGAGGAGAGCTACGTGTGCACTGAGAAATGGAGGTGGGATGGAAATGGTTCCTCCTAGGTGGCCCAGCAGTACATGGTCTTCAAGGTGCATAAGAGCACCTTGTAGGAGGAAAGTGGAAGGACTATCATTTCCACAGACACTTAAATGCAACCTCATTACCATGGAGGGATTTTAGGCAAGACATACAAAAACTAGGTAATGGTGAAAGGTGGGAGAGGACAGAAAGAACCCCCGAATCGTGTGTCAGTGGGGCAAGGTTTGGAGGAGACACCTTCTCCCTGCCATGTGACCCATCAGAACTGACATGGGGAGATGAGGATGGTAGGTGAGTTTGGAGGGCTCTTTAGGGGTGCTAAAAATGCCCCCTTTCTCCCACCAGAACATCTGGCTTGCTTCCCATCCTCCCCTAGAGGGGTCAGAATGGGGCTTTGTGATGTCAAGGCCCACCCAGAGCCACCATTGGCTGGGGGAGTGACTTGCTGACCCCATAAATCTGAAGGACGTGGCCCCACAGCACACTGGGGAGGGGCGTATGAGGCTGGGATGGGGCTCTGGGACAGACTGCTGGGAGTCTTCAAAGTGGCCAAGGTGACCAGGAAGCCACAAGGGCCAAGCGCAGTTAGGGACTCCCAGCTGACTCGAAGCACCAAAGGGCTGAAGAAGACTCTGCATCAACAGAGACGCAAAAGCAGGGTCAAGGTGAGCTGAACCCACCCAAGCTCCTCTTGCCCATTGACACCCCCCATAGGAACCCCTCCCCTGTCCTTGCCTGGCACATACCCCGTCTCAGCCCATATCCCTTCTCCTGAAGCCCCCATTCCCATCCATACTCCACCCTCTTCCTCAAATCAGTGTCTTTCTGTGCTCACCCGCTTGTCTTTCTAGGTGACCAAGGCAACCATGAGATTAAAGAGGCACCTTCCAGGGAGTTCAAGCAAAAAAGACTCCGAAAGCTTGCACCCCATCAGAGAAGCTAAGAAAGCCGTCAGAGCAGCCTGCCCCTCCAGCTGAAACAATGGGCAGAGCAGGGTCAGAGACCTCAGAAATCTCCAGGGGTCTAAGAAATGGCTAACTGTATAGACCCTGAATCTTACGTTAAGTAAAATCCACCTGATATGAACATGTGTGTGTCAGAGTTCTCTGACGGTGGGGAGCAGAGCACGAGGGGAAGAAGCAAGTATGTGACATGGGAGGGAGACGGGTGCTGCGGCGCTGGGGGTCGGACCAGAAGGTCCAGTTAGCCAGAAAGTGGGGAGAAGGACTCGGTCAGGACTGAGCCCCAAAGATACACTTCCCATGGGACAAGAAGACAAGGACTTAGTGTTTCTGTGTGTGTGTGTGTGTGCAGGAGAGGGGACTTAGCTAGGGAGTGGTGTTACGTGTGGAGTGGCAGTGCCATCTCCTAAAAAGGCCTACAAAGTAGTTGCCCCCAGGGCACCTACCTCATCGTAGTGTTTGTTGCATCTCAGCGTATGTCAGCAACTATGATAAGTTCATATCTCTAGGCCACATATAGGTGCTCTGCTCACCTGTCTCAGCTACACTTACCCTTGAAGACATTGTAGCCCAAGTGCCGGATGTGTGAGTGAAGAACTCTCCTGGTAATACTAGTCACCAGCTGTTCAAGTCACCCTAGTCATACAAGTCTTCCCAGCTGAGGCCCTAGAAAATATGGAACAATCCCCACTGTGTTCTGTCCAAATCCTTGACCCACAGAATACAAGAGCATAAATCATAAATGCTTGTTGTTTCATGGGCTGGTTAGGGTAGTTTATTATGCAGCAGTAGTAACTGGAACAGAGTGATAAAGTGAAAATTTTGGCTGAAGCACTGAAGGTGGCCACATCTTAATATGGAACATTAAAAGATGAATAAATAAGTGAATACACTATAAAAAGTTTCACAAGGCAGAAAGTGAAGAATGGCTTGTTGGCAAGAGCCTTGTTTTCAAGGTTAAATTATTGGACAATGCCCCTGTGTTGTGGGACTATTAGTATTTGACCCATAGTTTTGGAAGAATCAAATACTATTATATATTATTTCAATTATCCAAAGGTCGGTGTTCTGACATCCTCAGGCATCTGGAACACAGCCATCAATCTAGAAGTGAAAAAAGATATGTATGCAGTCATAAAAAACAACAACAACAGAACAAATAAGATGGATTGATGGATGAATAGAAGGATGGATAGATAGATGGATACAGCAAGTGTAGTGATAAAGCAAGTGTAGTAAAAGATTAATTGTAGAATATAGATATATGGGAGTATATTATATCTGTTGCTGTATAACAAATAATTCCAAAAGTTAAGATTAGCAACCTAAACTTGGGAGTGATACCCCATCACTTCAACCATATTCTATGCATTAGAAGCAAGTAATCAGGTCTGGCCCACACTCAAGGTGAGGGGACTAACTACACAAAGTCTTCAACACCAGAAAGTGAGGGTACAGGGGGTCTGCTGTAAAATGCACATTTACATTATAAAATATTTGGGGAACATTTACATTATGAAATGTTTGGGGAAAATTCTTATATATATATCTCCATGTTCTATACTCTGTAGGAAGCCATAGCAAACTTCAGGCTTTCATGCAATCAATTATATTGATACAAGATAAGGGACCAGTCTAGAAGCATTGTGGCCTGTAGACAAAGAGAAAAGCAGCAGCTAATACATAAAATAAAAGAAGAGAGAGAGCGTGCTCTTGAGAGATAGAAGGAAAAATTTATCTGGGGCTATGTAATGTTCAGGCAGGAAATTCCACTGAGCACATTGTTCCTGAGAGTGTAGGTAAAATAGAAGACAGTAAAATAACAACAATAAACAACACCCACAAAACAGTATGAGGTAATGAGGCAGATGCCATTCTAAACCCTTTACATGGATTAACAGATTGAACCCACACAACTAAACAACGAGGAAGGTAATATTAATATCCCCATTTACAGATGAGGAAATTGAGGCACAGAAGGGTTAAGCAATTTTCCCAAGGTCATAATGTCACTCGGAAATCATCAAGATGAATTTATATTCATCCTTTTAAGAAGGCAAGGAAGCATGTACTATGCTTTAGAAAGATTTCCAAAGGAAAGAGCTCCAATCCAAAGCATTCTTGAGCTGAAGCCTATCAACTTGAGTTATCTGAAATGTTCCCTTCTATGGAATAGCAGTATTCTGCTGCTTCCCTGAAGAGGCATTCCTTCACCTCTGAAGGTTCCATTCTTCCTACTAAACCCCTGCCTTTCTGTTCCAGAGTCCTTGCAGCCATGGCAACCCACCAAGCCTGTGATCCCTACCTAGGGTTGGGAGATAAAATACAGAACTTGGGATAAATTGTAATTTCAGATAAACAACAAATACTTTTTAAAGTGTAAGAATGACCCAAATATTGCATGGGACGTATATGAGAAAGTATTCATTGTTTATTTGAAAGTCGACTTTAACTAGACACCCAGTATCTTTATTTGCTCGTCTGGCCACCCAATATGTTGCAGAACCCTCCTGCAGAAGCTCTTAAACGTCCCACGCCCCTACTTTTTTTGATTCCCCCGGGACTTTCCACCTTTCTACCTTCCAGCCTGAAGGAAAGAGGGACTGGGGAGTCTAGGCTCCAGCTGCCAGAGGCTAGAAAGGGCTGGGGAATTGCTCCCGGCATCCACAATTAGCCTGGGGAGCACATTTTCCCATAGAAACAATGATCTTAATGGCGACTGGCTCCCTAGTGCTATGGGCCCTGTAGTCCAACCATATTCTGGGTTAAATAGGCTTTTGTGGACTGGCCTGGGAACCTTCTCATCATTTGTAACATTGTTTCCATGGGAAAAATGCTTCTCCAGTTCCAAACAACTGACTTACAAACAAACTTTTGGAACAAAATGCCCTGGTAAGTTAGGGAAGACCGTAGACACTCCCAGAGTCATTCAAAGGCCTGTGACTTCACTCCAATATGTTAGCATCGTTTAGGACTACTTAGCATACCAAAGGGAGGCCACTGGGTTTGCCAAAGAAACTTTAATAAGCAAACAGACAAGACTGACAGATCCATAATAGATAGGCCGACTCCGCCTTTGATTGGCTGCACAGGCCAGCATTTACATGGAACGATTTCCCTTAATCAAACACAGGGCTTATCTGGACAGGCAGGACACTTATCCGACTAAGTGGGCGGTTATTAAAGAGATGGCAGGTACTCTGTAGCTAATTGTACACTGAGTACCCTTTCACAGACACCAGCACACCAGAGGAAAGACAAGCTGATTTTTTCCCTCCATTGTCTGGTACTTGCAATGTTTCGTTGGTTCATTCACCTTGATGAAAACAGAGCAATTATGCAGCTTTCATCTGCTTCTTTGAAAGGCATATGGAAAATTCTGCTTTCAGGAATAAAATGTTAATTCCAAAAAAAGTACTTCAAGGCATTCTGAGAGGCGGCCTCCCATATTGCTGAAATTACAGGCAGTGCCGGTGCATTTGCATAGCAAATGTGACAGGAAGGCTACTTCAGAGACTAAAACCGGAGGAATAAAATGTATGGAGCTATCTCATTTCTCATTAATTATTATTCCAAATGAAATGTAATGCCAGGAGCTAGGGTGCCAGAAGGAGAAGACTGAAATATATCATCATGTATTTAAAACCCTTTACAGAGTATAATAATAATTAAGAAATTATGACACTACTGATCTTTTAGAAGCAGTGTGGCCACCTGTTCACGCCTTTATTAATCACCAGTTTTCTTCTTCCTTAACGCTGCACAGCAAAGATCATTAAAGGGAAGAATTCAAAAATGGAGGAGACATAATTTATATCACACAGCAAAGTATATTAAAATGCATCATTTTAATTAAGACTTTCACTAGTAGAGAAAGTCATATTTTAGGTCTGGTTTATAGCAACGTATAATTTGACTTAAAAGAATAACAATGCCTATTAGTAATTATTATTGTTGATATTATTAATTTGCTCTAAAATGAACTGTAAGAGATTCTTTTTTCTCCTCCAAGTAGCAAGCAATCACTGCCATAAAAGTGTGTTTACTGGGTAGTTCAGAGGGATACATTCAGTCAGGGCTGTCAGCAGGGGAAAGGAAGGTAGAGTGTCTCAAGGGGGAGGGGGAGCTAGGGCTCCATCTGTGCAGGAAAGCTTGATCCCTGAGACCAATTGGCTGAGCTCCTGCCCAGGTAACTGGTGTGGGATCCTCATAGCTACTGGGGAGACGCCGTGCCTGACGATGCCGAAACCTCAGCCTCTGTACACCAGTGCCAAAGCAAATCTTGGAGACGGAGTTTTGGATGAAGTAGAAAAGAATAGTTTTATTGCTTTTTCAGGCAAAGGGGGACACAGCGGGCTCGTGCCTCTCAAAAATGTGTGTCCCAACCCGGGGGTGGGGGGGGATTTGATGAGAAGTTTTATAGCAATGATTCGAAGGTGGGGTCGCTGATAAGGATGTGTGCAGGGCCTGCACTCCTTTAATCTGGCCTCAGGTGGTCTCTTGATGAGCTTCTCGAGGTTATCTGGAATGAAGAATGCTAACATCTTCCATTTGTGGGGGGTTTTAGTTCTTTAAAGAGCTCAAAAATATTGTTATGTGTATCCCTTGAGGAGGAACCAGGACCCTGCCCCAAGCCTGAACTATTGTTTCTGGACGGTTCCTCCCTTGTCTCTGCATCCCCTCCCTTCCCTGATTAGCAACTACTTGAACCTGCCCTTTGGAACACAGTGAGGGTCATGGAGGTTGAAGGCTATTCCCTACAAACAAGAAATGGGGACACAAAGGCTGTCATGTCCAGGAGTCCCACAGGGTCCTGCTCAGTTTCAGTGATAGCAACAAATGCCTGGGAAAGAAAGTGGGGCCTCAGTAAGTTAGTTAAGCCCCCTCAGACTCAGTTACTTTGGTTTTTCTTTTTGCAGAATCTCTCCAAACTTTATTGAAATGTCCCAAAGCTCTTGGTTATCATTATTTTAAAAATTATGAATTTGGAAACTGCTTACTAACAAATGAAAGCAATTGAGATAAAATATTATAGCAATAATGATCATATAAACAGTAAATTGTTTTATAGGTTGAATCACAAATTTGATTATTGTTTCATTTTTTAAGTCAGTGTAAAGTAAAATTGACTCTGGGGGTGTATAGTTCTGTGAATCTTAACACACGTATAAATTCATGTAACTACCACCACAATCAGGTACAGAACAATTCTATCACTCCATAAAATGCCCCCCAACCCCTGCTTTATAATGACACTCTCCCCCCACCCTAGCCCCTGGCAAACACTAATCTGTTCTCTACTACTACAGTTTTATCTTTTCAAGACTGTCATATAAGTGGAATCACACAGTATATAACCTTTTGAGATTGGCTTCTCTCACTCAGCATGCCCTTGCCATTCATCCAAGTTGTGTATATCAATGGATCTTCTTCCCTTTTTATGGCTTTGTGATATTCCACTGTATAAATGTACCACAGTTTCATCAAGTACCCACTGAAGGACATTTGGGTTGTTTCCAGTTGACTACTCAGGTGATTATAAATAGACTCAAACATTCATGTGCAGGTTTTTGCGTGAACATAACTTTTCATTTCTCTAGGGAAGGGTGATTGCTGAATCATATGGAAAGTATATGTTTAACTTCATAAGAAATTGCCTGTTTTTCAGAGTTGACTCTACAATTTTGCATTCCCACCAGCAATGCATAAGAGTTCCAGTGGCTCTGCATTCTTGTCAGCATTTCATATTGTCAGTATTCTTTATTTTAGCCATTTAATAGGTTTGTAATGGTATTTCATCATTGTTTACATTTTACTAATGTCTGATGATGCTGATCATATTTTCATGTTCTTATTTTCTATCTGTATATCTTCACTGGTGATGTGTCTGTTGAAGTATTTTGCCCACTTTTTGTTTTCAATTGGGTTGTTTCCTTAATGTTGAGTTTTGAGAATTCAATATGTATTCTGCATACAAATCCTTAGTCAGATATGTGGTTTAAAAATATTTTCTCTCAGTCTGTGATTGTCTTTTTATTATCTTGACAGTGGCTTTGGCAAAGCAGCAATGTTTAATTTTAATGAAGTCTGATTTATCTTTTTTTTTCTTTTATGGATCATGTTTTTGGTGTTGTGTCTAAGAATTCTTTGCCTAAACTCAGTTCAATTTTTCTTTTTTTTCAAAGGTTTTGCTGTTTTAGGTTTTACATTTAGATCTATGATACATTTCAGTTAATTTTTGTATAAAGTAGAAAGTTTAGGTCAAAGTTTATTGTTTTACCCATGGATGTGCAATTGCTCCAGCACCATTTGTCAAAAAGGCTGTCCTTCCTCCATTTAATTGTTTTGCACCTTTGTCAAAAATAAATTGGCAACATCGTCTCTTGCCTAGACTGAAGATCAACAAACTATAGCTTATGGACCAAATCTGTATTTCTATATATTTCTGTATATATTTCTGTATATACAGTTTTATTGGAACACAGACAGTCATTTGTTTATGTACTGTATTATTTACATATTGTTGATGGCTACTTTCATGCTACAAGAGCAGAATTATATAGTTGTGACAGTGGCCATATGGCTTACAAAGCCAAAACTCTTTTCTATTTTGCCCTTTAAAGAAAAAATTTGCCAACCCCTGGTCTAGGCCACTGTGGTAGCCCCTGCAGTGCAATGAGCAGGACTATCAAACTATGACCTTAATAGCTCGTTCTGGGCTGCCAGGAGAATGAGCTAGCTGGGGCTGAGGGCTCCCCCTTCTCCTAGCAGGGAAGGGGCTGTACCTGAACTAGGTTCCCATGAGACTGGTGTCTTTTTCACTCCAGCAGTGGAGATTGTAACATTCCAGAGGCAGCAGGCAGTCCCAGACAACTCCTGTAAACCACTGGCACCCCAAATCTAGTCTGCCTATTGCTCAGAGGCTTGTGTAGTCTCCCATTGACAAGACTGTTACTTCACGTCTGCCCTATAAAAAGGGGGACTGTCAGGGGGTATGTTCTCCTTGCTGAGACCCAGTAGTGCTCTGGCCTTTAGCTCACTTCTCCATGCGATGATAGGAGAATGGAGGGTCTGTGCCTTTTTTGTTTTGTTCTGGCTCTCTTGGCCCTGTAAATTTCAATGACCTTCAATAAAGTCCATTCCCTAATTTACACTATGTGGTTTTGTGAAATTTACCCCGAAGCCTGGTGCATAAGAGCTGACAACTCTGACTAGACTCATCTTGCATGCCAGTGGGGGACCCCAAAGGCACCCACCTAGCACAATGGCCTCCTAACTGACCTCTTGTATCTACATTGACTCTCCTCCAATTTATTTTTCACACTGTACCTGGAGTGAGTCTTTCTAAACAAACCTATATTTTTCACCCACCTTCCCTCCACAGCCCAATTTAAAACACTGCAGTGACTTCTTATTGGTCTTAAAATAGACCAGAATCTTTAACATGGCTTAATACAACACAACGCGATTTAGCCCTTGCCTTTCTTCCAGCCTAATCTCCTATTATTCTTCTTCCCTCTCTGAACTCCAGCCAAAGAAACCAGAATTTAGTCTATCTCTGTGAATGTTCCATATGCACTTGGAAAGAATATTTATGCTGCCATTGTTGACTGGAGTATTCCATAAATGTCAATGAATTCCTCTTGGTTGATGGGGTTATTCAGTTTTTCTATATCCTACATTGTTTTTGTCTATTAATTCTATCCATTACTGAGAGAGAAGTGTAGAAATCTCCAAGTATACTGTGGATTTGTCTACTTTTCTGTTCTGTCAGGTTTTACCTCATATATTATAAATATCTGCTGTTGGTGCATGCACATTTTATTTGATTTTTTTAATTGAAGTATAGTTAATTTACGATGTGTTCATTTCAAGTGTGCAACAAAGTGATTCAGTTATACATATGTGTGTGTGGGTGTGTGTGGGTGTATATATATATATATATATATATATATATATATATATATATATATATAATTTTTCAGATTCTTTTCCCTTATAGATTATTATAGGATATTTAACGTAGTTCCCCATGCTACACAGTAGTTCCTTGTTGTTTATCTATTTTATATATAGTAGTGTGTATCTGTTAATCCCAAACTACTAATTTTTCCCTCCATCCCCTTTCTTCTTTGGTAACCATAAGTTTGTTTTCTCTGTTTGTGAGTCTTTTTCTGTTTTGGAAATAAGTCCATTTGTTTTGTTTTGTTTAGATTCCACATGTAAGTGATATCATATGATATTTGTCTTTCTCTGGCTTACTTCATTTAGTATGATAATCTCTGGGTCCATCCATGTTGCTGCAAATGGCATTATTTCATTCTTTTTATGGCTGAATAATATTCCGTGGTATATATATACCACGTCTTCTTTATCCATTCATCTGTTGATGGACATTTAGGTTGTAATTGTGTTATGTATTATACTTTGGTACATCAAAACCCAATCAGACAATGTAATAACTTTTGATTTCAAGTCACAAATATATTTTAAGAACTCAAGACGGGAAGAATAGTCTAGTATACTTACCCATTTATGTTGCTCTTCTTTCATTTCCTGATGTTCCAAGCCTCCTTCTGGCATCATATCCCCCACTGAGTGGAGAACTACCTTTAACAAATCTTTAGAGAAATTATATTGGCAATGAATTCTCTTAGTTTCCCTTCATCTGAGAATGTCTTTATTTTACCTTCCTTCCTGAAGGATATTTCTAGCCAGAATTCTTGGTTGACACTTCTTTTCTTTCAGCACTTTAAAAATGTTTTGCATTTTCTTTCTGGCCTCAATAATCTCTGATGAGTGTCAAGCATTCACTGAACAGCAGCATGGTACAGCTGCTAGGTTGGCACATCACACTTCCATAGATTTGCCTGGTAAGGAGACAGCAAATCCAGATGGAGTAAGACAGTTGATTACTTAGACAGAGTAAGCAAGATCAGCATAGTGTCAGCTCTCTGTATCCCTAGCCCTACAGAATGACACTGAACTTGATGAACCAAATGATTAATGGCACGAGCAAATGTCACTCATGGAAGAGCCAGTTCTGGACTGTAGCTAAATAGCTTTATTTAAATAGCTAAATAGTTTTTTTCTTAAGGGGAGGAGGCAAGGTGGACAGTCCAGGAAGGTAGGTGAGGACCTGGCTTGTGGCAGCCTCTTACAAGATAGGGAGGCAAGTGATACCTCCTTACAAGTTTGCCTATTTCACCATGTTTTGGGAGAATCACAGGATGGTCTCCCAAGGCTTATGTCAAATTATGGTTTAGCTTTGCCTACGTGGTCTATGTGCATACAAGCAAGGTGGCCAGATTGCCATGATGGAGCTGTTCTACTACCATGAAAAATCATCATTCAAGTCATTGATTATAAGTAATGTGTTGTTATTTTTCTGGCTGCATTCAAGACTTTAGTTTTAGTAGTTTTATTATGATGTGTCTGGGCATGGATTTCTTTGGGTTTAACCTGTTTGGATTTCACTAAGCTTCTCAGATCTAGAGGCTTATGTCTTTTGCCAAATTTGGGGATATTTCAGTCACTGTCTCTTCAAATTTTACCTGCACTTAATTCTTTCTCCACCATCTGTGGGACTCCCATGACCCCAGCCCCTCTGATCGAAGAAGAAGGTCCCCCTTTCTCAGAGTTTTAGGCTCTAGGAGCCCTGCTGCCATCATTGCTGTTGTCACCACCACTGCGCCTGTGGTATGGTCTGGGGCTGAGATGAAAAAGAATGTTGGAAAGAAAAAAGGTAAAACTGGAGATTTCTGCCGCTCTCTTTGAAGTGTCAGTTATCCACTTTCCTCCTTCTCGAACCAGAACTTGAAGTTTTCTCCTGGAGCCCTCTTTGGGTTCCAGGCTACCTGGGGCCCAGGACTGGAGATCCAGGAGAAAAAAATGGGAAACTCACCACCAGTTTGGTAGTACTTAAATTTCTGGTCTTCCTCCTCAATCTATCCTCTACTATTTACTTTAAAGCCCTCAAATAGCTGTTCCGTGTATTCTGTCTAAATTTTATAGCTACAGTCAATAGGAGAGACAGGGTGGAGTGTGGTGACTCTGCCTGACCTGAAACCAGAGCTCTCAGCCTCAATTCTGTCAAGGGAGAACTGAAACTACCTATAGGCACGCAGCTTGACTGGATTAAGGACATGATAGTACTTTCCATGAAATTCTTATCCAGGAAAATGAAATTAAACATAACTTTTTGATTGTTTCAGGGACTGAAAATTCATTTATTTGAACAAACAAATAGTCAAGTAATCCTCAACAGAGTAAAAATTCCCTTCTCAAAATGATAGATCATTCAATGGGCTTTTGATATGATTGTTATACTTCAAGCCTTGCTTCAAAACCCTCACCTCACTGTGTCCACCAATTCCAAATGATTAATATATCACAAACTATGTCCAGTCTTAATCATGCCTCAACAGTGAGTTATCTACCTTAAATCAGACTTTGCTTGATCAACAGATTATTATGGTGGTGGGTTTTTAATTTTTTTTTTTTTTTGAGGTTGGTGGTTGACAGTCGTTACCCAAAAATAGTCTCAGGGAACCAAAGTAGCAATGAAAAACCCTTAACAATACTTTCTACTTTCACTAAAATAAAGCAGTTAAGACAGATCACTAAATATAAATATCTCAACAAGAGTTTATACATCACAAATGAGAGACGTGAAAACCACCCAATTCATTTACACATACCAACCTTTACTAACTAGAAAGTTCCCTGGATCTCACTCTCCCAGCATTGCCGATGAGAGTTTTCTACATTTGTTTTGCTTTGTTACACGTGATATGGAGAAGAAGACAATTTTATTTTTTATATGTCTGGTTCTCCATTCAAGAACTTTCTTATATTAAAGTCATGTGGTTTACTTTCACCTCTTGAGTCTCTCCCAAGCTCCCAGACACCCACCTCAAAGCACATGTTAACTTCTGTTCCCTTCCTCATCAAACCAATGTTCCTTGTTTTTATGTGTGCAAACCCATCACCTGTTTTGTAGCGAACCAAGCCATAATTATTTTATGCTTGCATTGTAAATGCCACACACTAGTGTTTTAACATAGGCATGTGTGTAATTAAATAAATATGTCTAAGCTAAAGGAAGGAAAATAACCCATTCAAACCTTACTCCAGTTTATTTACAGGTAATTGTGCTTGTCTGTTCTGCTTATTTTGCCTAATTCCTCAGAGGTTCTTTTCTTCCCCGTTTGGTTTTTATTTTAAAGAGGACTAACACTTTAGAAAATTATCATGTAAATATCATATTAGGCATGGTGTCATCAAGATGTGAGGTGTTGTGACTTTGAAATCTTTGCCTTTAAAATTTTGCTTCAAATTTTAGAGATGTTTGCCTTAGTTTTTTTTTTTTTTGCGGTACGCGGGCCTCTCACTGTTGTGGCCTCTCCCGTTGCGGAGCACAGGCTCCGGACGCGCAGGCTCAGCGGCCACGGCTCACAGGCCCAGCCGCTCCGTGGCATGTGGGATCTTCCCGGTCCGGGGCACGAACCCGCGTCCCCTGCATCGGCAGGCGGACTCCCAACCACTGCGCCACCAGGGAAGCCCAGTTTGCCCTAGTTTTAACTGTCCTGTTGCAGAGTTTCCTTCCACTCTCTAGTTTCATTTCACTACCCCAAAGGCTCCACTCCTGCTCTACTCCCCTCTCATCCCCCACCTCTATCAGGAATGACTCACATCTACTCACACCGAGATTTGTTTCTGGGTAAGTATACAGAGATAAAGCTAGGTACAGTAGAATTTTGCTTGAAGGGAACTCAGTGGGGAAAGGATTTATATAATTCTATTTTTTGGGGGGGAGGAGGGGACCTTGTTCTCTGGGCTTCTTATCAGACAAATTCATGGGGCTCTTCTGTATAATATTCTCATTCCCCTGTTTAAAAATCACTTTGATATGCATTTGATCGTCACGAAGACTGCCTGAGACAGGGAACATCATTGCTCTTCTTGAGCAAATTAGGACACTGAGGCTCACCCAAGAAAGAGGGCTCCAGGAGCTACGTGCTAAACCACGCAGCTTGCTCATCATTGCTTTTGAATTTATTCACACATTTATTCATTCGCCAGATATTTTCTACACTCTGAGAACGTGCTAGTTTCTGAGCTAGGTGGGACGCCCAGTTCCTGTGTTGCTCCCAGACTCCTGAAACAGACAGATGAGACACCTCCCTTTATAATTTGGGCAACAAGACTCTTTGGCTTAACTGACTTTTTCTTTCCAGATCAAGCCCAGCCCAAGTTGAATTGGAAGTTAATGAAAGGAGGTAGAAATAGCAAATTGGGGCTCAAGAGCTATTATGTACTAAATCTGACTCAGCCTTTAACTTTTATTTTTAATAGATCTTTATTGGAGTATAATTGCTTCACAATACTGTGTTGCACAACAGAGCGAATCAGCCCTATGCATACGCATGTCCCCATATCCCCTCCCTCTTGCGTCTCCCTCGAACCCTCCCTGTCCCACCCCTCTAGGTCATCGCAAAGCACCGAGCTGATCTCCCTGTGCTATGCTGCTGCTTCCCACCAGCCAACTATTTTATATTCGGTAGGGTATATATGTCGATGTTACTTCCATTTCGCCCCAGCTTCGCCCTCCCACCCCATGTTCTCAAGTCCATTCTCTATGTCTACCTCTTTCCTGCCCTGAAACTAGGTTCATCAGTCTGACCTCAGACAATACCATTGCCCTCTCTGGGCCTCAGTTTCTCCATCTTTAAAGAGAAATATTAGACTAAGGGTATTGATAACTCTAAGAATCTGTCTGTAAAGATTCATGTTAATTGGCTCTTATGATCTATTCAAAGATACACTAGGTCAGTGAATCTCAGTGGGGAGTAGGGGATACACCCCCCAAGATGAGGGTGTGTCAGAATCTGGGAGTTGCAGAATTTGAAAAGACACTCTAAATATTATAATTGAATATTTTTAAAAAGCAGGGGGAAGGGGGAACCTATGGGTTTTATATTGCGAACTGCAGAATGCAGAGTTAATGGAGCGTCCTGGACTGATGAGAACATATATGCAACTTTAGAGCTGATATGGTGGTGGGAGGGACAGCAGACTATCTGTTGACCTAAAGCGCCCTGAGTTTTAAAAAGCAGAAGATGCTCTGCTTGGCTGCAGACCCCTTGACCATCCCTTTACCTCCCGGAGCCCCTGGTGGGGAGTGTGCTGGGGGTGACCCCCTCCTCCTTCCTCGAGGTCCCTGCCTGTCATGTGGGGGGAGGGGGAGGGATTCCTTCTGTAGCTGTCTCCCTGCCTCAGCCTTCCCTCCCCATTGAATTCCTGATTGAATTCCTGCCTGCTGCATGCCTAGAGCCTGATGACTTAACGACCATTTACCTTGTTTTGCTGTCTTCCTTTATAGACAATTTAATTTCGGTTTTGATCTCCATATTGTGCTTTTTCTTTTTGGTTCTCCCAACTTGTTGATTTCAGCGCGCATGCCCTTGCTGCCCAATCCACTCTTTATTTCATCTCTCATTTCATTTAATCCACTCACCCTCACCGTTTTTCATCTCCGCTCGGCCAATGATCACTTCGGTTTACACCCAGTCGCCCAGCCTCATCCGCAGCTTTTGTCTATCTAGCATTCATCCATCCATAGCTTTCTGTCATATTCGCCAGACCTGAAGCATCGATTTTCCCCCTTTTTGCCTGAGAAAATAGTTAGTAGCTAAATGATTGTGCTTTTCAAGCCTCCCCTATGAGAAGCCCACAAATGATCATTGATCAAGGATTTTCATTAAGGGCATCATTAAGCAAACACCATTCTTTAACACACCCAAAATCCATCTTTCCCAGAAGGAGCGGGGGAGAAGACCAAGGCAATTCTGGTGCTAAGTTCTTCATCCGAATGCGGCTAAATTCTTCATCCGAATGCTCTTCATCCGAAGAGCAGCCCTTCATCTCTATGGGGTCCGCTCTGGTTTCCACACGAGCACATCACCGGCAGTGACATAAATCATTTTTTTACGGATTAACACAGGCTTCCGCGCAGAAGACAGGCAGGGCTCCTGGTGACTCGTGTCTGAAGAATGCTCCCGATTTCTTTTATTGCCCCCTTTAACATGAAATAAATGCCGAAGCTTGGAGTTGAAAGTCTCCCGAATGCTGCCCAAGCTCTGTTGAACGGAGCAACTCGCCACGCACTGCTGAACTCTCCTTGGTCCCAGAAATGCCCCTCGAGCCACCTTCGAAACCTCCGCCTCGGTGGCACCCCTTTGAAAAACCATTGTTTCTATTTCAACAGCTCAATATGCCCACTGACTCCTCATTTACCCCTTTGAAGCTCAGCAAAAAGGGGACGTTGGAGGGAGGAAAGCACCTGGGAAAAGCCGCCCAACAGCAAACATCAAACTGTCAGCACCCTGCCTGGGTTGAAAAAAAATCAGGGAAGCCCAGGGGGAGCCAATAGCGTGGGTTTCTTATTCCTGAAACTCCAGCAGGCTTCACTCTGCCCAGACCAACTTTTGAAATGGAAAGGAGAGAAAAGAAAGAGGGCATGATTAACAAAGAAGAAAAGCCATGCTTAGATGATGATTTCATTTCCCAGATCTGCCTTTCCTGCCTCATTAATATACCTCTGGAGTGGATGAAAGTACTTGGCATCCAAAGCAGGTAGTAATGGTCCATCAAGAGATCCCGTGTCAGTTTCCTAATGCCTTATCAAAGGTTTATTGAAGAATACAGTCATCTTGCTACTGTCGCTGGTTTTAAAGAGTTACATGAAGACAAATGAAATGCCCCTCTCCTTCAAGCATTTTTCCCCAACCTTTTCTGACAATATCTTTCATGTATAAATCATACTTCTCTGATAGCATTTGGCTGGGTCTATCATACTAACAGTGGGACTGAGACAAGGCCAGAGGTCTGAGGAAAAGCGTTAAGTTCGTTTAAAGATGCAGAAGCGTCGTCGCAGCATATTAACCCCCAGAGAGCAGCGGTCTGTGTGCATGCTACAGTATTACCGGTGCTGGAGCTTGGGATTTGCAGAGTGGTAAATATATTATTGGGAACTGTCTCCATAGATGGAGCTGCGACTCTGTTATTAGCAACGATAGAATGGAGAAGCTATGCTTACAGAGGTTTTATTCAACCGCATCTTGAGTGACCTTTTGCCTCTATGTTCCTATTGCAGTAGCAGAAGCAGTTTCACCCGGGTGCCCAGAGTGGGAGGCTCGGTGCTCCAGACACTAGCAGTGGGTCTAAAGTCTCCTGTGTACTAAAGACCATCCCACCACCCTGTCTGTTCCTCTGGCCCTAGGCATTGAGCCATCTTTGGCTCCTTCCTATTTTTTGTTCTCTGCTTCTCATCAATTGCTATGGCTTATTGTTTCTATGTTTTATAGACCCTTCTGGCTGCTCCATCCTCTGTGGCTACACCACTCAGCATCACCTCTTGTTGGGATACTGTAAACGTCTTCCTGAGTGTCTCCGCACCCCTAACATTCTAAACAATGAAGGCATCTGTGCCGTCACCCACCACACTGTGGCTGAGTGCCTATCCTGAAACACAGTTCTAATCACAGGCCTCCTTACTCACCACTTCCATGGCAAAACCTTGAAAGATTTCAATTAGTTTGCAATTAAAAAAATCCTACTGTCTTGTCCTGGCGTTCAAAATCATCCTCCAGGGACTTCCGTGGAGGTCCAGTGGTTAAGACTTCGCCTTCCAGTGCAGGGCGTGCGGGTTCGATCCGTGGTCGGGGAACTAAGATCCCACATGCCTCGAGGCCAAAAAAGCAAAACATGAAACAGAAGGAATATTGTAACAAATTCAATAAAGACTTTAAAAATGGTCCACATCAGGGCTTCCCTGGTGGCGCAGTGGTTGAGGGTCCACCTGCCAATGCAGGGGACACAGGTTCGTGCCCCAGTCTGGGAAGATCCCACATGCCGCGGAGCGGCTGGGCCCGTGAGCCATGGTCGCTGAGCCTGCACGTCCGGGGCCTGTGCTCCACAACGGGAGAGGCCACAACAGTGAGAGGCCCGCGTACCGCAAAAGGAAAAAAAAAAAAAAAAGAAAAAGAAAAATGGTCCACATCAAAAAAAATCTTAAAAAACCCCAAAAAACGAGAAACCCCAAATCATCCTCCATGGGAGTCTAGATGACTCACGAATACCACTTTTCTGTATTAATACTTCGCTACTACCCACCCACTCATGTATCATCTCTTCCATGCAAACTAAGCTACTTGCTGTTCCCCATACACGTAACGGGGTTTCCAAGCCTTGGCTGGCTGCTTAAGGCAGTCCTTCCCTCTTTCACATCCTGCCTCAACCCACGCCTGCATATTCACATCTCTCTCATCCTTCAAGACTCAGTTCAAAGGTCGATTTCCCCATGAAGTCTTCTGTGTCCCACAGCCAGAGGTGATTGCTCCCTGTTCTGACCCCCCCAAATATTTGTTCTTTGCCCCTGTTGTGCTCTGTCACTGCTGAATGAGATCCTTGCTGTGTAATCTTGGTTGTAGGTTTTTCTCTTTCATCACTTTAAGTATATCCTGCCACTCCCTTCTGGCCTGCAGAGTTTCTGCTGAAATCAGCTGATAACCTTATGGGGATTCCTTTGTATGTTATTTTTTGTTTTTCCTTTGCTACTTTTGATATTTCTTCTTTGAATTTAATTTTTGTTACTTTGATTAATATATGTCTTGGTGTGTTTTTCCTAGGATTTATCCTGTATGGGACTCTCTGTGTTTCCTGGACTTGGGTGACTATTTGTTTTCCCATGTTAGGGAAGTTTTCTACTAGAATCTCTTCAAATATTTTCTCAAACACTTTCTTTTTCTGTTCTTCTTCTGGGATCCCTATAATTTGAATGTTGGTCCGTTTAGTGTTGTCCCAGAGGTCTCTTAGGCTGTCTTCATTTCTTTTCATTCTTTTTCCTTTATTCTGTTCTGTAGCAGTGAATTCCAGCATTCTGTCTTCCAGGTCACTTATTCGTTCTTCTGCCTCAGTTATTCTGTTATTGATTCCTTCTAGTGTATTTTTCATTTCAGTTATTGTATTGTTCATCTCTGTTTGTTTGCTCTTTAGTTCTTCTAGATCTTTGTTAAACATTTCTTGTAATTTCTCAATCCGTGCCTCTGTTCTATTTCTGAGATTCTGGATCATCTTTACTATCATTACTCTGAATTCTTTTTTAGGAGGATTGCCTATTTCCTCTTCATTTATTTGGTCTTGTAAGTTTTTACCTTGCTCCTTCATTGGTGACATATTTTTTTGCTGTCTCATTTTTTTCCCTTTTATTTATTTATTTATTAAAAAAATTTTTTTTTCCTGTTTTTAATGAGTGGGATTGTGTTTTTGTGTTACTGGTTGTTTGGCCTGAGGCTTCCAACACTGCAGTTTGTAGGGTGTTGGGTAGAGCTGGGTCTTGGTGCTGAGATGAGGACCTCCAGGAGACCTCACGCTGATGAATATTCCCTGGAGTCTGCGGTTCTCTGTTAGTCCAGTCGTTTGGACTAGGAAGTCCCACTGCAGGAGCTTTGGCCCGACCCCTGGCTTGTGAACCAAGATCCTGCAAGCTGACTGAGGCAGCAAAAAAAAAAAAAGGAGAATAACAAAGTAAAAAATAAAATTAGACTAGGAAACTAATGGCTATGTTAGAAAAAAATAAAAATAAAAATATAGATGAAACAACAACCAGAGGGTAAAAGAGAACCACAATAGTAAAAAAGAGGAGAAAAAAAAAAAGATGGAAAAGGTCTTGGCTGTGGAGGGCGGGGCCTAAGCAGGGGTAAAGTTTGGGTAGTTGGCGGGGCCTATGCTTAGTACCCACAGAGCTGGAATGGGGGGGTGGCGCTTAGGCTCAACAGAACAGAAGTGGCCCTGGCGTTCCTCCTGCTCTGGTCTCAGAGGTTGGAGGGCCCCACTTGGGAGCCCAGCAGGCTTCCTGGGCTTGAGTGGGCAGGGCAAACACCCTCCACTCCTCTCCTGCTCCTCCCATCCTGGAGGAACCCTCCTGCCTGCCTGTCCTGATCTCCCCAGCTTCCTTTCTACACCCCCAGCACCAACCCAACCCAGAGGGGACCTCTGAGGGCATAGGACCCAGCCTAAGAACTGGGCAGATTTCCCTGGCCTACTGGTCAGGGGAAACGCTGGGCCTACTCCCCCCTGATCCGAGCCCCTGAGGGTCCCTCCAGGCTTGGGAACCCCTTCCCCCTCTCAGCCACCCCTTAGAGGCAACAGTCCTGTCTGGCTTCCACTTCTCCTCCCTCCTCAGTTCCTCCATATCCTACTGGTTCGCTTGGGGGTTCTTCCCATCTCCTTGGGCATCGGGGTCCCTCATCAGCATCTGGCAGGTGCCCTAGTTGTGGGGAGACACGAACTCTGTGTCTTCCCACACTGCCATCTTGACTCCTCCCCTCACATGTATCTTTTTGAATTGTAGTTTTGCCCGGATATACGCCCAGGAGTGGGATTGCTGTGTCATATTGTAGCTCTATTTTTAGATTTTTGAGGAACCTTCATACTGCTTTCCATAGTGGCTGCACTAACTTATGTTCCCACCAACAATGTAGGAGGGTTCCCTTTTCTCCACACCCTCTCCAGTATTTTTTATTAGTAGAATTTTTAGTGATGGCCATTCTGACTGGTGTGAGATGGTACCTCACTGTCATCTTGCTTTGCATTGAGAGACAAATTTTAATTTGGATGGTAATTTCTTATTTGACTCAATTCATCTACCTATCTCCTCCCTCTAAGTGATTTGGGTGAGTAATATTATAGGGTACATTTTAAACTATGTTCTGCCACTTTCAACTTATATGTTCTTGGCAAACTACTTTCTTGCTCTGGTCTTCACTTTCCTGATCTGTGAAATGGACATAACTGCACTAACTTAGCCAGGACCAAGAGGAGAATATATTTGCTATGCACATATGCGGTATTCACAAACATCAGTCATGACCATACTTTTGCTTGTGTGCCCTGGGCGTTCCCTGGGGCCAGAGGAATTCATTGCGGTGCTCCATCCCCTTTGGGAAATGGGGAGTGAAGAGAGAAACACCCTTCCCCCTGCCACCAACTTTTACCTGACTTCTGGCCTGGGGTAAATCAATGAAACAGATTGTTTTCTGACCTTTTCTAAATGAGATGCACTCAGAAGTATCATGAAGAGCCAATTTTCTTTTTTAGAAGCAACTTCGTGCAAATGATAAGGCTTTGCTCATAGGTCTGATCAGAGCACACCCAGGGTTGGGAGCCAATCATTTGTATCTGACGCAAAAGACCAATCTGTGATAGGGCTACGCTGTGGGGACTGGCTAATTTATCTCAATCATCTAAAGAGCACAGTGCTCAAGAGAACCAGGGTTCCAGATTGATCTACGTGTGGGCTGCTTGGCCATGTAACATGCTATCCTCTTAATCCTATCCAGTCTCCTGCTACTTTGTCATAGGACCTTTCTCTTGGCCAGTTAGCAGGACACTGAATAATTGATTCAAAATGGGAATAAATGGTAGAGACAGAGATCAGGGGAAAATAAGGTAGAATTTTTTAAAGTACAGTATACATACAAAAATGTAAAAAACAATGAATTTTCAAAGTGAACACACCCACAGAACTCCATCCAGGTCAAGAAATAGAATACTACCTGGATTCCCAAAGTCTCCCTCATGTCCCCTTTTAACCACTACTCTCTCCTCTAGGGAGGATTAATTTTGCAAAAAGCCACATCAGGAAGGGGTGAAACGTCTAGAAGGCCATCAGTATAGAAGGCAAGATGCAAAGCAGTGAGTAGGATGGGAGCATACGGTTCTTAACTGTTAGGCAAGTCTCTCTCTAGTCACACACAGTGACAAGAGCACAAGTTCAATGGCAGCCTGGGATAATGCAGTGAGACCTGGACCCTCTGGCAGTGTGACTGCAGACAAGTTACTTCCCTTTTCTCATTTCCCTGCTTTGTAAAAAGGAAAAATAGAATGTCTACCTTGAAGGCTGCTGAGACAATTAAGTAAAATCATGCATTTATATTTCACAATATAAACTTAGTAGGTGCTCAATGAATAGGAACTGCTGTTTTGCCATCATTATTATTGGTGAGTTACATTATGCAGCCTCATCCCAAACCCAAGACCTGTGTGTGCTGCTGGAGGGAATGCCTCTGGTTCCCTTCACCTACTACAAACAGTATGTTATTTGAGCAACCTATTTTTTTTTACAGTTTATTTAAACCCTATCAAGTGTCTTGAGTGGAGAGTGCCAAATTCAATTCGGAAGTTGATGCTGCACTCTACCAACTGGTTTGTATATTTTATTTAGCAAGCAATTATCCTTATTAATTGTCAGGAAAAAAGTTTTCATTCCATTTCACAAACATTGTTATTTGAGGACCGTGTCTTCGGGGTGACACCTGTAAAAACAACACAGTGACCCTTCTACACACTTGGGCTTGTTTGACATCTTGGAGATTACCTCCCTTTATTTCAACAGGCCTCAACCCCAACCCCTGAGAGTCCCCTTCACTAGAGCTTTATTTCCCACCCCAGCTTTTATCTATGTCATTAGCAGGGACTGCAAGAGGCGAAGCCTTGTGACTGTACTCACCGACAGATACAAGGCTGATTCCCACAAACATCCCTGAGGACCAGGCTACAGATACCCAAGAGTTAATTCAAACTGCTTCATCAAATAACCGAATTGTTTCTGGGCAATCAAGGCCCAATCTCAGCTCTGCCACTAGCAATTAGTTAGGACTGCTGACAAACATTGAGTAGAGATGGATGGCTGTTCCCCATGGGGAGGGCTGCAGGAGCCCTGCAGGAGTGTCAGGAAAAGAGGAGAACACAGAGGGTCCAAGAGCTATGATGGGTAAACTGAAAAAAGTAGGGTGTCATGTTTAGAATGTCTTCCTCAAACCAATTTTGTGAGTTGTTCAAATCTTGTTATGGCCACTCTTTTTAGTCATATGTATTGTGGTGGGTTGAGAAACGTGTTCCCTATTCTGTTCTTCTAAAGGACACAGAAGCAGGTGGGGTACTGATTGGTTCAACTTCTTCTTAACAATTAATGACAATTTTCATGGCCTCATTTTTCAACAAATGGTGCTGGGGAAACTGATTATCCACATGCAGAGGAATGAGATTGGATGCTTACCTAAAACATATATAAAAATTAACTCAAATTGGACAAGGACCTAAATGTAAGACCTAAAACAATAAAACTCTTAGAAGAAAACTGGACGAAAGCTTCACAACATTGGACTTGACAATGGTTTCTTGGATATGATACCAAAAGCACAGGTAACAACCACAAAAACAACAAAATAGACAAATTGGACTTCATGAAAATTAAAAATTTTTTGTGCATCAAAAAACATTATCCACAGAGTAAAAAGGCCACCCACAGATAGGAGAGAATATTTTCAAATCATATATATTATAAGAGACTGGAATCCAGACTATGTAGAGAACTCCTAAAACTCAATAAAAAACCAAACAACCTGATTAAAAAATGGGCAAAGGACTGGAATGGACATTTCTCCTAAGAAGATATCCAAATAGCCAATAACGTGAAAAGCTGCTCAACATCACTAATCATCAGGGAAATGAAAATCAAAACTACAGTGAGATACCACCTCATACCCATTAGGATGGCTACTATCAAAAAAGCATAACACAACATGTTGGTGATGGTGTGGAGAAATTAGAACACCTGTGCCCTGTTGGTGGGAATGTAAAATGGTGCAACTGCTATGGAAAACAGTATAGTGGTTCCTCAAAATATTAAAAATAGAATTACCATATGATCCAGCTATTCCACTTTGGGGTATATACTCAAAAGAATCAAAAATAGTCTTGAAAATATGTTTGTACAACCAGGTTCATAGCAGCATTATTCACAATAGCTAAAATGTGGAAGTAACCTGTGTCCATTGACCAATGAATGGATAAGCAAAATGTGGTCTATCCATACAATGGAATATTATTCAGCCTTAAAAAGGAAGGAAATTCTGATACATGCTACAAGATGGACAAACCTTGAGGATATCATGCTAGGTGAAATAAGCCAGTCACAAAAGACAAATACTGTATGATTCCACTTGTATGAGCTACTTAGAGTAGTCAAAATCCTAAAGACAGAAAGCAGAATGGTGGTTGCCAGGGGCTTGGGGTAGGAGAGAATTGGGAATTATTGTTTAATGGGTATAGAGTTTCAATTTTACAAGATGAAAAGAGTTACAGGGATAGATGGTGGTGATGGTTGCACAACAATGTGAATGAATTTAATACCACCAAACTGTACATTTAAAATAGTTAAGATGGCAAATTTTATGTTATGTGTATTTTACCACAATAAAAATTTTGTTTTTAAATAACCATGGCTTCCATGATCCCTTGCTCCAAGCCTTCAGAAAGCACTTGGTAATATCTGGTCAGATGCTTCTTGGCCTCAGAAGAAAGAAAAGATATATTCTTTGCTCTCTCGCTTCCTGTTTACAATGCCCATCCTCTCCTCCCCATCCAATTCCATCTCGTCTTTGGGCTCATCCAACCTTGAGGCTCTTACAGGTGGCAGCCTCCGTCCTCCCCCTACTACCTACGGTCCTGACTCTGCAGGGCCGGACATGCTGCGCTTTTCAGTCAGGGCTGCTTGAAGTCTTCTCTTTGTAAACACTGGGATCCCTGGAAAACTTTTGCTTTTCAGAGACAAGATCCAGCTCATGCTTCTGCCCCCTTGGGAAGCTTTCCCAGACCTACGTGAGAAAACTTGATCTCTGCCCTCCTTGCTGCCACCTTTACAGGACGTGGAGCCCAGCACTGACCCATTTGCATGGGAATGGATTGTTCATGCTTTGTTCTCACACTCTGTGACCCCTTGAAGGCTAGGGGCACCATTTTATTATGGTCCTCTACTTGTTTGACTTTGAGCTCAGTGCCTGGCACATACCAGGCACATGGCCATCCCCTAGACTGATGGATGGATGAGTCTCTGTGCTGAACATTCACCATAAAAAATGTCAGTTACCTGCTTCTTTTGTCTAAATTTTTCTCTACTGAGCATATATCTGAGTAAAACAGTAATTGGAAAAGATACATGTACCCCAATGTTCATAGCAGTGCTGTTTACAATAGCCAACATATGGAAACAACCTAAATGTCCATCAACAGAGGGATGGATAAAGATGTGGTACATATATACAATGAAATATTACTCAGCCATAAAAAAACCCAAAATAATGCCATTTGCAGCAACATGGGTGGACCTAGAGATTATCATATTAAGTGAAGTCAGTCAGACAGAGAAAGACAAATATCATATGATATCACTTATATGTGGAATCTAAAATATGACACAAATGGAGTTACTTACAAAACAGAAATAGACTCCCAGACATAGAAAACAAACTTATAGTTACCAAAGGGGAAAGAGGGGTAGGATAAATTAGGAGGTTGGGATTAACATATACACACCACTATATATAAAATAGGTAACCAGTAAGGACCTACTGTATAGCACAGGGAACTATACTCAGTAGTTTGTAATAACCTATAAGGGAAAAGAATCTGAAAAAGAATATATATATATATATATATATATATATATATATATATATATATATAATCACTTTGCTATACAGCTGAAACTAATGCAACATTGTAAATTGACTCTACTTCAATAAACAAACAAACAAAAAAACCCAAACCAAGTTACATTTCCAGTAGCCCCCCTGCCAGCCTCCCTTCTCTCTTGGCAGCCTTACTTCCCTCTTCCCTTCCAGCTCCCCCAGTGGAAAATCTAGGGCCTAGTCTTCTAGGCCCATCACACTCCTTGACTCTGGGTTTGACTATTTGACTGTATGCTTGTGGGGCTGGAATAGTAACGTTCAACTCTCACGTTAGCTGGGCATTCAACATTGTCCTACAACTGGCCCCCAAACTACTTATCCAGCCTCATAGCACAGCACCCTCTTTTATTACATATATCATCAATTTTCATGCCTTCATACTTTTGTTCATACTGGTAACTCCTGTAACTTCCTTCCCTGTCCTTTTGACACCCTGCCATCTTATCCAGGTTCATACCAACCTCTAATGTTACCTCCATTGTCAAATGAGCTGCCTCCTTCTCTATGCGCCCCTAACACTTTGTATACACTTCCTGGATTGCATGTACCCTTTGTATCTTACAACACTGCTATCCGTGTGCCCGCCTGCTGCCTGCGCTAGTCTCCATAATTCTGTCTTCTCCATGTCAGCATCTCTAGTACCTGTCCCGAGTGAGTACCCAGTAAATGCTTGTTAAACCAAAAAGACCCACAATTTGTTCTCCAAATGTCATTTTATTTAACATAGATTTTAGGAAACTTAAGATGCACTTAGATAAAATCAACAGAGTGTAATTTTGAAAGGATTTCTCTATTAACTTTTTCTGACAACAGTTTTACTTATCAAGAGAAAGCAAGCCCATCATCATTATCTGGGAATTCTTTTGTAAGATTTTTTCAAATTAGTAAAGATGTCATTAGCTGAATCACGCAGCCCTCATTACTTGATCATATGTGATGATGATTCAACTGTCATTAAATAAGAATTAAAATATTTTTCTGATGACCTTGATTTTAACATGCATTTTAATATGTATTGATGGTGCTCTAATGAGGACTCTAGCCAGCAGAGTTACTGCAGATTAGAAACCATTTTTCCCCTAATGACAATTATTAAGGGTCAATTGACATTTTCATCTTGTGATTTTCAGGTACAACTGGCCCAGAGATGCCAGCTGAATGTGAAATACTTGATTCTGAAATGCAAGTCACAGAAACCGTGCCGTTTTTGGAGATTAAAAATTGTTGCTTTCTTTGGGGTTGGCCGTGAAAAGAAACAGCCACGTATGGAATGACTTTGCTTTGGAGGAATTGCTTTGTTTTTTAGTAGGTAAAACGGATTTATCTTCAGAACTGAAATGTTTCTCTGGATAATGTCTGATGGATGCCCTGTGATTGGAACTTGCCCCTTTGGCAATCAGTTTGCCCTTTCACAGCACGCCACGCTCACTCACAACTTTCCCATAAACCAAATACTGTAACCAGGAGCCTCCTGCCAGTAAGAAGAGATGGAGAACGTACTGATGACTTCTCCAGACAGGGTCTCTGGTTCAGAAACTCCCCCACCCAAGTCGAGGGGAAAGCCTGTTTGAGGTTCCTGAGCTGTTTTCTATCCATTTAGGTCACTTCCCACCTTATCAAGCCAAGCCATTTAGAGAGCATTAAAATTAATGTCCAAGAACATTAAATGTAAGTGAACATATCCAGGAGATTTAATCACTCTGTCTAATCAACCTAAAGCCTCTAAAAGCCAGACAAGCAGTCCATGCCAGGAGTTCCAGCAGAAAGATCAACGGATGCCAACATCCCTAACATCAGATCGCAAGCTTCAAAACAAGGGCCAGTCAAAAGTGACAGACTCCAACCGTGATGATGTATGGAGACCTTCTCGGGTGACCTGAGGTGGCAACCCACAATGTAATGACTCATCAGTGAGGAAGAAACAGTGGAGAGGGATCAGGAAAACAGTAATCTGGTTCTGACATGTAATGTATGCCTAGAAATGAGTGTCAATTTCACCCAGACAGCCTTTTTAGCCTTGAAAAATTGGATCAACACAAATGAATGGAGTTCTGAAAGTTCAAAAGGTTTTCTTTGAGGAAAAAAAAAGAAAAAAGAAAGAAGAAAAGATTGCTTCCTTAAAATCAAGCAATCACTCAGGAGGCCTACAATGCTATTTCTTCCAAATGTCTCTCATTACCACTCCGAATATTTTTGTCTCAGATTTATAGCAGTTTCGGTTTGTTTTCCCTCAAATCTTTTTTTATCCAAAGAACCCCCTTTTAATTTGCAACTCGGAAAAAAATAAATTCCCCACAGACACTCAAAGGCAGCTGGTACCTAGTGTTGCAAATTTTACTTTCAAATGGATTCAATTTTTGCTCATTTTCAACCTGAATCCTTTTGTTCTGTGGAGCAGAAACACGTATTCTTATTTCCACTGCCTTTTTTTACTTCGCTTGTTAAGACTTCTAAGCCCTGGCTAAGAAATTCAAGCTTTTGAATGCAGATTAATAAAAATTAGAAACAAGAACAGATTTCTGTTCTCAAGAACACACACAGCTATACTGAAGTCACTGGGAGCAGTGGGTATCAGAGACTGGAGTCTGACTTGGCAGACAAATGTATTTATTACATCTACATCTTAGTCACTTGGATCGAAGAGGCAAACTCACTTAAAGATTCACTTATCACCCCAAAACCCCAAGGCTTGTTTCATCTTGGAAGATGTTCATGTGCCTTCTAGATGCTGACAACATGAGTAACCATGAAGCCTGTTGTATGTCTGGGGGTTGGGGAGTGTGGGAGGTAGCAGAGGGTGTCCCTCAGGAAATTCCTCACTGGAGTGGCTTTTGCGTGGCGGTGATGTCCTCTTTGTGTAGGTTGGAAGGATTTTAAAATGCAGAGTTTGCAGAGAGAAGATGATAAGACAGAGTGGCCCCAGCCCATCCACTGTGTAATTAGCTTCTGGTGAAATCAAAGGCTCTTCAGTGATATGTTATCTTGTTGTCAACTTGAACACAATTGCAAGAGATTTAACGCAAATCACACTATACCCCCTGACATCCCCTCACACCTCACCCCCCAACACACACACACATACACACACACACACAAAGGATTTGCAGTTTTCATTTAGAGTACTTTTACAAGGTGGATTGTCCTTAGTCAGATCAATACAGATGAAAGCCATACACCGAAGAAACCCACATGTAAAATTGTCCTTTGAGTTGTAACTGATGTTATTCTCTGTATATTTAGGTCTAGCTCCAAGCCAGTTTGAGCTAGCTCAGTTTTTAAGAGTATGAGAAATATCCCACTTTTTTTGGTGGGGGAAGGGTTATGGTACTTTAGTTACACTCAGGATCTGAGACTTTGAAATGATTCCCTGGGTTCATTTCCAGGTTGGGTGTGGGGTGAGGTGGAGATGGGAGATCACAGGCTGCTTTCCAATCCAGGCCTGTTTGCAAGAGCAACCTGATCCCACATACACAGGGCTCCACAGAACAGACCTTTGCTCTTCGAGGTAGGGGTCTCCAATTTCAATTATTTTTGAAAAGGGAAAACCTGGACTCAATCCATCTAAGTGAAGGGCAGGTTTTTTAGTTTATTAACTCTCAAAGGAAAAAAAGTCCCCCTTGGACACATCTCTTTGGTTACAAATCTATTTGAACCTTTTCCAGGCATGACATATTTCCCTTCCCAGTTTCCAATCTGTAAACCTAAGGGGTGCACAGGAACAGCCCTTCCAGATCATTAAAGCATAAAGTTAGTTGCTCCTCTATCACGTGTTGACCAAGATGGCATCCTCACCACACATGCACACACACACACACACACACACACACACACACACTGTGCTAACTCCTAATGGATTGTTGTCCTTGAACGTAACCACCTGACTCGTCTGTGGGATTATTTGCCGCTCCTTAGAGCATATATTACTCGAATTCTCAAGAATTAAGTGTCCAGACAGAAGGGAACCTTCCACAAAGCAAAGGGAAAATGAATTAGCAGAAAATCAGCAAGAAGCGAAGGTAAATCTAAATTGCATTCCATAGATATATGTGTACTTGGCTGAAACATGGCAAAATGGAGCCAAAAATTGGAATGTTTTTAATCTAAATACTGCATCAATCCATTGGTTTCATATAATACCTCACTCCTTATAAATATGGTTAAAAGTGATGAACACAGCCCTGAAAAAATGATCACAGCCAACAATGAATGCCTAAGAAATGGGCTGCTGGGTTTAAGGCACTGAGTCTGTCAGGCAGGAAGGAGAAAGCTCCTCTGGGAGGAGAGAGACTGTTACATCATTTGTAAATTGGTCCTGCTCAATTTATGAGGTGTACGACAGAGTTAAAAAATCCTTTATGCACAAATGTGTGGTCCATAAATCAACAGACAGAGGTATCATATCATGTCTAAAGGACAGTGCAACACAGATTCAATGAATTTTCCTTACTAATAATATTAACTTCAGAAATTGTTTCCATCCATTCCAGATTTTTATGAGGAGAACTTACAACCAGATCTACATAATACTTCATGCAAGACATCTTCACTGGAGGGAACACTGCATTGGGCCAGAGTGCGTTGTCTCAGATCTGACTCGGTGCCTTGACTTCTTGGAATCAGCTAACAGAATGCCAGGGTGAGCACCTCCAAGCCATGCCCCAAGAGACTCTGGAATCAAGGTCAGTGATCCACACGCAGGCTTCAAGACATTTTAAAAGATCAAGTGGAGAAAGGGCACCAAAAGTTATCTGACATGGAGGTAACATGATATAGTGGTCCACATGCGGACCTTGGAATCCAACTGCCTGGGTTCAAATCCTGGCTCTACTACCACTAGCCATGTGAATATGGACAACTTAATGCCCCTGAGCTCCAGTGTCCTCATCTGTAAGCTGGAGAGCACCACAGAGCCTGCCTCAGAGGGTTGTTGTAAAGATAAAATGAGGTTATACATATAAAGCACTTAGAATGTGACACAGAGTAAGCACTAAGTGAATGTTAGCTCTTCATTTTTGCCAATGGACAGGGGAAGTACCACATAGGACCACTGTTGGAAGAAGACTTCACACATGGCTGCCTCTAAGATTGTATCCACAGGGTACACTGGTGAAAATCTCCTTCTGACATCCATATAAGAGCAGGAAAGGATGTAAATCAACTATACTTCAATAAAATAAATTTAAAAAAAGAAAAAAGATTACTTCCATGTCCTGGCTATTGTAAATAGTGCTGCAATGAACATTGGGGTGCATGACTCTTTTTGAATTATGGTTTTCTCAGGGTATATGCCCAGTAGTGGGATTGCTGGGTCGTATGGTAGTTCTATTTTTAGTTTTTTAAGGAAACTCCATACTGTTTTCCATAGTGGCTGTATCAGTTTACATTCCCACCAACAGTGCAAGAGGGTTCCCTTTTCTCCACACCCTCTCCAGCATTTATTGTTTGTAAATTTTTTGATGATGGCTATTCTGACTGGTGTGAGGAAGCAACCTAAGTGTCCATCAACAGATGAATGGATAAAGAAGATGTGGCACATATATACAGTGGAATATTACTGAGCCATAAAAAGGAATGAAATTGAGCTATTTGTAGTGAGGTGGATGGACCTAGAGTCTGTCATACAGAGTGAAGCAAGTCAGAAAGAGAAAAACAAATACCATATGCTAACACATATATATAGAATCTAAAAAAAGAAAATGGTCATGAAGAACCTAGGGGCAAGACGGGAATAAAGATGCAGACCTACTAGAGAATGGACTTGAGGACACGGGGAGGGGGAAGGGTAAGCTGGGACAAAGTGAGAGAGTGGTATGGACATATATACACTACCAAATGTAAAATAGATAGTTAGTGGGAAGCAGCCGCATAGCACAGGGAGATCATGCTTTGTGACCACCTAGAGGGGTGGGATAGGGAGGGTGGGAGGGAGACGCAAGAGGGAGGAGATGTGGGGATATATGTATACATGTAGCTGATTCACTTTGTTATAAAGCAGAAACTAACACAATGTTTTAAAGCAATTATACTCCAGTAAAGATGTTAAAAAAAAAGAAAAAAGAAATCAATTGACCATATTTTTTAAAAAGGAGCAGGAAAGGAGAAGCGTGAAGGCGTAACTGATGCTTTCTTGCTGAGCAACAACTGCTTTTATATATATATATATATATATATATATACATATATCCCCATATCTCCTCCCTCTTGCATCTCCCTCCCTCCCACCCCCACCATCCCACCCCTCTAGGTGCTCACAAAGCACCAAGCTGATCACCCTGTGCTATGCGGCTGCTTCCCACTAGCTAGCTATTATACATTTGGTAGTATATATTAGTCCATGCCACTCGTGAAGGAACAACTGCTTTTTTCCATTCATTTATTGAGCAACAGACATGGCTCAAGGACAAGTAATAGACCAATGAAACAAATGGATGCCATCCCTTGATGGGTGAGTCTTATAGTCTACCTCTTCCACCCACTTGTAGGCCTGAGGCATCTGAACTAATCTTGTGCCATGCAGAGATCACCACATTCCTCCTTGGAGCCCCTGTGGTTTAGGACACAAGCCCCCAAACTGTCTGTGGTGTAACACATGACCAGCCGCTTTCAGAATTTCAGGGGTTTGTGATAAATACTGGTATGAAAATGAACAGGTAATATCTTGATAATTTCTACACTGTTTAGTCATGTTTATGTATTTGTTATTTTTAGCCTGCTGAGTTCTCCAAAGGTCGTGAGCCAACATAAATTATATCCTCTACAATAAAACAAAAATAAAGTGGAGGCTTGGCTCAAGATAGCAGATTAAGAACATACATCTGGGGCTTCCCTGCTGGCGCAGAGGTTGAGAGTCCGCCTGCTGATGCAGGGGATGCGGGTTCGTGGCCCTGTCTGGGAAGATCCCACATGCTGTGGAGCGGCTGGGCCCGTGAGCCATGGCCGCTGAGCCTGCACGTCCGGAGCCTGTGCTCCACAACGGGAGAGGCCACAGCAGTGAGAGGCCCACGTAGTGCAAAAAAAAAAGAACATACATCTTCAACCCTTTCTGCCTAACATCATTAGAAAATACATAAGAATATGTTTTATAGGAAAGCAATAAGTGAAAAACAGTGCTGATAAACAAGAAAGATTCCCATCAGGAGACAAAAATGTTCAGGAATCTCTGGAAGATAGAAAACAGACTGGACTGAAATTAAAGCCAATATACACACAAGACATCACTCCAGGCTCACAGACAATAGACAGAAGTAGCTGGAGAGGCTCCAGGATAACTCTAGGGGTAACTAACTGGGCAACTGTTTCCAGTAAGAGTTCTAGAAAAAAGAGATGACAGAGGGAAAAGAATAAAGAAATAATAGAAGAAATTTTCACAGAGCTAAAGAAAGACATGACACTTCATCGATGCAAGGGATTACCAAGTGTCAGAGAGAATGAAAGAAAAAGACACTCAGATGTGTCCTGGTGAAATTTCAGAACCCCAAAGATAAAGGAAAAACCCTAAAAGCTGTCAGAAAGTACATACAAAAGAACAAGAATCAGATTCACATCAGACTTCTCATCAATAATGCTGGCTATTAAAGGATAATGAGATACTGAAAAAGAAAATGATTTTGAATCTTGAATCCTATCCCTAGCTAAATAAGCTTTGATGCAGAAAGGTAAAATAAAGTAATTTTCAGGCATATTTGGACTCAAAAAGATGACAATCCAGAGTCACTTTTGAATTTCTTGATGCTGTAGTTCAGCAAAATAAATAATACAGCATAAGCAATATAGTCAATAATACTGTAATAATTTTGTGTGGTGACAGATGGTTTCTAGATTTATCCTGGTAATCGTTTCATAACATATCTAAATGGTGAATCACTATTGTATACCTCCATCTAACATAACATTATATGTCAACTATACTTTGATTTAAAATATAAATAAATAAATATGACTATAATAATAATAATAATAAAATAAATAAAAAATAAAAAAATAATAAATACTAGAACAAAAGATGATATGGGATGCAAGAAAGAGAATTGAACAAAGGAATCTGTGAAAGTTAGATTTGAGTCCAAGAAATAGTTAATGGATAATATTTTTAGAAAGAAAAAGAGGAATAACAGTAAGAAATTCAATATCAAATGACTTAAAAATGGAAGAAGGGAAGGGCAGTCAGTGAATACATGTTAAAATTCTTGTTATGGTCCAAAGGTCATCAATACAAAGTCAATCACTACAGAGAAGCAGGAGCATGGTGGCGGTGTAGAACCTGGGGTGCAGAATCAGACTGGCTGAGTCAAATCCTTAACCTGTTATTTGCTCACCGTATGACTTTGGGAAATTTACTTCCTTCTTTTAGCCTCAGATTTTTTTATCCATAAAATGGAGCTAATAATTCAAACTACCCCACTGAAGTGCTGTGAAGCTGAATTTAGTTAATATTTGTAGAGCACTCAGAAAAGTGTCTGACACCCAATAAACATCAGCTATTACTACAATCACTGTTAGTATTAACTTGAGGCGTTGACTTTAGAACTATAAGATGAAATATGTGGAAAGAATTTAAGGGTTAGCACAACATGAATAGAAGTAGGGATGCATAACTTCCAAACCACTACAGGAAAAAAAAAAAACCCAAAAACATAGAAGTAGGAAAACGTGAGCCAGACAAGAAAAGGCCAGAGAGGGAAACAAGAACAACAATAACAAACCAAATTAAGATAGCATGAACCAGGAGCCATAATCATTATGAATAAATCCCTTTAGTAAGGACAGAAATGCCTTCAGGAATTCCCTGGTGGTCCAGTGGTTAAGACTCCATGCTTCAGCGGCAGGGGCCTGGGTTCAATCCCTGGTAGGGGAACTAAGATCCCGCAAGCCATGCAGCAGGGCCAAAAATAAAAATATTTTAAAAAATAAAAGAGAAATGCCCAGATTGGGTGTAAAAAATCTAATTACATCCCGTTTCTAGGAGATGCACAAAACAAAATGACACGCAAAGGTAGAAAATGAAAAAACAGAAAATATATTCCATGCAAATGTTCACAAAGGGTGGGAGGGTGACGCAAAAGGGAGGGGATATGGGAACATATGTATATGTATAACTGATTAAATTTGTAAAATAAAAAAAAAAGAATTAAAAAAAATGTTCACAAAAACAAAATGTATGAAGTGGTATTAATATCGGACAAGATAGAATTCAACATGAAAAACAATAAAAGTGAGAAAATGCATATTTTGTACTGACAAAGGAGTGATACTCAATAAGACACAAAGATGAATTTCCCACACACTTCACAACATACCTTTGAAATATATAGTATAAAAATTATTATAAATGGGAAGAGAAACTGAAAATTCATCATCCACAATGATAGTGGGAGACTTTTACTTAGCTGTCTAAGAAATCAACTAACTGAGTCAACAAAAATATAATATAATATCATCTATTAAACCACACACACACAAAAAAATCTCAACAAATTTTCAAAATAGAGACTGCATAGGTCATATTCTTTAACTTATTTCAATAAAATTAGAAATCGATCACCAAAGGGTGGACAAAAATACTTTAATGCTTTTCTAAATAATTGTTGGATTAAAGCAAAACATGATGACTAAAATTTATAAACTGTTTAGAAATAAACAATAATGAGAACACTATATACCAAAACCTGTGGGATGCATCCAATGTAGAATTCAGAGGGAAATAAATGTCTTCTATCACTTATTAGAAAACATGAAATAATCAAAATAAATAGCCTAAGGTTTTCACAAGATCATAGAAAAAGCACAGCAAACATAATGTCAAAGAAAGTGATACAAGTAATTAAGACTAAGCACACATTAATAAAATATAAGTTAGGCTTGATCAATAAAACTAAAAGCTGGTTCTTTGAAAACATACATAAAAGAGACAAATCTTTTCAACTGTGTCAAGGAAAGAAGAAAGAAGACACATCTAAACAAATTAGGAATGAGGAAGCACATATAAGTACAGTTATTGAGGAGATTTTGTACACTGCAAGAGAATAGACAGGTTTATTCCAATAATTTTGAACATCAAAAAGTTCCCACGTGATGTGGTTTCCAAGCCACATAAGATGGACAGTTTACTTTCGTGTTCTACAAGGCTACATTACCTTAATATCCATAAAAGACAAGTTTAGCATGAAAGGACAAACTATAGGCAATTTCACCTTGGAAATAGATCTAAAATTATCCATCTCCTCTTCTTCCTTTGTAATAGAATCTTGATTTTATTTGGTGGGGAATGTGCTCAGCTGAAAATTTTTAAAAAACCAAAAACCAGAAACTGAAACAGAAAAACTACACTGCCCAATCTCACCTACAGATGGATGGGATCATGTAACTCAGTACTGTGAAGGAGAAGGAGGTGTATGTGGAATTTCTGGGTGGGGATTCCATAAAAACCCTTCAAGTGGGGCCAGGCAGCTGGCCACGTCCCCCTCATCCTCCCCCTCCCTCATGCTGTCTATTCTGCATCTGTTCCTCCAGAGCTGCTCTCCACCTTTCTCCCTCTGCTCTAGGTCCAGGAGGCTGACCTATATGGAACCCATCAGCAAGTATCCTTGCCCTCTAAATTTCAGCAAGAGATGGAGCCGGGAAGGGCAGAGAAATCAAAATATTTTTTTCTCTGGGCTCCCTCTCTGTCAGGCCACACGTGGACAGTGGCTGCTTCCCTCTGTCAGACGCCACAGCTCTGGTCAGGCAGACATCTCTGACCACTACAGCTGCAGCTCACTCTGGATTCCTGCAATTATTCCCTGCCATTACCCCTTCACACTTAGGAGTGGTAATGGCTCCCTGCTGTTGCTAACCCCTGGGTTCCTTATAATTCCTTGTTCATTTCCCTTCACCTGACCCACACCTTTGTGAAGAATCCATCCATTAAAATCAACCAGTTACTCCATCTGTTTCTTGCCAGGACCCGGACTGATACACTCATCCTGTCTCTTGTCTGGAATACAGATGTGTTAGCTGGAGTACCTGCAGCCCTCTCAGATACTGAGGCAAACTGGAGAATGGAGCAGCAAGCTAAGGATGGAGAGGAAGAAGACGGGAGTCTGGGTCCTTGATAACTTCCTATAGCTCCAGATTAGCTCTGGACTACCTTTATGTGAGAGAATTAACTCCTAATTTATTTAATCCACTCTTATATTTATCCTGAGCAGCCACAAGTAGTTCCTAATTAATACATAGGATTTATCTAAAGAATGAAATATTAGTTTAACATTAAGAAATGTATTAATCCAGCAATCCCACTACTGGACATATACCCAGAGAAAACCATAATTCAAAAAGAGTCATGTACCACAATGTTCATTGCAGCTCTATTTACAATAGCCAGGGCATGGAAGCAACCTAAGTGTCTATCGACAGATGAATGGATAAAGAAGATGTGGCACATACATACAATGGAATATTACTCAGCCATAAAAAGAAATGAAATTGAGTTATTTGTAGTGAGGTGAATGGACCTAGAGACTGTCATACAGAGTGAAGTAAGTCAGAAAGAGAAAAACAAATACCATATGCTAACACATATATATGGAATCTAAAAAAAAAATGGTCATGAAGAACCTAGTGGCAGGACAGGAATAAAGATGCAGACATAGAGAATGGACTTGAAGACACAGGGAGAGGGAAGGTTAACCTGGGATGAAATGAAAGAGTGGCATTGACATATATACACTACCAAATGTAAAATGGATAGCTAGTGGGAAGCAGCTGCATAGCACAGGGAGATCAGCTCAGTACTTTATGTCCACCTAGAGGGGTGGGATAGGGCGGGTGGGAGGGAGACTCAAGAGGGAGGGGATATGGGAATATATGTATACGTATAGCTGATTCATTTTGTTAAACAGCAAAAACTAACACAACATTGTAAAGCAATTATACTCCAATAAAGATGTTAAAAAAATAATCCATGTGAAAGATGACAGTAGCTTATACTGGGGTACAGTAGTGGAGGTGAAGATGAATGGTAAGTTGATGGATATATTTTGCAAGTAGAGCCCATAGGATTTGTTGATGGACTAGATATAGGAAAGAGAGAGGAGTCAGGAAGGACTGCAAGATTTTTGGGGCAGAGCAACTGGAAGATTGAAATTGACATCTATTGAGATAAGGAAGATTGCAAGTATTATAAGAACTGAGATTGATTGTTGCATATGATAATATGGAGGTCATGTGTGACTGTGAAAAGAGCAATTTCAGTGGAGTAGTGGGGTCAAAGCCTGCCTGAAGTGTGTGCAAGAGAGAATAAGAGGGGAACAGTGGAGACAGTGAAAGAAGACAGCTCTTTGTAGGAGTTTTGCATAAAGGGAAATGGAGAAATGGGACAGAAGTTTTACAGAAATGTGAGTTCAAGGAAGCCAAGGTCTTAGTTCTTTTGGGCTGCTGTAACAAAATACCACAGATCAAGTAGCTTATAAAAAACAGACATCTATTTCTCACAGTTTTGGAGGCTAGAAGTCTAAGATCAGCATGGTCAAGTGAGGGCCCTCTTCTAGGTTGCAGGCTGCCAACCTCTTGCTTTGTCCTCACATGGTGGAGAGGACGAGGGAGCTCTGTGGGATCTCTTTTATAAGGGAACTAATTCCATTCATGAGACCTCCACCCTCTTGACCTAATTCCCTCCCAATGACCCTACCTACTAATACCATTACCTTTGGGGGTTAGGATTTCAACATATGAATTGAGGGTGGGGAGGGTCACGAATATTCAGTCCATAGCAAAGGCATTGCTTTAAGATGGGATGTGTTCACATACTGAACATAGCAGGTATATTTGTTGATGCAACTGATCCGATTGAAAGCAGAAAATTACTGATGCATCTCTTTCTCATCTACACTGTGGGCCTTCTCCGGGGGTTTGGGTATGAGTACAAGAAGTTATGAATTCCCTCTCCTGCGATTCTGAGTCATAGAGACTAAACTTGGCCTTCTCACTCTTAGACAGAGTGCTCTTCCATTTGCATTCAAGGGTCTGATCTCTAAACTTGAAGGGGGTTATGTCATGCCTATCCTGGGCCTTGGCTTGGTGGAAGAGGTCATGGGATACACGTGGGGCTCCTATACAAAATATACTGCTTCCTCTCCAAACTCTCTCCCAGATCTTTCTGCCCAGAAAGCTTATGCCTCCTTTCCTTCCATATAAGTGTAAAACTAGCTAGAAGCTCGGAAGTTAGGATTTATGGCAGAGATTGTGGTGATGGTTTCATGGGTATATACTTATCTCTAAACTCATCAAATCATATACATTAAATATGTAAGGCTTTTTGTATGTCAATCATACCTCAATAAAGTGGGGTTTTTTAAGGGAAAGAAATTAACTTATTTTGTTTTTCTAATTCAATTGTGACATGCTTTCCCTGAGTCTGTGGAGGCCAAAGTCTAGTTTGAGCAGGGAAGTGCGATGTGACAAATAAAGGGATTGCAGGGACAGAAAATATGTAAAACGTCATTATTTCACATATCATCCCACTACATCCAATGATCTGTCATAAACGCCTTCTTCCACAAGTGAAGATAACAAATAAGTGGTGAGAAAGAATCCAACTCTTGGAGATCAAGCTACTTGAACCAGTTTGTTTTTAAGGGCTCCCTGGATCTTAGCCTTCACACAAAACATCATGCCAGCTTCACCCTGAAGGGGTCAGTTCAGACTCTTCTAGTTAAAGAACCTATCACTGAAATGCCCCACTTGAACAGGTCTCTCAAAGTCAGAATGGTCTTTACTGGTTTTGTTTTGGTGTCTTGAGATCTCATTCTTTGCTGCAAAAACACATGTAGCATCTCCTTTAATTAATTTTTTTAAATTGAAGCATAGTTGATTTACAATGTTGTGTTAATTTCTGCTGTACAGCAAAGTGACTCAGTTATAAACATATATACATTCTTTGACACATGAAGCATCTTGTCCCTTGACAGCCACCATACTTTACCATAGAAAAGCAAAGTCTTGAATTCACTGCTTGATTCTTCTCCCAATAGCCAGGAAAGAAGTGAAATCAGAGGCCATGTTTGATCATATTCCTGATTGTCACCCTTCCTTTAAAAACTGAGACACGATCAGGAGATGGGTTGTTGACCATCAATAGTTTTCCATGAATAAATCTGCTTGGGCATTCAAGTACAACCTCTATTTTTTTTTCTTTTACAACACCCTTCCCTGCTGTACACATCACAGATTCTCTATCAGTACTCAGCCAGATGCACTGTTTTCCCCAGTTAAAATCATCACTCAAAAAATAATCATTAACTAAATGAAGAAAAAATACCCCTCTCCTTCTGTACTCTGGGTTGTCAGTGATAAACAGAACAATAATAAAAGTCATTGAATGCAACAGTCATATATGCCCCACTCATATGCCAAGAGCCGATTAATACTCTACACATCAGTGGTTTCATTTAACTATAGTGTGAAATAGCTGCTTTCATGCACACATGATAGTAATTGCTCTTCCTTTTGTTTGTCATTGACGTTTTGTAACATCCAACAGTGTCAGTTAACACCTTTTTATTCTTTCTCTCTAAATAGAATATTTGTCATTAAAAGTGCAACTGTGATCACAACCTTCCCAGCAATCCAGTAGCTTATACCTGGGTATTAAGTCTGAGTATGTGTTTAACTGCATGAAATAGAGAACAAAATTAACAGGGGCTTCAACAGACTGGAAGTTGATTTCCATCTCATGTAACAGTCTGGAGTTAGAAGGTTCAAGATTGCCTTGGAGGCTCTGCAAGTCATCCACAGATCAGACTCCTTCTAGCTTATTACCCTGCCTTCTCTCAAGTGTTGGTCTCACCTGTATGGTCCAAGATGGCTTATCATCACATCCACATCCCAGGCAGGAGATGGAGGGTGTCCTTTTAAAGACACACTCCAAGAGTTGCACACATCACTATCCCTCGAATCCCACTGGGTAAAATTCAGTCACATGACACATGGCTGCAAAGAAGCTGAGCAACTCTCTATTTATGCTGAATGTCCATGTACCCAACCAACACATCAGCTTCTCTTTCTGCAAAAAGGTGGGGAACATGGATCTGAATGAACTCTAGGAGTCTCTGTGTCACACCCTGATTGTGCTACAGGGAGCAAATTCTTGAATAATGCACCTCTAGTTTGGCCTATTCTTTGCTTTTAGTGAAAAAATTATTAATTTATTACTGGAAAGCATTATCATGTACTTGCATTGGAAATAATCAATGTTGCGTGCTTTTTTAGAAAAGGACACGAAAGCTGTGATACCTTTATGCAAACTTTTAACAAAGTTTTATTTTTAAACATAGTTAGTCATCAGCATATTTCTTAGTCACACTTTTCTTCTTTTTTTCTTTTTTTGGCTGCTTATGTGAAATCAAAATCACACATTCACTTGTTATAGAACACACAGATACAGTCTATATTTGTAATTGAGTTCTACTCACTAAGTTTACACTATTTTGAGTTGTATTTATGTTACCATTTTCTTGAGTTCTTTTATACCTCATTGGACCATTTAGAGTCATTGATCTACTTTTTTAAAGTGAGGATATATGAGCCCAATAAACAATAGGAACAACAAAAAATATAACATCCACAAAAAATAACATACAAATCACATGAAAATGTGACAGTGAACAGCCATCTTGTAACTGAATTATTAGATAAAACAAGCTGATAAATTCCATCCTTTAAGACTGTAATGATTATTAGAAACATTAAGGAATTTCTGAGACCATCATAATTGATCTTACATTTTGAATATCAGGAGCATATGTGAATGAATTAATTTCATTGCTTTTTCCACTAAAACTATGGAACTCTTTTGGAATCACTTGAAGGAGACCATCAGGGATCCATTAGTGTTCTGAGGCCTGCACTTTGAGAAACACTGTTTCCTTAAGTTGGCCCTAGTGTGGTTTGCAAATTCATTTCCAGGGCTCAACTAATCAGTTTCAGTCTGCTTGAGGCAGAAGGGTGTGTGTCCCTGTTTGGGGTGGAGGTGGGGTGTGAGGGGAGGTTGGGAACAAGGGATGGAGACAATCAATAATATTTAACTCCTATATAAATAAAAATCCTATTAACAGAGCTTTTAATATTTCTGAAAATTAGCTTTAGCCAGTCAGTGGTATAGTGGATTACAAAGTCACCCTTGTTACCCAGTTGTTGCTCTTTTCCAGCTTTACAAAGTTTTGGAGAGATGCTTCATATATATATATATATATATATATATATATATATACATATGCAACCTAGATTTCAGTGATCCTTGAGTTTTTTAAACCTATGGCAGCATTACTAATAGACTGACATTCCAAGACCAAAGTCCTTATGAAAAATAGAGATCAAAATAAATGTCCGGGCTTCCCTGGTGGCACAGTGGTTGAGAGTCCGCCTGCCGATGCAGGGGACGCCGGTTCGTGACCTGGTCCGGGAGGATCCCACATGCCGTGGAGTGGCTGGGCCTGTGAGCCATGGCCGCTGAGCCTGAACGTCTGGACCCTGTGCTCCACAACGGGAGAGGCCACAACAGTGAGAGGCCCGCGTACCGCAAAAAAAAAAAAAAAAAAAAAAAAAAAAGTGGAGTGTATTTTCCCTCCTTTTAAACCTGGTCAAGCTTTTGTTACTGCCTTCACAATGTAGGAGAAGTAACACTGTGAGGCCAGGTCCTAAAAGGCAATATGACTTCTACCTGCCCAATCCATCCATTTCTTGGGATGCCTGACCTTGGAACCCAGCCACCATGATGCAAGAAAGCCATGGGATCACATGGAAAGGCTACTTATAGGCAACTACAAGACATTGTGAGTGGGTGAATGAGCCCTCAGACAACTCCAGCCTCCAGCTTTTGAGAAAATAGGCTGAGGATGAGTAGAGCAGAACCCTACTCAAATTGCATATTCATGAGCAAAATAAATGTTGTTATGTTAAGCCACTATCTTGAGATATTTGTTACACAGTAGTAGATAACTGGAACAGAAGAGTAGCAGAGAAATTTGACAGCAGCTTGAGGGATTGTGAGGAAAAGGGAGAGTGGAGATGGAAGATAACAGAGGGTGTTTAGGGAGGCACAGAATGGTAATAATAAGTTTGGTTTTAGGTGTGCTGTGTTCAAACTGCCTGAGAGGAGTGTCCGAGTACAGATGTCTGATAAGCATTTGGATAAATAGGTCAGAGAAGTAATATATAACAGGTAAGAGAAGTCACCTCTCTGAAAAAAACACTAGCCTGGGAGGCGAGAGACCTTGGTTCATTTCTGACTCATCTCCTAACTTTCTGAATGTCCATGGGCAAACTCTTCTTCCTCTCTCAGAATCAATATCTCTTGTGTACACTAGGAGATGTGGAATTTTAAGGGCCTTTTCTTCTCTAACAAACCTAACTTGGATTTCTCAAAGTAACATCTCCAATGATCACATAATAGGCTTGTATGTATTCAGAGAATATAATTTGCCCTCAAAAAAATCAACCTTAGGAAGTTCCCATGTTTTAGTGTGCTGACCCAGCCACAAATAGGAATGATATGCTGCTTCTACTTTTCTAACCAGTCCTAACCTAGACAGGTTGGAACATATTGTAACCATTACTCTCAAACTGATTATACTAAATAGTTTCCAAAGTTGGCTTCCTGCCTTTATCCATGGAGCTATTTCCAATATCATGACTTCAATGTGATTCTTAACCTTTTGGGACTTTTTACAAAAGCTAGATGGATTCTCTCCAGAAAAAATGAGCATATATCTTTACATGACTTTTCAAAAAACCTTGATTAGTTTACATACCCCTCTCCCCATGTTGAAGCCAGAACACAGACCAGCAAGCTAAGAGCCTACATGAATTAAGACCATTCCATTCTCTTTACCATTAGAATGACTTCTAAATAATACTTACTGTGTAATCATGGGGAGGTTTCTTAAATTCCCTTCCCTGCTCTCTCATTTACTGTTTCATTATAATCTTTTTTGAATTTACTTTATTTTTTAGAGCAGTTTTAGGTTCACAGCAAAATCGAATGGAAAGCACAGCGTTCTCATGTACTCCCTGCTCCCATACACTCACAACTCCCTACACTATCAAACTCCCACACCATGTGGCACATTTGTTACAATCAGTGAACCTACACTGACACATCACTGTTACACAAAGCCCATACTTTACATTAGTGTTCACTCTTGGTGTTGTACATTCTATACATTTTGACAAATGTATAATGATGTGTATCTGCTATCATATGTATCATACAGAAGAGTTTCACTACCCTATAAATCTTTCGTGCTCTTCCTACTCATCCCTCTCTCCCTCCTAAGTCTTGACACCACTTATCTCATACTTTTATCTTTTCCAGATGTCATATAGTCAGAATCACACAGTATGTAGCCTCTTCAGACCAGCTTATTTCGCTTAGCAATATGCATTTAAGTTTCCTCCATGTCTTTTCATGGCTTGATAGCTCATTTCTTTTTAGCACTGAATAGTATTCCATTGTCTGGATGTACCACAGCTTATCCATTCACTTACTGAAGGACATCTCGTTTGCTTCCAAGTTTTGGCAATTATGAATAAAGCTGCTATAAACATCCCTGTGCAGACTTTCATGTGGACGTGTGTTTCCAACTTATTTGGGTAAATACCCAAGAAACATGACTGCTGGATTGTATGGTAAGATCATGTTTACTTTTGTAAGAAACTGCCAAACTGTCTTCCAAAGTTGCATATTACATTCCTACCAGCAATGAACAAGAGTTCCTATTGCTCCACATGCTCACCAGCATTTGGTATTGTCAAATGTTTTAGATTTTAGCCATTCTAATAGGTGTATAGTGGTATCTCATTGTTTTAATTTGCAATTCCCTAATGACATATGATGTTGAACATCTTATCATATGCTTATTTGCCATCTGTATATCTTCTTTGGTGAGATGTTGATTAAGGTCTTTGGACCATTTTTTAAATCATATTGCTCATCCTCTTATTTTGAACTTTAAGAGTTTTTTGTATATTTTAGATAACAGTCCTTTATCAGGTGTGTCCTTTGCAAATATTTTCTCCCAATCTGTGGTTTGTCTTCTCATTCTGTTGACATTGTCTTTCACAGAGCACAGGTTTTAAATTTTAATGAAGTCCAGCTTATCAATTATTTCTTTCATAGATTATGCCTTTGGTGGTATCTAAAAAGTCACCACCGTACCCAAGGTCATCTTCATTTTATGTTACCTTCTAGGAATTTTATATTTTGTGTTTTACATCTAGGTCTATGATCCATTTTGAGTTAATTTTTGTGAAGGGTGTAAGGTCTATCTTTAGATTCTTTTTTTTTTTTTGCATTTGGATGTCTAGTTTTTCCAGCACCATTTGTTGAAAGACTGTATTTTCTCTATTGTGTTGCCTTTGATCCTTTGTTAAGGATCACTTGACTATATTTATGGAGGGGAAGTCTATTTATGGGCTCTCTATTCTATTCCACTGATGCATTTGTCTATTCTTTCACTGATACCACACTGTGTTGATAACTGTAGCTTTATAATAAGACTTGAATTTGGGTAGTATCAGTCCTCAACTTTGTTCTTCTCCTTCAGTACTGAGTTGATTATTCTGGGTCTTTTGCATTTTCATATAAACTTTAAAATCAGTGTGTCAATATCCACAAAATAACTTGGAATTTTGATTGGTATTGTGTTGAATCTGTGGATCAAGTTGGGAAAAACTGACATCTTGACAATATTGAGTCTTTCTATCCATGAGAATGGAATATCTCCCCATTTACAAATGAAATATCTTAAGTATTTTATTTCTGGAGGTGTTAATGTAAATGGTAATGCATTTTTTATAAATTAATTTATTTATTTTATTTACTTATTTTTTGGTTGTGTTGGGTCTTCCTTGCTGTGCACACGCTCTCTCTAGTTGTGGCAAGCGGGGGCTACTCTTCATTGCTGTGCGCAGGCTTCTCACTGTGGTGGCTTCTCTTGTTGCGGAGCATGGGCTCTAGTCGTGCAGGTTTCAGCAGTTGTGGCTCATGGGCTCTAGAGTGCAGGCTCAGTAGTTGTGGCGCCTGGGCTTCATTGCTCCGTGGCATGTGGGAACTTCCTGGACCAGGGCTCAAACCCAGTCCCCTGCATTGGCAGGCAGATTCTTAACCACTGCGCCACCAGGGCAGCCCAGTAATGCATTTTTAATTCAAATTCCACTTGTTAATTACTGGTATATAGGAAAGTGAATGACTTTTGTAAATTAAACTTGTATCCTATAAACTTGCTATAATTGTTTATTATTTCCAGGATTTTTTTGTCAATTCTTTTAGATTTTCTACATAGACGATCATGTCATCTGTAAACAAATACAGTTTTATTCTCTCTTCCCAACCTGTATACCTTTTATTTCCCTTTCTTACCTTATTGAATTAGCTAGGATTTCTATTACAATGTTGAAAAGAAGTGCTGAGAGAGAAACATCCTTCCTTTTTTCCTGATCTTTGAAAGAAAGCTTCAAGTTTCCCACGATTATGTATGATGTTAGTTGTAAGGTTTTTGTAGATGTTCTTTTTCAAGTTGAAGGAGTTCTCCTTTAGTCTTAGTTTGCAATGAGTTTTTAATTTTTTTATCATGAATGGGTGTTGGATTCTGTCAAATATTTTTCTATATCTTCTGATATGATTATCAATGATACACCAATATCATTTTTTAAAATTTAGCCTGTTGTTCCATACTACCCAAAGCAACCTACAGATTTAATCACCCAAATTACCCATGACGTTTTTCACAGAACTAGAACAAATAATCCTAAAATTTATATAGAACTATAAAAGACCCAGAATTACCAAAGCAATACCGAGGAAAAAGAACAAAGGTGGAGGCATAACCCTCCCAGACTTCAGACAATGCTACAAAGCTACAATAATCAAAACAGCATGATACTGGCACTAAAACAGACATATGGGTCAATGGAACAGAATAGAGAGCCCAGAAATAAACCCACACACCTATGGTCAATTAATCTTCGACAAAGGAGGCAAGAATATACAATGGAGAAAAGACAGTCTCTTCAGCAAGTGGTGTTGGGAAAGCTGGACAGCCACTTGTAAATCAATGAAGTTAGAACACTCCCTAACACCATACACAAAAATAAACTCAAAAGAGCTTAAAAACTTAAATATAAGACTTGACACCTTAAAACTCTTAGAAGAGAACATAGGCAAAACATTCTCTGACATAAATTGAAGCAGTGCTTTTCTTTGGTCAGTCTCCCAAGGCAATAGAAATAAAAGCAAAAATAAGCAAATGGAACCTAATCAAACTTATAAGCCTTTGCACAACAAAGGAAACCATTAACAAAATAAAAAGACAACAAACGGAATGGGAGAAAATATTTGCAAACTATGTGACTGACAAGAGCTTAATTTCCAAAATATACAAACAGCTCATACAAGTCAATAACAAAAAAAACCAAACAACCCAATAAAAAAATGGGCAGGAGACCTAAACAGACATTTCTCCAAAGAAGACATATGGATGGCCAACAGGCACATGAAAAGATGCTCAACATCACTAAGTATTAGAGAAATGTAAATCAAAACCACAATGAGATATCACCTCACACCAGTCAGAATGGCTAGCATTAAAAATTCTACAAATAAATGTTGGAGAGTGTATGGAGAAAAGGGAACTCTCCTACACTGTTGGTGGGAATGTAAATTGGTGCAGCCATTATGGAAAACAGTATGGAAGTTCCTTAAAAAACTAAAAATAGGGTTGCCATATGATCCAGCAATCCCACTCCTGGGGATATATCTGGACAAAGCTATAATCTGAAAAGACACATGCACTCCAATGTTCATAGCAGCACTATTTATAATAGCAAAGACATGGAAACAACCTAAATGTCTAGTGACAGATGAATGGATAAAGAAGATGTGGTATATATATATATATATATATATATATATATATATATATATATATACAATGGAATACTACTCAACCATAAAAAGAATTAAATAATGCCATTTACAGAAACATGGATGGACCTAGAGATTATCATACTAAGTGAAGTAAGTCAGGCAGAGAAAGACAAATATCATATGATATCACTTATATGTGGAATCTAAAATATGATACAAATGAACTTATTTATAAAACAGAAACAGACTCAGACATAGAAAACAAACTTATGGTTACCAAAGGGGAAAGAGAGTAGGGAGTGATAAATTAGGAGTTTGGGATTAGCAGACACAAACTACTATTTATAACATAGATAAACAGTAAAGTCCTACTATATAGCACAGGAACAAGATATTCAATATCTTGTCATTAACTATAATGGAAAAGAATATGAAAAAGAATATATATATATATATATATATATATACACACACACGTAAAACTGAATCACTTTGCTGTACGCCAACAGCTAACACAACATTGTAAATCAACTATATTTCAACTGAAAAATTAACTAAAAGCAAAAAATTAATAAACTTAGCCTGTTGTTGTGATGGATTATCATTTGTTTTAAAAGCGGTAAATAAACAAGAAAAATAATATCTACCTTGCAGTGGTAATGTAAGGCCTAAAGTGAATAATACATGTAAAGGACCTAGCCTTGTGCCTGGTATGTAATAGGAGTTCAGTAACTGGGAGTTTCTTTCTTTTGAACCCCTTCCACAAAGGTGGAAACCACTGACACTCAAGCCCCAATCCCCAGTCTGCTCCCAGAGAGGCTCTGAATCCCTTGCCAGAGGAACATGCTGGCACTTGGGAAGAAGCTACCGTCATATCGCAAGCCTAGCCTTCTGATTCTTGAAAACTTATCAAAGAACAGTTCTCATGGTATAGTCCTTCTACTATGTATTCAAAACAATCATTGTCAATACATCTTTAATATCAAACACAAAAGGAGTAAAATCTGCCTGAAAATCCTTAGTTTGCATAAGTATGAAGTTCACTTTTTTGGAACACTAATTTCTCCCCTGACTACCTCATCACACATAGAGTTTTCTTATGCTTAGTAGTACGTGTTTGCCAAACTAATTAGACATCAGCTTATAAATGGATTTGACCTCATAATCTGTGAAATATCACCCTGGCACAGTGGAGCAAAATGTCCATGGCTTAGAGTCCACCAATGTTTAATTCATCCCAGAGAGTGTTTGCAGGGAACCAGATCCAGGGCCATGACTCAATGCAGCTTTCAAACATGTTGGCCAGAAAAAGGATAGACTCCAATAGGAATATTGTCAGTGATAAACCACATGCAAACTTTGAGAATGAGGGTGAGAAAGGGTAAACATTATCCTGGGCTAGATGTCATGACATTCTGAAGCAGGCGCACTTGAAAGAATAGGGCTTGTCTGCTCTGTCTTCGGTACCCTGAGGTTGTGTATAACATGGAACCAGGGGTGTCACGGGGAGTGGGTTCAAGCCAGAATCTACCAAAAGAATATCCTAAGGCAGACTTGGATCTTCCCCGTGTGTCCCAGAGCCAGATCTGCACTCTGAGGAGCCCTACTGGATGGAGGTCTATGCCTATGGGTGTGGGTTGTGGTCTGTTGAGTCATCGCTCTTTATTATAATCACAACTCATGAGGCTATGCTTTATAGGCAATTTTGTGAGCCTTCCTTCAGTTTCCTTAGTTAGGAAGTAACTTGTAACTCTAGGGGAGTCTGCCTTCTTCCTGAATTCATGGGCCTAGGGAAAGGCATTGACCTATGTCAGAGGCACCAAAGAAAGTGTTATAGCAAAAGTCAGTTCCCATTCTATGCAGTAAACATCCACTGGCAGCCCCCATGGGGTTAGGCATTGGGGTATGGGTGGCAGGTTCCAGGGGCTGCAGCCATGAAGTTGGCATAATCCCTGCCCTCACAGAGCTTGCATGGAAGTATCAACGATGAAAACAACTAGTTCAAAAATGAAGGGGACCTGGAAAATCTCCTAAAAGCCCTAGATGAAAATATCTTCAACCCCAGGCAAAGAAGGCCAGCTCTTCTTATGACATTTCTCTAATAAAATTTTGCCATGGCTCTGAGCAACGTCGAGAAAACAATTCAAACTCCAATCGTTACTCTCCATAAGTTGCTCCCATTCTACTTTCTCCCCAGCTTTATCAAAATATAATTGACATATAATGTGCAAATGTAAGGTGTACAATGTGATGATCTGATACATGTGTATATTGCAAAATGATACCACAATAAGGTTTGTTAACACCTCCATCACCTCATATAATCACCATGTTTTGGGTTTGTTTGGTGTTTGGTGAGAACATTTAAGAGCTACTCTCAAGTACACAATACGGTACTGTGAACCATAGTCACCATGCTGCACATTAGATCCCCGGAACTTATTCAAGAAACATGAATGAGTGTTTTGTCTGGCTGAAGGCACTTTGAAACGCTTCTAGGCCAATCTAACTTCTGCTGTGGCTTAGGTTGTGGAAGTAGATGAAGCAGCTGGCCAGAAGGCATCATGGTTAAAGCATGGACTCCAAAGCCAGATTGTCTGCCTTCAAGTTTTGGCTCTGCTGCTTATTAGCTGTGTTACCTTAGGTAAGTTATTTAAGGAACCTGTGCCTTAATCTGTAAAATGGAGGGGATTATGATACTTATCTCAGAGTGTGAGCAACATTGTGAGCAAAATTCTGTCTAAAAAGTGAACTTCTTTTTATTATTATTGAAGTATAGTTGATTTACAATGTTGTGTTAGTTTCTGGTGTACAGAAACTATATAAACTATATATACTATATATATTCTTATAACTATATAAACTATATATATATATTCTTTTCCATATTCCTTTCCATTATGGTTTATTACAGGATAGTTTTTTTTAACATCTTTATTGGAGTATAATTGCTTTACCATGGTGTGTTAGTTTCTGCTTCATAACAAAGTGAATCAGTTATACACATACATATGTTCCCATATCTCTTCCTTCTTGCATCTCCCTCCCTCCCACCCTCCCTATCCCACCCATCCAGGTGGTCACAAAGCACCGAGCTCATCTCCCTGTGCTGTGCAGCTGCTTCCCACTAGCTATCTATCTTACCTTTGGTAGTGTATATATGTCCATGCCCCTCTCTCACTTTGTCACAGCATACCCTTCCCCCTCCCCAAATCCTCAGGTCCATGCTCTAGTAGGCCTGTGTCTTTACTCCTGTCTTACCCCTAGGTTCTTCATGACCTTTTAAAAGAAGGCTTAAAGAGCTTCAGTGTCTAACTTTGTGTATGACATTGCTCACACATGTATTGTTCAAGGACAAAAGTTGAAGCAGCTTTGGTAACAAGTGTCAGGTCCTGGAGCATCTGCTCAGGGCCACTGGATGGGACCCCAGGTCCTTCCCATCCCTGTCTGCAGAGGGTGTGAGCAATGAGGAACAGGGAGCCTGAGCCAGAGCAGCAGACAGGCTCCTTCCAGGCCCACGTCCAGCAGCTTCTCCCGTGGGGCAGGAAGGGAGGCTGATCCTTCACTCTGAGTTTGAAGAGGGAGCGGTCAGCCTTCTAAGCAGTGAGGGCCCGGGCCAGAGGGGGGAACACGGTGTGCAGCATCTTTGGGTTCCTGTTGTGTCTGATGACATGGAATGTCATCTTTGTTTTCTTTAGGAATTTGTCAAATATTGTTCCACTTGAAAGAAGGCTTAATGAGCTTCAGTATCTAAGTTTGTGAATGACTTTAATCACACATGTATTTGCACTAATTCGGTTCAACGACAAGAGTTTTGCTATTGTGTAAAGGAAACTGTAAGATTCCCATGTTATTTTGTGACCCTGAACAAGATAACATGGCATTGGAATATGAATCTCTTGGAAATAAGAAAGAACTTTAGAATGCAATGGATGAGGTCAAGAAAAAGAGGAATAAAAGTACAAGTTAGTTAATTCTTACTTCTTGTGCCTTCTCATCTGTCATTTTCCAAAACTAATATGCATACATATATGTATGTGTAAATATCAGATTAGCATCGTTCACTTAAGAAATAGCTGAAAATTAATCTGAGTCAATAAGCCCCCTGCTCACTGGCTTGTTTATTCCGCCGACCTCCACGGAGGCTCTGCTCTCTGGAAGGGCCTGTGTTAGTAGTGGGGCCACTAGGAAAAGCAGCACACAGCCGCACCTAGAGTGATGGTCTAGGAGCCGCAGTCACATGAGGAACGTGGTGAGACGTCCCCTAACTTCCACAGAACAAGTCAACACGGGACGAGGCGGTGGGGCTCCAGGAGCGGGCCCTGGAGGGTAAGTGCCCCGAGCCAGGGCAGTTTAGGCCTTTGGGAAGTGGGGGTTCCTTCTGTGGGAAGTGAGGGTGATGAGGCTGGGTGGTGGTGGCAGCAGGCGTGTAGACGGAGTCTTAGGGGTGAGAAGCAAATCTGAAATGGGACGTGCAAATTAGAGGTTTCTCTTCCGTCGTGGATAGATCTTCTGGGGCAGGAAGAGAAGGTGCACTTTGGGCAGAGACCCTCAGAGTCCTGGTTATTCTGCTTGCGCCTAAATACACTCAACATCTTCCAAATGGCGAGGGGTGAGTGGACTTTGGTTTCGCTCACAATTTACTCAGCCCTGAGGCATCCAGTTGAAGCAGCTTTGGTAACCACCCCCAGACTGTTGGTAGGATTTTAATGGGGCAACTTCTTTGAAAGTGGCTGCTGGACACTTAAACTGATGGATCAGCTTTCCTAGGTGGTCAGACCCCAAAGCCTTAGGTGAGGAATGGTCATAGAAACCATGGTGGCAAAAACACCGAGTGAAGCTGAATTCCACGCATCTCAGGAGCCTCCTTGGAGGTGAAGGAAGGCTCCTTGTGCATATCCTAGCGGAATGTTACCAAGAAAACTCACTAGCCCTCCTCCCACAGTCTGGTGTCTGGTCCTTGCCCCACAGGAAGGTCGTGGCTGTCAGGGTGCCCAAGGGCACCTGTGCAGGTGCTCAGGCACGTTCCATCGTGTGGCGGCAGCTGAGACTCCCAGGCTGAGGTGCGTCCTTGCGTGAGGAGGAAGGGGCACATCCTCAGCCTGCTGCGACTACGGGCTTGATTGCAGAGGGAAGGGCAGGAGGTGCTCTGGAGGGAATAGGCAGAACCCTCCCTGTTGACGTTCACAAGAGCCTTGGAAAGTCAATGGGATCTTGTATTAGAAAGTACCCGTCACAGAGAAGTGACTAGAAGTAGTTGCAGATTCAAGGCCCATTTGGCTTTGTCGGAAGCTCCTCCACCTAATGAACGGAATTTTTTTCAACGCAAAGTTATAGCAGCTGCTTTTTGTTGAGCACCTAGTACACAGCATTGCAGGGGAGAGACTCACTCCAAGTCCTGGCCCATATGTTGTCTTCCTCTGCTTCCTGGCAGCTGCCTGCAGGGAATCTGGGATCCTTTATGTAAACCCACAAATATTTAAAAATAAGATGGTGTTTAAATCACTGTTTTAAATACAAAGACAGAAGAAACTTTCCACTTAAACAAAAATAATACATTGGTGCGGAAACATTGTGGATTCTGGGCAGTGCAGAAGGTGTCCTAGGGGTGGGACATCCAGAGGGACCCAGGAGGGGCCGAGATCCCCGGGAGCAGGGGGCAGGGATGCAGCCTAGGAGCCTGGAGCTGAGCTGCAAGCAAGAACCCCATGAGGACCCTGCAGTCCTCTCACCACTAGCCTCATTCCGGGGACAAGCCTTCTTGCCCACGTGGTAGGGCCTGGCCGGGTGGAGAGCAGACTCGGGGGTGGGGAACTGGCACCTGAGCCTCTAGGGAGAGGAGCCCACAGTGCCCAGGTGGGAACCGTGGCTTATAGGTCAGTAGGACCCTTATCGTGTCTCCTGGGGGAAGCAGTCTCGCTTTGGGAACCATAGGTCCTGCCAGCCCTGTCAATAGGGCACCAGTAGCCACATGAGGCTGCTATTGAGTACTGACGTGGTTAGTGTGTCCCAGGGCCTGGACTTCTACCTTAAGACACTTTAAAGTTAAATGTCAATAGCTAGATGTGCCTAATGGCTGGACAGCCCAGGTGTGGAACTACGGACCCTGAACGTGGGGGACAGGGGGATTCTATGGACAACACATCAGGTCCCCAAGCCCAGGGCTTCCCAGGGCTGAGATGGTCCCGCGGGGTTCCCTCAGCACTCCCTCGGTCCTCACTTTCCCTCCCAGCTGGTCTGGGCCCCTCCCTCTGCCCAACTGCCTTTTGTCCCCTGAGACCCAGGCCCTCCCCTGCCAGGACCCCTGAGAGGGAAGTGGGGGTCGCGGGTGGCGCTTATATCCACAGCCCTGCTGGGGGTCTCTCAGGGCTGACAGCAGGGCCGACCTGGATGCCTTGCGGCCTCCGAGTCCCCCTCACGGTTGTACCTTGACTCCTGGTGGGGCTGGGCTCCTTCCCTCTGCCGACCTGGCCCCGGCCTCCCTGACCCAGGCCCTCGCCTCCCCCTCCCAGGGGGATCAGTGCGCATCCCATCTGGACAGCATGCCGGGGGGCTCCCAGGGCTGTCGGGAGGGCCTCAGATGCACCCCCTGGGGCCCGCAGTCCTCCTCTGGTCCTCACCTCGACTCCAGGCAGCACCTGGGCCCCTCCCTCTGCCCACCTGAGACTGTACCCCTCAGACGGAGCCTCTGACCCCCCGAGATCCCTGAGGACTTGGGGGCGGCGGGCGGGGATGGGCAGCCTGACAGCCCGGCCCGGTGTGCCCCAAGAGTCCCAGTACGGGTGGAGTTGCATGCTTGGGGACCCTCTGTTCCGGGCCTGCTGGACCCCTCCATCCTCACTCAGGAGGGTCCTCCTCAACCCCTCAGAGAAAGGCTGCAGTCCCAGCACAGATGCTGGATGGGGGACTGCCGCACCCATGACCATGGGGGGAGCACAGAGAACCGCACACCTTCCCCTCGGGGCTCCTCACCAGCCACCAGACTTTGGAAACCTGTTTTCTTAAGAAAGGTTTAGTTTTAGCTGAAGAGGCCTGAGCAGTGGCAGGTGATTTAGGGGAACGCTTGGTTTGATGATTAGATCATGTTACCTGTTGGAGTTACGTGATTGTCACTTTTTCATCCTGATTCATAGTGAGAAATATATTTTACATGTCTGTGTAGTGTAGTGTGTGTCCTATACATATACCTATATATCCATAACGTGTGTGTGGAATATATGTGTTTATAGACACATGCATCGACACACCACATGTATGTATAGGGAACGCATCATGTATGTTCCAGTACCCACACTGAGGTCATCCACAGGGCCCTGAAAGGCACAGACACTCAGGCCCCGTGGGGATGCCGAGAGTCCTCCAGCCCGGCCGTCCCCGTGCTTTGAATGCAGGCTTGCCGCCTGCCTGACAGCCAGTGTGCCCGGGGAAGTGAGCCTGCAGGAGAACGTGGGGCCACCACGCCGCTGGGAGAGAAGGAAGCAGAGTGGGCAGTGGAAGGAGAGAGCAGGGCCCAAGCCTGAGCATAAGAGCCGCCTTCAGAGGGCCTTGCCTCGGACCGCCACGTCCAGGACCCTTCTCCATCCTCACGCCCTCAGTCCTAGACCCTCACCCTCTTCCCTGGCCCTCATGTCCATTTCACGAGAGATGGTGACCTGATGGGTCTGGGGAGGCCACGGAGAAGAGAACCAGGAAAATGTCACCAGACGCCGGACCCGCAGAGAAAAGCAGACCTCAATCCTGCTGTCCAGACACCAGAGAGCACCCCCAAAGTGAACACCCACAGGCCCCTGGCAGGGACCGTCCCCTCCACACCTGTGTGTCTCAGGACAGTAAGGGCTCTTTTCAGGCCTGTGACCAGGGCGTCTGAGGGGCTTCACTGGGTGTCTGCTAGGTGCCCGCACTGTGCCGGGGGTGGGCTGTCACCTGTCATCGTTTCCTGCTGAGGGGACTCAACTGCTCAGCCAGGCCCAGGACGGAGGAGCCAAACACGTGTTGGGCGGAACATCGCTCTCGTGTCCCCACGCTCTTTATTGCCCTGCAAGGTTCTGGCCGTGTTACCACCTCCATGTGTCTGCAGTGTCTGCCTGGTCAGGGTCTTCTGTGGGCCTCCCGGAGGGGCCGGATATTCCAGGAAAACAGCGGGAGCCCACGTAGTAGCAGCACACGGGCCGAGGGATCCCTCGGCCTGAGGGATCCCTCAGGGGCCGAGGGATCAAGGTCAGGGGAGGCGGCAGGTCTGGCGGCCACCACGGTCATCAAGCGTGCGCGAGAGGCAGCGCCGCGGCCACCGGAAGCCGCGCGGGGGGGCTGGCTGATGAGCTGGGGGGGCACGGCGGCCAGGCCCAGCACGGGCCAGGGAGGACGCATGTGGGTGGGACGCCAGGCGCAGCAGAGCCTGGGGACCTCGGCGGGCTGGGCCACCTCTGCCAGGACAGGGACTAGAGGGACTACAGGGACCAGAGCCGATGCATCAGAATCCGGTGCGGGGGGCTCGGCTGCTGTCCGAGGAGGGGCCGGAGGGACAGAGTCAGTCCTGGCCAGGGCGGAGGCATGGTCGAGTTCTGGGTCGCTCGGGGTCCCCTGGATGTCCTCAGCATAGGGTGGGAGGCCGTCCTGTGGCTCCGAGGCGCTGGGCGGCGGGAGGTACCCCAGGGCTGCTGGCTTACCGTCCACCTGCCTGGATGCTGGTTTAGTGTGCTCCCTCCTCTTCATCCTCACGAGGAGGTGCGGGCAGTCTCTCTTAAACAGGGGACTGCGGTAGAAGTGTAACTGAGGTCGCAGTTGAGAGAGAAAAGGAAACCCCGAGTCACAAAAGAGTTGCTCGCAAGCAGCAGCCCCCTGGCTGGGCCCCTGGCCGCCCTCCCCCAGCCGACCCAAGGCCTCTTTGGAGAAAGGGGACCCGGTCCCAGCAGGACGCTGTGCCCCAGCTTTTACATCCCCGAGACTCGCTCACTCACCATCCCCTTTCGCCCTTGGAAAATGACTGAAAATGGCCCCTTAGTATGAGTGCAAGGCCCATGAAAGGGGACTTGGTGTTTGCGGATACGAGACTGCAAGAAGGTTCGGTAGCTTTCTAAGGAAGTGTCAGAATCCCCCCCACCGGCCAGCATCGCCTGGGGCGAGACCGGGGACACTGACTGCTTCCCAGGAAAGGACCTGAGCCCCCACTTAAGTGATGCTCTGGAGCTATGGGAGTCAAGGGGGCACAGAAACCTCCTCCCTCCCCCCACCGGGCCACTTGTCCCCGAGCAGGAGGATGGGAAGGGCCAGCGTTTCAGCAGTGTCCTCTTGTCCCCTGGTGTGACTGCGATGTCAGTGACGAGCAGCACTGCCCACGTGTCAGGAGGACAGGATGACGCCTTGCCCCCGTGTACTGTGAAATGATCACCACAGGGGGGTCAGTTCACATGCATCATCTCACACAGACACACCAAAGGGAAAAAGAGGAGGAAGAGAAGTGACGTCCTTGTGCTGAGACGCTTCGGGTCCCCCCGTAACAACGTCCCAACACAGCGCACGGCACTGCCAGCTCCAGCCATCACGCCGGTCCCCAAGTACCACCTTTAAAGGAAGCTCTCCCGACACGCCTGCCACCGTCCCAGGCGGCCCCGGGGTTGGCACTCGCCCCCCACCCCCACCCCCGGGCCCAGCGGCTCAGCCCCTGGAGAGGGCTCCTTCCCCGCTGTCCCCCGCCCTCCTTACCTTGCTCAGGACGTCGGCGGGCCGCTCATTCGTGGAGAGGTCGTTCAGGCGGAGGGACATGTGCTTGTCCTGGCGCACTCTCCTAAATCCATAGTCACCGAGCTGGTGGATGAAGCTCTCCATACAGTCTGTCTTGAACACCATGTCCAGGCCGTCCCTGTCCAAAACCTCCTTTTGAAACAGCTGCATGTTGAAGCCTATGCAAGTCCCATCTTCATTCCACCAAATAGCTGTAAAGCGACTGCTATTGACAAGTATCCACAGCTTCCTGGGAAAGGGGAGTGAGAGGAGGCTGCCTTCCCACATGGCCTCGCAGGTGGAGCAAGGCCTTTCCAACACAGGCTGTTCGGTCAAATCCTGGAAAGCGGCTTCTCCAGGCAGCAGCCTGAGGTCGGGGTGCCCCGCGGGCACGGGCTGGGCCAGGGCGAGGGACTGCGGGGTGCAGCTCCCTGGGCCGAGGACCAGAGCCGCTGTGTTGGGAGGAAGAGGCGCCTCGCCGAAGCCAGGCGCCCTGCCTGCGGCGGGGCCCTTCTCGTCCGCAGCCATGTGGAGGGCGGCGCGTGCCTCTGTCACGTGAACGGGACAGTGCAGCGCGGCTGGCAGCACCCTGGGTTCACACTCCCGCTCAGCCCCTCACAGAAGTGCTCCGGTTGCTCGGGGGTGACATCACAAACCAGCCAGGAAGTGACATCATAAAGGGCAGGCCCGTCAGCGTGTCAGCCTCCTGCTTCACGCCCGTCATTGCAGGGGGCACGATGATACTCGTGCACGGGTGCAGAGCCCTGGGCCGAGCACTCGTGCAAACCGGGCACGGCCTTCTGGTCCCAGAGCCCCCGGGCCAGGCAGACATGTACGGACCCACGTGTGACCCACGAGATCACAGGTCCTCCTCTGTCCACTGGCCTTCAGGGCCTTGCACAGCACCCATGCTTTCAAGCATGAGCAACGTCCGGGACAGGGCCCACGGTCAAGGGTGCTAAAATTTTACAATTCACCTATGAAATGGAAGAAAAACCCTCACCATGTCTGGGTCTGCAAAGTGCCTACCCTACCCTCTCACTGGAGAGGTGTCCCATGGGTGCTGAGCAGGAATCCGACTCTGGACCCCCACCCTCACCCGCAGCAGCCCCTTCCCTCCATTGCCCACAGCAGAGGCCACACTCAGCTGAAACTTTCAGGGAAATTTATTAAGAGAAACATTGACTGAAACCATTTAACAGAGGGCATGATAACACAGAGAGGAACTTCTAACGGCCACCGGACCCCACGGGTCCCCCCCCAGGGTCCCCAACAAGGTGCCTCTGCTACACCCCACCCGGCGGCCCTCCATCCCCCCACAGTCTCCCTTCCTGAGGGCCCCGCGGGTGGCCTCTCGCCAGGAAGATGGGCGCCAGCAATGCCCGCTCCCCCCAGGGCAGACCCTCCATTTCTGGCCCACATGCCTGGGGCCTGGCCCTGCCCTATGGCAGGCACAGGACAGTCCCACAGCAGGGCGCGCGCCACCGAGCCGAGGACGTGGAGTCCTGAGGAACAACGGGGTGGCCCAGCAGAACACAAGCCCTGGGGGGCCTCCCGCAGACCTCCTGCAGCCGCGGTCCAGGTCTTCATTCCCAAGGTCCCAGGTGGGCTCCCAGGTCCTGGGGTGGGCGCTGGCTGTGACCGCGTCCATGCCGTCCTCCCCGCTGGCTCCTGAGACTGGGCTCAGGGTCTCTGTGCTGGGGCCGGGGTGGGGCGAACTGTTCAGAGGAGAACACACGCACATTTCCAAAACAAGAAGCAGCGCTGGGCCTGAATCTATGCCCAGAAAGCACACGTTGAGCTCACGACACTGGCCCACAGAGACCAGAACCTTGGCTGGCACGTGGCGCACCTCAGGGCTCTGCGGGGAGGACGATGGCTAGGGTGTGTGCGTTGGGCCAGCCCCAGTTGAGTTTGCAATGAGGTCACACTCCCCCCTTGGGCTGCTCTCATCCAATGATTCAGCATGGCAGGGATAGTAGTGTTGGCTTGTTCCAGCCTGAGCAGGACCAGAGGGTTCAAATAATTATATGAGCAGAGAGCTCAGATCCCCATATCACCCACTACAGTTGCACCAGCACCCCTTCCCCAGCTTGCACCTATGACCATATAGAGTTTCTTTAGGCCCTGGCTGGTTTAAGCATGGGCTGGTGCAGTATGTGGGTACAAGTTGAAAATGGATAGTGGTATTGAAAGAGAGCTGGGACGGAAAATCTTCCTAATAGGCAGAGATGTAAGCAGTGCACCTGGCCTGGAGTGAAAATGGGCTGGCTCCTTGGTTGGGGCTGGGAAAGGAGAGGATTCAAAGAGGCCCCATAGTGAACAGGGTGTTGCCTAAAGGCACACAGAGAATTCCAGACAGAAGGGAGGGCTGGGGTCCACTATTTCCAATAAATTTTTAACCTCCGTTCCTCATGTGATATTAAAGGGAGACTCTAAGATGATTTGTAATTGAAATTGAGAGATTTACAGTCAAGGATGCAGAACTGCATTCTACTGTAGCAAGTCTTAGCCTGGCCATTGGCAGAGTTTATGTTCAAATTATGGCCCTTGCTCACTGTACAGTCCCTGAGTTGCTTCTAGACCATTGGAGAGAAACTTGTTTGAGTCCCGTGAAGAATAGGTCCTCATCACCCATTACTTTTTTAAAACAAATTTTATTTATTTTTTTTTGGCTGCATTGGGTCTTCATTGCTGTGCATGGGCTTTCTCTAGTTGTAGTGTGCAGGGGGCTACTCTTCGTTGTGGCATGCGGGCTTCTCATTGTAGTGGGTTCTCTTGTTTCGGAGCAGGGGCTTTAGGTGCAGGCTTCAGTAGTTGTGGCACGTGGGCTTCAGTAGTTGTGGCTTGTGGGCTCTAGAGCACAGGCTCAGTAGTTGTGGCACACAGGCTTAGTTGCTCCGCGGCATGTGGGATCTTCCTGGACCAGGGCTCGAATCTGTGTCCCCTGCAGGCGGATTCTTAACCACTGCTCCACCAGGGAAGTCCCCCCATTACTTTTGTTTTTGATCTTCAGTTTCTTTTTTCCCCATTTTCCCCTATTGCTATTAAACATATCAGTATAAAAAATGTGCTTAAGGTTATTAAAAAGTAAAATAATCCTTCCTCAGTCCTGTATACCTTACTAATTCCCTTGAGAGTCTTATCAGGAAGGCAGCTTGGGAGAGACCTGGTTGGGGGAAGTGGCACCATGGCAGTACTAAGGGGTCCCTGGAGGCCCTGCCAGGGCTCAGAGGCAGCTGAGCCAACATGGGAGGCTGGGAAGAGACCTTGCTGAAAGCCTGGAGAAGTTGTAGCAAGGGTTCTTTCACCCTGAGAGTTAGGGAAGCTGTAAATGGGGAGGGAGACCACATCCCCCTTCTCTTACCCCATGTCCATTAAGGTGGTTGTATAGTTGTTGGGTAGCAAGTTACGGTAGGACCATTCAAGGGTCACAACTCCACCTGGGGTTGCAGGCCAGTTTCAGAACCTGAGTTACTGGCAAGAAATTAGCCAGCAGAAGAGAACTCAGTAGCTAAGGGCTTACTCCACACATACTGTGAAAACTACCCTTTTACCCCCAACTGCATTTTCTCTTTCTGTATGTCCCTGTGACAACACCAGCCCCCAGACCCTTGGGCAGATCAGACCTGTTGGGTGTGAATGCACAGCTCTCCTGTCCTGCTTTGGGTACAAAAGGGACCACAGAGGAGGAGACATTAGGTCTGGGTTCCTGCTGCAACTCCAAGGTTTTCAACAAAAGGTGCTTGGAGGCGGGCACACTGACAAATGTGGGCCACAGCAATGACCTTCTGCAGCATCAGCAGGATGTTTTAATGTGACTCTGCAAACTTTTTAAAACCTGAGCACACCATTCTTCCCACCTCTACAGGGCCTTCTTGCTTTTTATTCTGCACATCCACATGGGTAATGGAGATTTAAAAAATTTTTCTTTATGAAGACCTTTCTCCTCCAGCCCCCCACCACGAATGGAAATAAGTGTGAACATTGTATTTGACACCACAATGACTTGCCGTGTTTTTAAATTTTTGTCTTAAATAATTAGAATGATTTTTGCAAGAGCATAAACTAATTTCAACTGTGACATCATTATTTCCCCTCCTCTTGAAAACTATGGATTCAGATATCCCAGGGTATGGGGAGGTGGGTGTGCAAAGCTGTGGGGAGGCAAAGGTGATGAATGGAAGACAGAGGCTTCCTGGACCCAGATGAATGTCCCTTCCAACATAATAGAGAGGAAACGCAATGACTCATATGTATGTGTATTTGCAATTATATACATTTATTTTGCCCTTTTGGCTATTTACAAACCTTTATTTCAGCACATTTTCAGAAGCATAAATTTATGTTTCTTCATGTTTTCCTTTTTAAAAGTCAGGATTGGTCGAGGTCTTTTTCATGCAAAAATGTGCATTTAAAGGGGACAAAGAGGGAATTGGGTCACCGTGGGGGCTCTCTGCTGCTCTGGGCCCTTTTGCCAGACAGACCATCCAGGACACATGGGTCTTGGTCTTCTTTCTTGATTTTCACTGCCTGGGCCCAGCACCACTCCTGAAGACCTGCACATGTGTGGTTTTACTGTATTTCATCTGCTTCCAGGATGGCACTGCCTTGGCTGCCCTCTGAAGAATTCACTTCCGCTGATGACTATTGACCCCGGAGATGCAGTCCGGCAAGATGGTGGGTACAAAATCTTACATATGTTGAGTCAATAGAGGTGACCCTGACCAACTGGGTGTATTTCATAATTGAAGTATATCAGGGAGACACTGTAACGCCCTCCCCCCTCCCTACCCTGAAAACCTACCACTGATAAGAAAGATTTCATATTGATCACAGGACACGATACAACCTACACAAACACACTGCACTTTCAGTAGGACAAGTCACGATTTCCTTTGGTGGTCATCACCACAGCAGAGTACCATGCAGGTGGATAGCTTAGTGAATGCATTCATTAGTTAATAGCTCAAAGGGTTAGCTCTTTTATGTACAGAATAAGGAAACTTCATTAGGAATGGCCACAGTCTCAGCAAAACTCAGCTCTAAATGTGCAAACACTTTGCAGCTGCTATTAACAAGATGACATGGATCGTAAGAATACATTTGACAAGCTCCAGTAAGACCCAAGAGATCGTCTGTTATCTCTGCAAAGGTGTCCCACAGTGGCACATGCAAGAACTTCATAGGAATCGTGTCACACATCCCCACAACAAACTGACACATTAAAGACACAGAGGTCTCCTTCCCGTGGTAGTGGTAGAGGAGCAATTTTAGGGGGAAAAGAAAGAGAAGGTGGGTAGACGAATAAAGTCCGGGCTGCTCCATCCCAGACTAAGCAAGACCCTTCCCTCTGCCCAAGCTCCAAATTCTCTGTCACCACAAACACTCTCTGACTGAGTTAGTTGGTGTGAGATGAGGAGTGGGAGGGGATGTAGGCAGCCAGCTGGAGGACGACGTGCTTGTACAGCTGGGGGCAGCTAAGAGTGGGGCTCAACCACGACACTGACGACAGAACACACAGAGAACGAGACGGGAGATCTGGCAATTTTCAGGCTAAAATGACCAATTCTATGGCAAACTCAAAGGTTCAAGTTTCTGATAAGGTGTCACTGCCAAACCTCCGCCTCACCTTGACACTCACTCTCACACAGCATTGCAGCACACTAGGGCAGGGTATTCTTTTTTAAAAGTATAATATTATATCTAGCTACATGGATCTGTAGAGATATTTACAACTGGTCTCTCTGCCCTTCCTCTGCACTCTGAAGACTTCCTGAGCATTTCTGCCAGATACATCTTAAAACCTTCTTTTTTTGTCCCCACTCCTCCAATCTATCTGTATGATCTCCTCCCAAATGAACTGCTTGCCTCCTGCAGGGCTCAAAGGCACTCCTGGGGCCTGGAAACCCAAATCCAAATCAATCAACCAATGTTTAGGCCCCAGGAAGCAAGGTTTTCAATAGCCATGATGGGAGCCTCAGATGTGAGGTCATTGCTCTCCCCGCAAACCTGATTTCTCTGTGAGGGGTGTCCAAAAAGAAAGAGGCTGTCTTTGATATTCTAGCAGCAATTTTCTTGTTTTTAGCTGTCTCATAAGATTTGTGTGTGTGTATGTGTGGTTTGTGTGCGGATATGGGGGTAAACGTGTGATTTTGCATGTGAACATGTGTGTGTGTGGCTGTATGTGTTTGTGCATATCTGTGTGTATATATGTATATGCTGCTGAAGGTGAGTGCCCATGTGTGTGTACATGTATGTGTTACTGTGTAGGTCTCTGTGGGTGTGTTAGGATGCTATATCTGTATGCTGTGTGTATAGAAAAGAAGAGACAAGCTGGGCTGATCGAGGTAGTCAGTCCCTGAGGGCTCCTTTGCACTTCTCTCCTTGGTCAGCCCTCTCACTCCTCTGACTATTCTTTCCCTGGAGGGGGTGGAAGGAGGGAGCTCTGGACTACAAATCCCAATCCAAGGCTGCAGTGCAACTAACAACCATGCCAGGATGGGCTACCAAAGTGCCCTTTGGTTCTTTGCCTCCAACTGCTAGCAGCCAATCCCCTGAGCCGTTTCCTCATATCACCCACCTGCTTGCAGCTGGCTCCGCCCTGACATGTTTCAGACTTACAAGGTGACTATAATAAAAGGATGAATTATAAAGGCTATATACAACCTCCTCTCCAACTCTTTAGCTCTCCCATCCCATTGTGTACATCATATTTTTGTTCTTACTGCATCTTCAAGGCTTCCCCACCCCAACCCCTACCTTTGTTACTCCCAAACACGTCCTTCCAGGACAAAGCAAAATCTCTGAACTCCCATCCTAGCCCATGATCGAGCATTTCCTACCTCAAGGCACTAAATTATCACTTCCTGGGACTACATTCACTTCTTCTGCATCTTCCATCCAGGAGACAGCACAGATGGGTGGAGGGAGGAGGAGAAGAGTGGATGGGGACCGGGAGACACCGCTCCCTGGAACAAGGGAATTGGAAAGAAACGGTCAGTTAAACAGCCCGGCCAAATACGGCCCCCCTTATGTGGGAACAGGCCAAGGGAATTCTGGTGGTTCTAGAAGAGCCACCAAAAGGGAACGCATATGCTTTCACACATATTTCCTTTCACACCCATTCAAATGAGACAAATAAACATAGGTATGCACACATGCACTTATACACACGTATGCAGAATACACCCAGTGTGTACACACAAGCACACACATAAGTCATAAGTTTACACACTCTTTCATAGGGGTGCACACATGCACACACATATGCATCTACATGTTTTTATATATACAATCTTATACACACCAATATAGATTTACACTGATGTACATAGAACTATACAGCTTCTCAAGTGGTTGTATGTGCACGCAGAGCTACCTTGATGCAGACACACACCCAGGTATACACAGAAACACAAATACAGAAACACGGTTAGAGGCATAGGTGGCTGAGGGGCTGCAGTAGAGGCTGCCTATGGAGGAAGGAGGAACGTAAGCTGAGTGCTTGGCGAATCTTGCTCCCCCACCTCCTCTGTCAGTGAAATGGAGCTGCTTGGCAAATTGGCATGCAGGCTACTGCCCACTTCCCTTAGGAGCCCCATCGGGTGGGCAGTACCTATGTTCAGTGTGCTCAGTTCACACTCATTGGCTGGTCACTGGTCTCTTTCTGCAGAGATGCTCCATGTGCTGTAGGATGAGGTCTGATGCCTGGCGCATAAGCAGAACCTGATGGAGCACCCCCTTTTGTAAAGGGGAGGAGAGACAGGGGAGCACCTCAGCTGACAGAGTTATGAGGACAAGAAGAAGGAAGAGCAGGTGGGGTGGCTCCACTACTCACTGAATGCATGTCCTCAAGCATGGTACATAAATTCCATTTTCTCCCCCTCAGAACACTGGGGACAATGTACTTTGCCTTCCCTGGCTCACAGGACTCTTGCGAGGGTTCAACAGTTTGATGTGTGGGTAAGCTCTTTGACACTTACTATGCACTAGACAAACAGAAAGAATCAGTATACAGATTCACAACAGTTGTCCATCTGCTGTTCTAGATCAGATGGGGAACTTTCCAAACCCTAGTCTTCATTCACCAAGTGCTTGCACTGTGTCTAGTGCTTAACTCAGCATGTGACCTAGACAGATGTATTGAGTCCCCATTGTCAAGCGTTCTGAAGCAGAAATATACGCGAGAAGTTCCAATCCCTCCAAAGATGCTGCCTCAATCTGAGTGATCTCCAACCCAACATCATTCACCCTCTGCGAGCTCCTGCTGGGAACATGCTCTCTCACTTACCCTGACATTTCACTCAGCACCCCTACCCACCCACCCACATTCCATTCCCAACCCCGTACCACAACACCACACTCAACATACAACAGGAAAAATAGTGGGGGAAAGGCACTTTCAAAATCCCCCAAGTTCCCCAAAGTCAGTCGCCTGCATTTGTAAGAGATGGCTAGCCCTTCCCCAACCGAGTCTGGCTTTCTCCTGTAAAACCCTAAGCAGAGGGTGAGCAAGGACCATAATCCCTAGGAGGAAAAAAAAAAGAAGAAAAAAGTAATGAAAAAGAAAACTCAACACTTCAGTGGGACAGAAAAGCCTCCAGAAATGTTTTTGTGTACAGGGCTTGGATCCTTTCTGTCCCCCAGTCTGGCTCTTCTCTGTCTTCTAAACATTACCATTTCCAGGGGGCTTTTCTGTGCTTATTAGATGTTAGAAGGCTTTGAAAACGTGATAGTATTCTGAAGAAAAGGGAAATCAATGTGCTATTTACCTCCAACTCCTCCTCAATCCCTTTCCTTCCAGCCAGAACACAACCTTTCCAACTACTCCCCACCTCATGTTTGTAAAGAGAAAGGTGGAACTGATCCAACTGCCCAAATAACCACAAAGTAAAATGAAAAAAGAAGAGAAGGTGAAATGGAACCAAAAGGCTGGGTTAGGCACAGAGGACACACATACACACAGCCTCAAGAAGCCCACCACTCAACAATCTCAAAATAATTAACAGGGCTTCCCGGGTGGCGCAGTGGTTGAGCGTCCACCTGCCGATGCAGGGGACACGGGTTCGTGCCCCGATCCGGGAGAATCCCACATGCCGTGCAGCGGCTGGTCCCATGAGCCATGGCCGCTGAGCCTGCACGTCTGGAGCCTGTGTTCCGCAACGGGAGAGGCCACAACAGTGAGAGGCCCACGTACCGCAAAAAACAAACAAACAAACAAAAAAAACTACAATGAGATATCATCTCACACTGGTCAGAATGGTCATCATCAAAAAATCTAGAAACAATAAATGCTGGAGAGGGTGTGGAGAAAAGGTAACACTCTTGCACTGCTGGTGGGAATGTAAATTGATACAGCCACTATGGAAAACAGTATGGAGGTTCCTTAAAAAACTACAAATATTACAGGATATTGAATATAGTTCCCTGTGCTATACAGTAGGTCCTTGTTATCTACTTTATATATAGTAGTTTGTATCTGCTAATCCCAAACTCCTAATTTATCTCACCCTCACCCTAAAAGGTGAAGTTTTAACTGGGTAAAACTACTGGTCTGTAAAGTCAGCTTTAATAGCATTACCAATTTGTCTATAAGCTAAATTATATCAGTCTTACTTTAATCAACTAAACAGAATACAGAAGATATCACAGAGCCACAGTCTTGAACTGTATCTAGTAAAACTCTAACAAAGAAAGTATGAAAGTTAAACAAGGAAACGTATGAAACATGCTATTCATAGACACCTCTACACCTCTAAGTATCGTAAACTCTTAACTTTATTAATTTAGATTTCTGGAAAGCTCTATGCTTGGTCTCATTTATCTTGCTGTAGAAACACTTTCATTGAGTCATGTTTTATTGTTTTGTCCTTGGCCTTTATCTAGATTACTGCACAAACTAAATGCCACAGTATTTCTTTTTTTTTTCTTTTTTTAAATTAGTCTCTGCTTTACAACAAAGTGAATCAGTCATACATATACATCTGTTCCCACATCCCTTCCCTCATGCATCTCCCTCCCTCCCACCCTCCCCATCCCACCCCTCCAGGTGGCCACAAAGCACCGAGCCGATCCCCCCGCGCCACGCGGCCACCCCCCACCATCCATCCACCCCACGCCCGGCAGTGTATACACGTCCATGCCTCTCCCCGGTCCCGTCACAGCCCCCCCCATTTCCCCAAGCCCACCCCCAGTAGGTCTGTGTCTCTATTCCTGTTTTACTCCTAAGTTGTTCATGACATTTTTTTTTCTTAAATTCCATATATATGTGTTAGCATACGGTATTTGTCTTTCTCTTTCTGACTTACTTCACTCTGTATGACAGACTCTAGGTCTATCTACCTCATTACAAATAGCTCAGTTTCGTTTCTTTTTATCGCTGAGTAATATTCCATTGTATATATGTGCCACATCTTCTTTATCCATCCATCCGATGATGGACACTTAGGTTGTTTCCAGCTCCGGGCTATTGTGAATAGAGCTGCAATGAACATTTTGGTACATGTCTCTTTTTGAATTATGGTTTTCTCAGGGTATATGCCTAGTAGTGGGACTGCTGGGTCATATGGTAGTTCTATTTTTAGTTTTTTAAGGAACCTCCATACTGTTCTCCATAGCGGCTGTACCAATTCACATTCCCACCAGCAGTGCAAGAGTGTTCCCTTTTCTCCACACCCTCTCCAGCATTTATTGTTTCTAGATTTCTTGATGATGGCCAATCTGACTGGTGTGAGATGATATCTCATTGTAGTTTTGACTTGCATTTCTCTAATGATTAATGATGTTGAGCATTCTTTCATGTGTTTGTTGGCAGTCTGTATATCTTCTTTGGAGAAATGTCTATTTAAGTCTTCTGCCCATTTTTGGATTGGGTTGTTTGTTTTTTTGCTATTGAGCTGCATGAGCTGTTTATAAATTTTGGAGATTAATCCTTTGTCAGTTGCTTCATTTGCAAATATTTTCTCCCATTCTGAGGGTTGTCTTTTGGTCTTCTTTATGGTTTCCTTTGCTGTGCAAAAGCTTTGAAGTTTCATTAGGTCCCATTTGTTTATCTTTGTTTTTATTTCCATTTCTCTGGGAGGTGGGTCCAAAAGGATCTTGCTGTGATTTATGTCAAAGAGTGTTCTGCCTATGTTTTCCTCTAAGAGTTTGATAGTTTCTGGCCTTACATTTAGGTCTTTAATCCATTTTGAGCTTATTTTTGTGTATGGTGTTAGGGAACGATCTAATCTCATACTTTTACATGTCCCTGTCCAGTTTTCCCAGCACCACTTATTGAAGAGACTGTCCTTTCTCCACTGTACATTCCTGCCTCCTTTATCAAAGATAAGTTGACCATATGTGCATGGGCTTATCTCTGGGCTTTCTATCCTGTTCCATTGATCTATCTTTCTGTTTTTGTGCCAGTACCACACTGTCTTGATTACTGTAGCTTTGTAGTATAGTCTGAAGTCAGGGAGCCTGATTCCTCCAGCTCCATTTTTCATTCTCAAGATTGCTTTGTAAATGCCACAGTATTTCTTAAAAGAATGGCTACAGGGCTTCCCTGGTGGCACAGTGGTTGAGAGTCTGCCTGCCGATGCAGGGGACACGGGTTCGTGCCCTGGTCTGGGAAAATCCCACATGTCGCGGAGTGGCTGGGCCCATGAGCCATGGCTGCTGAGCCTGCGCGTCCGGAGCCTGTGCTCCGCAACGGGAGAGGCCACAACGGTGAGAGGCCCGCGTACCGCAAAAAAAAAAAAAAAAAAAGAATGGCTAGAAAGATGGATGGATTGATTAGCTGCTGCTCTTACTGCAAAATTATCATGTAAGATATTGTCAATTATGTTTTTCAGTGTCCTCAGTGTAAAAGCCACACCACACTTCTTTTTTTTTATTAAAAAGAAAGTTTGATTTCCTTGAGGAATTGATAGGCTTCCTTCTGTCAGAAAATAACTCTAAAGCAAGTTTTCTCAGGTTGCCTAGAAACTCAGTAAAGTTTAATGCCCAATCACTGGAACTCAGAGCCCTCAATGTTAACTTATTTTCGCTTCTCCTTTGCATATATTTGACTTTCCAGTTTTATCCTAATGATTTCAGTGTGTATTTTTATAGCTATAATAACAACAAACATTTATTGACTTCTTACTATTTTCCAGATAATGTTCTACGAGCTTTGAATAGATTATCTCATTGTAAGCTGCTGCAAACCTTTTTGGCAAGTATAGGGATATAATCAATAAAGATGTGGTACATTTATACAATGGAATATTACTCAGCCATAAAAGGGAACGAAATTAGGTCATTTGTAGAGATGTGGATGGACCTAGAGTCTGTCATACAGAGTGAAGTAAGCCAGAAAGAGAAAAAAATATGGTATATTAATGCATATATGTGGAATCTAGAAAAATGGTACAGATGAACCTATTTGCAAAGCAGAAATAGAGACACAGATGTAGAGAACAAATGTGTGGACACCGGGGAGGGGGAAGGGGGGGATGGGAAGAACTGGGAGATTGGGACTAACGTATATACACTGCTGGGTATGAAATAGATAACTAGTGAGGACCTGCTGTATAGCACAGGGAACTCGCTCGACTTGGTGCTCTGTGGTGACCTGGATGGGAGGTAAATCCAAAAGGGAGAGGATATGTGTATACGTATGGCCAGTTCACTTCGCTGTGCAGCAGGAGCTGGCACAACATTGCAAAGCAACTATACTCCAATTAAAAAAAAAAGATTCACGTACATGTCAGTGTGAATTGATTATTAAATGAGAATGAAATTTTATGGTGAGAAATAAGAATACTCAATATGGATATACTCAATATTGTACCAGCTGACTACTTTTGTTTAAAGAAGAGTTAGAGAACTTCAGTTTCCAGCAGTACTGTACATTAGATATTCTGGACAACACTCCTGACGAATATAACTAAAATACTGGATAACACACATCCCTCCCTAATGACTTTAATTTGTTCCTGAAAACCCTACTGCTAAGTGAAAATCTGTTACATGGAAATTTTTGCCATTAATTTTAATGGGAAAAATTACTATGCATTCATCCCAACCTAAGATACCCAAACAATTATCACCTATATTGAACAGTGAATTGAATAATTTGACAATAAAAAAAGTATATATAAGTAATAAATGACAATGTGAAAATAAATGTAGTTTGAACATAAAGTGTTAAAGGTCTATTATACTCATTCTTTTTTCCTTTGTACATAATTTTCTTGATCTATTTTTCAATATTTGGGGCAGGGGAGGTTCTGAAGGGCATCTTGTACTGATGCTGAACCTTTAGAAGAAAATAAAGGCAAAATACTAGACCGTGTTGAAACATGTGGAATAGCTCATGTACACAACAGAATGAAGGGTAGTAGAAGAAGCTACCTCTTTATCTCTCGGACTTGATATATGTACACCAAGTAAAAAGTTTGGGGAACATTTAAACTTAATGCACAGTTCAACTTTGTTCCTTATCATATTTTCTGACTAAAAACTGTTGTGTTGACTATATTCATGAGGATGTCTTTGTCTGAAATTGTAATTTTGAAATATCACTTTTTATAGCAATTTATTTAGTGTGATTATAGTGAATTAAGACAGTGGCAAAAAACTGTACTAGTAGCCATTGTATTCTTCACTGTCACATACTCGCAATAAAATTGAAAAAGCCAATTTCACGTAAGAATGTCCTTGATGAATCATTAAAAAATTAATTATATTAAATCTTGATCTTTGCCTTTCTAAAATATTCTGTGTGATGAAATAAGTACATATAAAAGGGTTTCTTCTGTTTTATAAATAAGTTCATTAACATAACATTGTAAAACAACTATACTTCAATTTTTAAAAATTGTGTTGCATAGTTAAAACAATTTTTTTGAACTCCTCTTCTGCATACCAAAGTCTAATGAGTTGTGAACTGAACTAACTGCTTTTCTTATGGGATAACAACTTTACTTGAAAGAACAAATCAGAGAAAAACTGTGGTCATTCAAATTTGGATATTTAGGAGACATTTCCTTGAAAGTGAACAAAGTGAGTCTATCACTTCAAGAAAAACAACTGACAGTATTTTTTGCCCATGATAAAATTCCAACTTCAAAGTGGAAATTAGAATTTTGGAAAACTTGAATCTGCCACCCTGAATTTAATAGCTTCCAGGTGCTTATGGACTTTTCTAATAAGTTGGGCAGTGATATTAATGAATGTGAATTTCTGATATTATATAATGGAATGCATCAACATTTGGAAGATCTGCATAATCCAGTGAACCAGTATTTTAGAAAAATATCCCTAATGTATAATGTTACAAACTTAGGCATGGGTAAAAAGGTCCACTCAAAGTGTACCTAAGATCAATGTATTTTAATTTAATTTAATTTAATTTATTTTTAAATTGAAGTATAATTGACTTATAATATTATATTAGTTTCAGGTATACAACACAATGATTTGATATTTTTATACATTACAAAATGATCACCATGAAGTCTAGTTACCATCTGTCACCATACAGAGTTAGTACAATATTATCAACTATATTCCCTATACCGTACATTATACCACTGTGATTTATTTTATAACTGGAAGTTTGTACCTCTTAAAGTCCTTTCCTAATTTTGCCCATCCCCCCACCCCCGCCCCTCTAGCAACCACCAGTTTTTTCTCTGTATTTATGGGTCTGTTTCTATTTTGTTATGTTTGTTTAGATTCCACATATAAGTAAAATCATACGCTATTTGTCTTTTTCTGTCTGACTTCTTTCACTTGTCATAATACCCTCTAGGTCCATCCGTGTTGTTGCAAAAGGCAAAATTTCATTCTTTTATATGTCTGAATAATATTCTATTGTATTCCTTGTACATACTCCACATGTATTCCATGTGATAGATACCAGATTTTCTTTATCCATTCATCTATCGATGGACACTTAAGTTGCTCCCATATCTGAGCTATGGAAAATAGCACTGCAAAGAACATAGGGGTGCATATATCTTTTTAAATTAGTGTTTTCAGTTACTTCAGGTAAATATCCAGAAGTTGGATTTGCTGGATCATATGGTAGTTCTATTTTCAATTTTTAAAGGAAACTCCATGTTTCCATAATGGCTGTACCAATTTACATTCCAATCAGCAGTGCACAGTGAAGGAAACCATCAACAAAACAAAGAGTCAGCCTACTGAATGGGAGAAGATATTTGCAACTGATATGTCTGATAAGTGGTTAATATTCAAAATACATAAAGAACTCATAAAACTCAATGTCAACAAAACAAACAATCTGATTAAAAAATGGGCAGAGGATCTGAATAGACATTTTTCCAAAGAAGACATACAGATGGCCAACAGGCACGTGAAAAGATGTTCAACATCACTAATCATCAGGGAAATTCAAATCAAAACCACAATGAGATATCACCGCACACCTGTCTAAATGGCTATTGTCAAAAAGACAACAAATAACAGGTATAAGCGAGGAAGTGGAGAAAAGGGAACCCTTGTGCACTGTTGGTGAGATCAATGGATTTTAACATAATCGAGTATGAAAGGTTCATTAATATGGTTTCAGAATACACATTTTAAATTTTAAGAAACTACCACTTGTTGAGTTTGGTAAAATATAAAAGAATATCCACAACTATATAAAAAGGCTATTAGAATATACCTCAGTTTTCCAACTATGTATCTGTGTGAGGCCAGATTTCTTTTATATACTTCAGCCAAAACAATATAATGCAACACATTGAATACAAAAGTGGTTATGACAAACCCACTATCTGTTATTAAACCAGACATTAAAGAGATTTGCAAAGAACTTAATGCAGTTCTGACTAAATGTGTACAGATTCAAAGTGATTCCAATAAAAATTCCTATTTTTTCCCAGGGGAAGTTAAACTGATTCTACATTTTATATGAAAAGAGAAAATATCTTAAAATAGTCAATATACTCCTAAAAAAGAACAAGGTAGGGAGGCTTACCCTACTTGATATCAAGACCTAATTTTAAGCTGCAGTATATAAGGTAGTGTAGGATTGGCACCAGGACAAGCAAATATACTAGTGGAACAAAGTAGATATCCCGGAAACCAACCCACACACATGTTGAAATGATATATGACAGAATTGACATTGCAGACCATTGGAAGAAATAGCAGCGGGGAAAGGGGGGAAGGATAAATTGGGTGATTGGGACTGACATATACACACTACTATATATAAAATAGATAACTAATAAGGACCTACTGTATAGCACAAGGAACTCAGTACTCTAATGACCTATATGGGAAAAGAATCTAAAAAAGAATAGATATATGTATATGCATAACTGATTCTCTTCACTGTACACCTGAAACTAACACAACACTGTAAATCAACTATACTCCAATAAAATTTTTTAAAAAAAGAAATAGCATTAAATATATATTACTGAGACAACTAGCTATTCAAATAAAGAAAAATGTAAAATTGGATCCCTATCTCAGCATACTAAAAATCAATTCCAAGTGGAATAAATAAAGACTTGAATGTAAACTGTAAACTTTTAGAAAACAATATTGGTAGATATCTTTATAACCTCAGAGTAGAGAAATTTTACAACAAGATACCAAAAGCATAAATTATAAAGAAAATAACTAATAAATACATGAAAATTAAAATCTTTGGTTCATCAAAAGATACAATAAAGAGGGTAGAAAAACAAGCCACAAATATCTAAAGATATTTGTAACACCTATTACCTACAAGTAATTCGTATCCAAAATATATAAAAGACTCTTACAAACCAATCAGAAAAAATATACATAACCCAATAGGTTAAAAATGGGCAAAAGAACTGAATAAGCAGTTCCCAGACGATGAAATATATATGGCCCATACACTTATGGAGAGATGCTTATTCTCATTAGCAATCAGAGAAATGTAAATTGAGAGCACAAGGACATATCATTTCACACACAAAACATTAGTAAATATTAGAAAGTCTGACAATACTAAGTCTCAGCAAGGATGTAGAGAAACAGGAATTCTTGTCCACTGGTGGGAGTGTAAATTGGTACAAACAATGACTGTGGTAGCCATGAAGTGTGCCACTCAACTTGCCTTCAGGAGAGCCTGCTGCAGAGAGCATGGCTGACTGACAGCCCCAGCTGCCAACCTTCTGGATCTACCACCATGTTTGCCCCAAAGCCACACTTCCCCCGGGTTGCTCCCAGCCAATGACTGAGCACTGCAGGGGTACTAGCGGTGGACCATTCCTGTGGGATTCAGGACTCCTCCAACAGTGGAGTTTGGCACAGAAATACTTCATCAGCCTGTCTGAGATCCTTCTTAGTCAATTTTGCTTCCTTCTTTCTCTCCTTTCACAGAGTCCAGACCAACACTGAGGTCTGAAGGCTCTCTCTGCCTACATCTCTCTGCTCTTTCCCGTTTACCCTTCATGGGCATTCCCTCAGTAGATCCTTCATACACTTAGTTCCATCTTGGTAATTCTGCTTCTTCATGGACCTAAGCTGACACAACCACTCTGGAAAATATCTTGAGATTACATGGTAAAGTCGAACATGGCATATTCAATGATCCCACAATTTTACTTTCAATGGTGTGCCCTAGAAAAACTCATACCATGAAACACGTACAAAAATGTTCACGACAGCATGGTACTAAGTAGCCCCAAACTGGATAACTGTCCAATTATTGGTCAGTGGTAGAATGGGGAAATGAATTGTGGTTTATTCATACAATGGTTACATTCCAGCCCGAGCTGCTGTATATTGATTCATAGGCTGTGTATAGCAGAACTCTGGAGAAGGGGGCAGTCACACAGACTAAGAACAAACTACAGTTAGATGCATTGACATGGAAAATCTTGAAAATGACAGTGAGTAAAAGAAACAAGTAACAGAAAATTCCCTAGAGTAGGATTTAATTTAAAGTTCAAAAACAGGGAAAACTGAGCAATATGCTGGTCAGGATTTGTGACAAAATGGATGGACTTCGAAGGTATTATGCTGAGTGAAGTAAGTCAGATGGAGAAAGACAAATACCACATGATCTCACTCATATGTGAAATATAAAAAACAAACAAACAAAAATAAACGAACAAAGCAAACGAAAACAAACACATAGATACACAGAGACAGAGAACAGAGAAGTGGTTACCATAGGGGAAGAGGCAGGGGGGAGGGTGAAACGGGTAAAGGGGATCAACTGTAGGGCAATGGATGGAAACTAAATTTTGGCAGATGAGCACACTGTAAGGTATATAGAAGTAGAAATATAATGTTGCACACATGAAACTTGTATAATGTTATAAACTAATGTTACCTCAATTAAAAATACATCTAAAATTAAAAAAAATACACTGGTTAGAGGTGTATGTATAAGTGCAAAAAGCAAAGGAATGATAGATACAAAATTTAGGAGAAAGGTTACCCCTGGGGTGGGGATGGAGGGGCAGGGAATACAGGGGGCTTCTAAGTTACAGGTAATGTTCCATTGCATAAGGAGGGTGGTGGGTTCTAGTTATTAATTATTATTATTTTGTGTGCATATTTCACAATATTTTGAAGGCTTTGGAAGCCCCAGTTCATAACAATTTAAAACAACCTATTTTCTAGTCCCTTTTAAAAACCAAATCCTTTCCTAGGTTGATGGGCTAGACCTGATTTGGGGAAAGGAAATGATAAGCAGTCACTCATGCCAACTTCCACATTTCTCCTCTTCACACACAGTGAACACATTCTCTGGGGAGCAGAGATCACCACAACAGATGAAACAGGTGTGCTGCCTGATACTTCCCTCAAGTCCCAGTTAGTCATGCAGCAAAAGGAACTCAAAATAAAGCAGGCACATGCTTTGTTATTATTAAATAGCTATAAAGGTATTTTTTAAAGTATCATGTGTAAAGGTTTCCCTTTCAGAGTTAGAGAATTTGAGGAGGTGGGTTAGTTAAGGAGATCTCTCATAAGAAATCACTGGCAGAAATGACCCCTCCCTTCATTTCCACAGACAGAGTTGTTTGCAGGCTGAAGCCCTCCTTAACCAAATGGCCCTCACTCTGGGTATGGCCAGATGCTGGGCTCCCCTCCCAAGACCATTAACATCCTCCATAGCCCTGGAGTGAAGATGCTCCAGGAAGGTCTCCCACAGGGATAGGAATAACCCCCACCATTGAGTGAGAACTTTCCAGAGTGATCCCGTGAAGATGGAAGATGTAGTTTCAAGCGGTCCAAGACCTGCAACTGCTGCAGTCATTGACTGCCATTAACTTCATTGTCCTGGTAATAATATCAATACACTTTTTACAAAATGATCACATCAAAAGATAAGAAAACAGAATGGTGTTTCATCAAATCTAACTTTCACAGCAATCTTATGCAGTTACCTATTGTCCCCATTTTGCAGATATGAAAACTGAGGTGCCAGAGGGGAAGTGACATGCCCAAGGGCACCCAGCTGACGAGAGGTATAGATCTTGTAGCATTGGATCCCAGAGCTAAATCCTCGGCTCAAGCCCCTCCAGCATGATACTTAATATATCCTGTGGATTCTGTAGCTCAAACCTCTCTTACCTATCATCTCCTTTCCATTCCTATCTGCACTTACTTCCCTAAGTCTCTCAATACTTTTTTGACTTGACTATTGCAAGAGCCTTCTGAAAGCCTCCTGTCCCCTCTTTCTGGCTTATTCTGTTCATCCACAAGCTTGTACAATGACTGCCTTCTCTATGTAGCCTCCATGAATTCCTGCACACCACGTTCCTTCCTTTGAGTTCCCATGGCACTATGCTTGAACCACTTTTGAGGATTTATTTCACCCAGCTTTGTACATAGCTATCTCTCCTAAATCCGACACTTCATATACCATTCTAGGTAATGCAAATTCACTTGTGGCTTTTTAGCATCAGTGTTAGTTTTAGTTCCAGTGCATCTGAATCAAGGGTCATTCTTATTGACAATAATTTAAAAAAAATAAAAGAAAGAAGGAAAGAAAAGAGGAAACCAGAGAAAGGGACAGGAAAGAGAAAGAGAAAGTCAAAAGAATTGAGAGTCTCACAATGAAGCTTGGGAGAAAGAAAAGAAGCTAAGGAAGGGTTAAACAAGGTCAAGCCAGTCAAGGCTCTATATTATGGTGGCATGGGCAACACCTCTATCACTGTGGAGATTAGGGCAAATAGAAGTTGTCTAATGGGGAAAAGGACCCACTGGTGGGAGTCTCTACAGCCTTAGATCAACCTGGAGAGGACCTGAACATGATTCATGACCTCAGTGCCCTTAACTGGTTTTTTCCCCATGAGGTCTAAACTTCTTCAGGAATGAAGAATTTTGTGTAAGTAAACATAATAATGGAAGCTTCAATGCATTTAATACTTACTGTGTGCAGGCACTAGATGAAATGCTTTGTGAACATTACCTCACAAGTCAGGCACTATCATTTTCTTCACTTAATAACAGAAGGAACTGAAGTTTGACAGAGGCAGTGCCTTGCCCAAGGTCACACAGCACATGAAGGGAAGTTCTGGAATTCAAACCCAGAGCACTGGGAATCTGATACCCATTAGGCTCTGGTGTCTCACAGAATATACTCCAGGGCGAATGAGACTAGAGTGATAATGGGGTATACTGTAGCAGTGCCATGGGAGGGCAGGGAGAGACTGTTTCCAACTGGGTAAATCCAGGAAGACTTTGAGGAGGAGGTGGGTTTCAATGAAATACACTGTCGTTAGAGACACATCTGGACTGCTGCACGTGGCAGGGTCAACCCTGTTAATTTCCTCTAGCAGAGACCATCAGGAGCACATCTATAGTTAAAGAAATCAGGGTTATTGACTCTTTGCAATGAGGTGATCACACACCATAGGGGTCTGTGTGGTGTCACAGTAAAAGGGGGACAGACAGCACTCACTGTAAGATTTCAGATTGCATTAGGTGATTTGGGGAAGTGTTCTGGAAATGGGCTCTGCTATGGATTGGATGCTGTCAGGAAACTGGGATAATTTTATGACTAGGAATAATAATATTTATCTAGAAGGTGGGAAAAACAGAATGAGGCTAAGGCTGTAATTGTTTTGTTTTGTTTTGCTTTGTTTTGAAGAACCTAGGGTCAGGACAGGAATAAAGACACCGACGTAGAGAATGGACTTGAGGACACGAGGAGGGGGAAGGGCAAGCTGTGACAAAGGGAGAGAGGGGCATGGACATATATACACTACCAAACGTAAAACAGGTAGCTAGTGGGAAGCAGCCGCATAGCACAGGGAGATCAGCTTGGTGCTCTGTGACCACCTAGAGGGGTGGGATAGGGAGGGAGGGAGGGAGACGCAAGAGGGAGGAGATATGGGGATATATGTATATGTATAAGTGATTCACTATGTTATAAAGCAGAAACTAACACACCATTGTAAAGCAATTATACTCCAATAAAGATGTTAAAAAAGAAAAAGCAGCAATTACTCATGTTCACCGGGATAATGAGATGTTCAGTCAGTTTAGTGGTTTGGACAATGTTCTTGCTTCTGCCTGTGCTCAGATTTGATTACAAGTAGTCTTGATCTTGTCTTGATTCATCAGAGTCACAGAATGGTCTTGTATGATGTTGATGCTCTGTGAAATTATTTCTGTTCAACACCAAGGTCTAGATGAGTGTGCCAGGCTAAGCTTCTGGCTGTCAGGGGCTGCTTTGCTCTTTCTCAACACTTACTTCTGCTCGGACTAGTTGGGTCTGAGGGATTGGGCTACTTAAAGGCAAACAGATGCATTTAATGAGACAATACATACAAGAAGGATGCCTACCATTTGTAGAATACCAGGTACCATCATAAGGATTTTGCATGCAGTAATTTATTTAATCCTTACACAATCAAGTGATATAGTGTCAAATATCTTCCCCAGGGCTTCCCTGGTGGCGCAGTGGTTGAGAGTCCACCTACCGATGCAGGGGGTATGGGTTAGTGCCCCGGTCCGGGAAGATCCCACATGCCGCGGAGCAGCTGGGCCCGTGAGCCAAGGCCGCTGAGCCTGTGCGTCCGGACCCTGGCAACCACCATTATATTTTTTGCTTTTTAAAGTTTGACTTTTTGCTCTTAAGCGTTTTGAGTACCTTAGATATCTCATATAATTGGAATCATGTAGTATTTGTCATTCTGTGACAGGCTTATTCACTTAGCATAATGTCTTCAAGGTTCATCCATGTTGCAGCATGTGACAGGATTTCCTTTTTTAAGGCTGAATAATATTCCACTGCATGTATATATGGCATTTTCTTTATCCATTGATCCAGCAATGAATACTTGGGTTGATTCCACCTCTTGAATATTGTGAATAATATCACAATGAACATGGGTGTACAAATATCTCTTTGAAATCCTGATTTCAAATATTTTGGACAAACACCCAAAAGTAGGATTGCTGGATCATATGGTAGCTTTATTTTCTTTTTTTGAGTGATGTCCATGTTGTTTTTCCATAGCAGCTGCACCATTTTACATTCCAACCAACAGTGTACAAGAATTCCAATTTCCCCACATCCTCCTCAAAACTTATTACCTCTTCTTGTTGTTTTATTCTTGATAAAAAGCCATCCTAATGGGTGTAAAGGGATACCTCATTGTGGTTTGGATTTGCGTTTCCCTGGTGATTAGTGATGTTGAGTATTTTTTCATAAACCCCTTGTCCATTTGTATATCTTCTTTGGAGAAATGTTTTTTTTAAATTTTTTTATTAGTTTCTGCTTTATAACAAAGTGAATCAGTCATACATATACATCTGTTCCCACATACCTTCCCTCATGCATCTCCCTCCCTCCCACCCTCCCCATCCCACCCCTCCAGGCGGTCACAAAGCACCAAGCTGATCTCCCTGTGCTCTGCGGCTGCTTCCCACTATCTATCTACCTTACGTTTGGTAGTGTATATATGTCCATGCTTCTCTTTTGCTTTGTCACAGCTTACCCTTCCCCCTCCCCATATCCTCAAGTCCATTCTCAAGTAGGTCTGTATCTTTATTCCCGTTTTACCCCTAGGTTCTTCATGACATTTTTTTAAATTCCATATATATGTGTTAGCATACGGTATTTGCCTTTCTCTTTCTGACTTACTTCACTCTGTATGACAGACTCTAGGTCTATCCACCTCATTACAAATAGCTCAGTTTCATTTCTTTTTATGGCTGAGTAATATTCCATTGTATATATGTGCCACATCTTCTTTATCCATTCATCCGATGATGGACACTTAGGTTGTTTCCAGCTCTGGGCTATTGTGAATAGAGCTGCAATGAACATTTTGGTACATGTCTCTTTTTGAATTATGGTTTTCTCAGGGTATATGCCCAGTAGTGGGATGGCTGGGTCATATGGTAGTTCTATTTGTAGTTTTTTAAGGAACCTCCATACTGTTCTCCATAGTGGCTGTACCAATTCACATTCCCACCAGCAGTGCAAGAGTGTTCCCTTTTCTCCACACCCTCTCCAGCATTTATTGTTTCTAGATTTCTTGATGATGGCCATTCTGTTTGGTGTGAGATGATATCTCGTTGTAGTTTTGATTTGCATTTCTCTAATGATTAATGATGTTGAGCATTATTTCATGTGTTTGTTTGCAGTCTGTATATCTTCTTTGGAGAAATGCCTATTTAAGTCTTCTGCCCATTTTTGGATTGGGTTGTTCGTTTTTTTTGCTATTGAGCTGCATGAGCTGTTTATAAATTTTAGAGATTAATCCTTTGTCAGTTGCTTCATTTGCAAATATTTTCTCCCATTCTGAGGGTTGTCTTTTGGTCTTCTTTATGGTTTCCTTTGCTGTGCAAAAGCTTTGAAGTTTCATTAGGTCCCATTTGTTTATCTTTGTTTTTATTTCCATTTCTCTGGGAGGTGGGTCCAAAAGGATCTTGCTGTGATTTATGTCAAAGAGTGTTCTGCCTATGTTTTCCTCTAAGAGTTTGATAGTTTCTGGCCTTACATTTAGGTCTTTAATCCATTTTGAGCTTATTTTTGTGTATGGTGTTAGGGAACGATCTAATCTCATACTTTTACATGTCCCTGTCCAGTTTTCCCAGCACCACTTATTGAAGAGGCTGTCCTTTCTCCACTGTACATTCCTGCCTCCTTTATCAAAGATAAGTTGACCATATGTGCATGGGCTTATCTCTGGGCTTTCTATCCTGTTCCATTGATCTATCTTTCTGTTTTCGTGCCAGTACCACACTGTCTTGATTACTGTAGCTTTGTAGTATAGTCTGAAGTCAGGGAGCCTGATTCCTCCAGCTCCGTTTTTTGCTCTCAAGATTGCTTTGGCTATTCGGGGTCTTTTGTTTTTCCAAACAAATTTTGAGATTTTTTGTTCTAGTTCTGTGAAAAATGCCAGTGGTAGTTTGATAGGGATTGCATTGAATCTGTAGATTGCTTTGGGTAGTAGAGTCATTTTCACAATATTGATTCTTCCAATCCAGGAGCATGGTACATCTCTCCATCTATTTGTATCATCTTTAATTTCTTTCATCAGTGTCTTATAATTTTCTGCATACAGGTCTTTTGTCTCCTTAGGTAGGTTTATTCCTAGATATTTTATTCTTTTTGTTGCAATGGTAAATGGGAGTGTTTTCTTGATTTCATTTTCAGATTTTGCATCATTAGTGTACAGGAATGCCAGAGATTTCTGTGCATTAATTTTGTATCCTGCTACTTTACCAAATTCATTGATTAGCTCTAGTAGTTTTCTGGTAGCATCTTTAGGATTCTCTATGTATAGTATCATGTCATCTGCAAACAGTGACAGCTTTACTTCTTCTTTTCCCATTTGGATTCCTTTTATTTCCTTTTCTTCTCTGATTGCTGTGGCTAAAACTTCCAAAACTAGGTTGAATAAGAGTGGTGAGAGTGGGCAGCCTTGTCTTGTTCCTGATCTTAGTGGAAATGGTTTCAGTTTTTCACCATTGAGGACAATGCTGGCTGTGGGTTTGTCATATATGGCCTTTATTATGTTGAGGAAAGTTCCCTCTATGCCTACTTTCTGCAGGGTTTTTATCATAAATGGGTGTTGAATTTTGTCGAAAGCTTTCTCTGCATCTGTTGAGATGATCATTTGGTTTTTGTCCTTCAACTTGTTAATATGGTGTATCACATTGATTGATTTGCGTATATTGAAGAATCCTTGCATTCCTGGGATAAACCCCACTTGATCATGGTGTATGATCCTTTTAATGTGCTGTTGGATTCTGTTTGCTAGTATTTTGTTGAGGATTTTTGCATCTATGTTCATCAGTGATATTGGCCTGTAGTTTTCTTTCTTTGTGACATCCTTGTCTGGTTTTGGTATCAAGGTGATGGTGGCCTCGTAGAATGAGTTTGGGAGTGTTCCTCCCTCTGCTATATTTTGGAAGAGTTTGAGAAGGATAGGTGTTAGCTCTTCTCTAAATGCTTGATAGAATTCGCCTGTGAAGCCATCTGGTCCTGGGCTTTTGTTTGTTGGAAGATTTTTAATCACAGTTTCAATTTCAGTGCTTGTGATTGGTCTATTCATATTTTCTATTTCTTCCTGATTCAGTCTTGGCAGGTTGTGCATTTCTAAGAATTTGTCCATTTCTTCCAGGTTGTCCATTTTATTGGCATAGAGTTGCTTGTAGTAATCTCTCATGATCTTTTGTATTTCTGCAGTGTCAGTTGTTACTTCTCCTTTTTCATTTCTAATTCTATTGATTTGTGTCTTCTCCCTTTTTTTCTTGATGAGTCTGGCTAATGGTTTGTCAATTTTGTTTATCTTCTCAAAGAGCCAGCTTTTAGTTTTATTGATCTTTGCTATCGTTTCCTTCATTTCTTTTTCATTTATTTCTGATTTGATCTTTATGATTTCTTTCCTTCTGCTAACTTTGGGGTTTTTTTGTTCATCTTTCTCTAATTGCTTTAGGTGCAGGGTCAGGTTGTTTACTCGAGATATTTCCTGTTTCTTAAGGTGGGATTGTATTGCTATAAACTTTCCCCTTAGAACTGCTTGCTGCGTCCCATAGGTTTTGGGTCGTCGTGTCTCCATTGTCATTTGTTTCTAGGTATTTTTTTATTTCCTCTTTGATTTCTTCAGTGATCACTTCGTTATTGAGTAGTGTATTGTTTAGCCTTCATGTGTTTGTATTTTTTACAGATCTTTTCCTGTAATTGATGTCTAGTCTCATAGCACTGTGGTCGGAAAAGATACTTGATACAATTTTAATTTTCTTAAATTTACCAAGGCTTGATTTGTGACCCAAGATATGATCTATCCTGGAGAATGTTCCATGAGCACTTGAGAAAAATGTGTATTCTGTTGTTTTTGGATGGAATGTCCTATAAATATCAGTTAAGTCCATCTTGTTTAATGTATCATTTAAAGCTTGTGTTTCCTTATTTATTTTCATTTTGGATGATCTCTCCATTGGTGAAAGTGCGGTGTTAAAGTCTCCTACTATGAGTGTGTTACTGTCGATTTCCCCTTTTATGGCTGTTAGTATTTGCCTTATGTATTGAGGTGCTCCTATGTTGGGTGCATAGATATTTACAATTGTTATATCTTCTTCTTGGATCGATCCCTTGATCATTATGTAGTGTCTTTCTTTGTCTCTTCTAGTAGTCTTTATTTTAAAGTCTATTTTGTCTGATATAAGAATTGCTACTCCAGCTTTCTTTTGATTTCCATTTGCATGGAATATCTTTTTCCATCCCCTTACTTTCAATCTGTATGTGTCTCTAGGTCTGAAGTGGGTCTCTTGTAGACAGCATATATATGGGTCTTGTTTTTGTATCCATTCAGCCAATCTGTGTCTTTTGGTGGGAGCATTTAGTCCATTTACATTTAAGGTAATTATTATTATTATTATTTTTTTTTTTCTTTTTGCGGTATGTGGGCCTCTCACTGTTGTGGCCCCTCCCATTGCGGAGCACAGGCTCCGGATGCGCAGGCCCAGCGGCCATGGCTCACGGGCCCAGCTGCTCCGCGGCATATGGGATCCTCCCAGACCGGGGCACGAACCCGTATCCCCTGCATCGGCAGGCGGACTCTTAACCACTTGCACCACCAGGGAGGCCCTTAAGGTAATTATTGATATGTATGTTCCTATTCCCATTTCCTTAATTGCTTTGGGTTCGTTATTGTAGGTATATTCCTTCTGTTGTGTTTCTTGCCTAGAGAAGTTCCTTTAGCATTTGTTGTAAAGCTCGTTTGGTGGTGCTGAACTCTCTCAGCTTTTGCTTGTCTGTAAAGTTTTTAATTTCTCCATCAAATCTGAATGAGATCCTTGCTGGGTAGAGTAATCTTGGTTGCAGGTTTCTCTCCTTCATCACTTTAATTATGTCCTGCCACTCCCTTCTGGCTTGTAGAGTTTCTGCTGAGAGATCAGCTGTTATCCTGATGGGGATTCCCTTGTGTGTTATTTGTTGTTTTCCCCTTGCTGCTGTTTTTTTTTTTTTTGAAAACTGTCCAGGAGAGGATGGCAGACGAGCGCCTTTATTGGGGTCCTGGCTGCCCCACGGCACGTGGGAAGTGTGCTGTTGACTACTTTGAACTTAACTAGGTCAGCAGAAGGGGAGGGAGGAAGATGGGGCGTCCTCCCAAGACTTGCCACCTGGGCACATTTGAGAGGAGGCTGGCACTAGCGAGGCTCACACAGGTGGCTGGGGGGCGGATGGGGAGTCCTGAGGCCACAGGGAACAGCTGTGTTATTTTTTTTTTTTTTTTTCTGAGTCAATGGGTTTTATTTTATTTTTTTTTATTTTACAAATTTAATCAGTTATACATATACATATGTTCCCATATCCCCTCCCTTTTGCGTCTCCCTCCCACCCTCCCTATCCCACCCCTCCAGGCGGTCACAAAGAACCAAGCTGATCTCCCTGTGCTATGCGGCTGCTTCCCACTAGCTCTCTACCTTACATTTGGTAGTGTATATATGTCCATGCTGCTCTTTCACTTTGTCACAGCTTACCCTTCCCCCTCCCCATATCCTCAAGTCCATGCTCTAGTAGGTCTGTGTCTTTATTCCTGTCTTACCCCTATGTTCTTGATGACATTTTTTTCTTAAATTCCATATATATGTGTCAGCATACAGTATTTGTCTTTCTCTTTCTGACTTACTTCACTCTGTATGACAGACTCTAGGTCCATCCACCTCATTACAAATAGCTCAATTTCATTTCTTTTTATGGCTGAGTAATATTCCATTGTATATATGTGCCACATCTTCTTTATCCATTCATCCGATGATGGACACTTAGGTTGTTTCCATCTCCGGGCTATTGTAAATAGGGCTGCTATGAACATTTTGGTACATGTCTCTTTTTGAATTATGGTTTTCTCAGGGTATATGCCCAGTAGTGGGATTGCTGGGTCATATGGTAGTTCTATTTGTAGTTTTTTAAGGAACCTCCATACTGTTCTCCATAGTGGCTGTACCAATTCACATTCCCACCAGCAGTGCAAGAGTGTTCCCTTTTTTCCACACCCTCTCCAGCATTTATTGTTTCTAGATTTTTTGATGATGGCCATTCTGACTGGTGTGAGATGATATCTCATTGTAGTTTTGATTTGCATTTCTCTAATGAGTAAAGATGTTGAGCATCCTTTCATGTGTTTGTTGGCTGTCTGTATATCTTCTGTGGAGAAATGTCTATTTAGGTCTTCTGCCTATTTTTGGATTGGGTTGTTTGTTTTTTTGCTATTGAGCTGCATGAGCTGCTTATAAATTTTGGAGATTAATCCTTTGTCAGTTGCTTCATTTGCAAATATTTTCTCCCATTCTGAGGGTTGTCTTTTGGTCTTGTTTATGGTTTCCTTTGCTGTGCAAAAGCTTTGAAGTTTCATTAGGTCCCATGTGTTTATTTTTGTCTTTATTTCCATTTCTCTAGGAGGTGGGTCAAAAAGGATCTTGCTGTGATTTATGTCATAGAGTGTTCTGCCTATGTTTTCCTCTAGGAGTTTGATAGTGTCTGGCCTTACATTTAGGTCTTTAATCCATTTTGAGCTAATTTTTGTGTATGGTGTTAGGGAGTGATCTAATCTCATACTTTTACATGTCCCTGTCCAGTTTTCCCAGCACCACTTATTGAAGAGACTGTCCTTTCTCCACTGTACATTCCTGCCTCCTTTATCAAAGATGAGGTGACCATATGTCCGTGGGTTTATCTCTGGGCTTTCTATCCTGTTCCATTGATCTATCTTTCTGTTTTTGTGCCAGTACCATACTGTCTTGATTACTGTAGCTTTGTAGTATAGTCTGAAGTCAGGGAGCCTGATTCCTCCAGCTCCATTTTTCGTTCTCAAGATTGCTTTGGCTATTCGGGGTCTTTTGTGTTTCCATACAAATTGTGAAATTTTTTGTTCTAGTTCTGTGAAAAATGCCATTGGTAGTTTGATAGGTATTGCATTGAATCTGTAGATTGCTTTGGGTAGTAGAGTCATTTTCACAATGTTGATTCTTCCAATCCAAGAACATGGTACATCTCTCCATCTATTTGTATCATCTTTAATTTCTTTCATCAGTGTCTTATAATTTTCTGCATACAGGTCTTTTGTCTCCTTAGGTAGGTTTATTCCTAGATATTTTATTCTTTTTGTTGCAATGGTAAATGGGAGTGTTTCCTTGATTTCACTTTCAGATTTTTCATCATTAGTATATAGGAATGCCAGAGATTTCTGTGCATTAATTTTGTATCCTGCAACTTTACCAAATTCATTGATTAGCTCTAGTAGTTTTCTGGTAGCATCTTTAGGATTCTCTATGTATAGTATCATGTCATCTGCAAACAGTGACAGCTTTACTTCTTCTTTTCCCATTTGGATTCCTTTTATTTCCTTTTCTTCTCTGATTGCTGTGGCTAAAACTTCCAAAACTAGGTTGAATAAGAGTGGTGAGAGTGGGCAGCCTTGTCTTGTTCCTGATCTTAGTGGAAATGGTTTCAGTTTTTCACCATTGAGGACAATGCTGGCTGTGGGTTTGTCATATATGGCCTTTATTATGTTGAGGAAAGTTCCCTCTATGCCTACTTTCTGCAGGGTTTTTATCATAAATGGGTGTTGAATTTTGTCGAAAGCTTTCTCTGCATCTGTTGAGATGATCATTTGGTTTTTGTCCTTCAACTTGTTAATATGGTGTATCACATTGATTGATTTGCGTATATTGAAGAATCCTTGCATTCCTGGGATAAACCCCACTTGATCATGGTGTATGATCCTTTTAATGTGCTGTTGGATTCTGTTTGCTAGTATTTTGTTGAGGATTTTTGCATCTATGTTCATCAGTGATATTGGCCTGTAGTTTTCTTTCTTTGTGACATCCTTGTCTGGTTTTGGTATCAAGGTGATGGTGGCCTCGTAGAATGAGTTTGGGAGTGTTCCTCCCTCTGCTATATTTTGGAAGAGTTTGAGAAGGATAGGTGTTAGCTCTTCTCTAAATGCTTGATAGAATTCGCCTGTGAAGCCATCTGGTCCTGGGCTTTTGTTTGTTGGAAGATTTTTAATCACAGTTTCAATTTCAGTGCTTGTGATTGGTCTATTCATATTTTCTATTTCTTCCTGATTCAGTCTTGGCAGGTTGTGCATTTCTAAGAATTTGTCCATTTCTTCCAGGTTGTCCATTTTATTGGCATAGAGTTGCTTGTAGTAATCTCTCATGATCTTTTGTATTTCTGCAGTGTCAGTTGTTACTTCTCCTTTTTCATTTCTAATTCTATTGATTTGTGTCTTCTCCCTTTTTTTCTTGATGAGTCTGGCTAATGGTTTGTCAATTTTGTTTATCTTCTCAAAGAGCCAGCTTTTAGTTTTATTGATCTTTGCTATCGTTTCCTTCATTTCTTTTTCATTTATTTCTGATTTGATCTTTATGATTTCTTTCCTTCTGCTAACTTTGGGGTTTTTTTGTTCATCTTTCTCTAATTGCTTTAGGTGCAGGGTCAGGTTGTTTACTCGAGATATTTCCTGTTTCTTAAGGTGGGATTGTATTGCTATAAACTTTCCCCTTAGAACTGCTTGCTGCGTCCCATAGGTTTTGGGTCGTCGTGTCTCCATTGTCATTTGTTTCTAGGTATTTTTTTATTTCCTCTTTGATTTCTTCAGTGATCACTTCGTTATTGAGTAGTGTATTGTTTAGCCTTCATGTGTTTGTATTTTTTACAGATCTTTTCCTGTAATTGATGTCTAGTCTCATAGCACTGTGGTCGGAAAAGATACTTGATACAATTTTAATTTTCTTAAATTTACCAAGGCTTGATTTGTGACCCAAGATATGATCTATCCTGGAGAATGTTCCATGAGCACTTGAGAAAAATGTGTATTCTGTTGTTTTTGGATGGAATGTCCTATAAATATCAGTTAAGTCCATCTTGTTTAATGTATCATTTAAAGCTTGTGTTTCCTTATTTATTTTCATTTTGGATGATCTCTCCATTGGTGAAAGTGCGGTGTTAAAGTCTCCTACTATGAGTGTGTTACTGTCGATTTCCCCTTTTATGGCTGTTAGTATTTGCCTTATGTATTGAGGTGCTCCTATGTTGGGTGCATAGATATTTACAATTGTTATATCTTCTTCTTGGATCGATCCCTTGATCATTATGTAGTGTCTTTCTTTGTCTCTTCTAGTAGTCTTTATTTTAAAGTCTATTTTGTCTGATATAAGAATTGCTACTCCAGCTTTCTTTTGATTTCCATTTGCATGGAATATCTTTTTCCATCCCCTTACTTTCAATCTGTATGTGTCTCTAGGTCTGAAGTGGGTCTCTTGTAGACAGCATATATATGGGTCTTGTTTTTGTATCCATTCAGCCAATCTGTGTCTTTTGGTGGGAGCATTTAGTCCATTTACATTTAAGGTAATTATTATTATTATTATTTTTTTTTTCTTTTTGCGGTATGTGGGCCTCTCACTGTTGTGGCCCCTCCCATTGCGGAGCACAGGCTCCGGATGCGCAGGCCCAGCGGCCATGGCTCACGGGCCCAGCTGCTCCGCGGCATATGGGATCCTCCCAGACCGGGGCACGAACCCGTATCCCCTGCATCGGCAGGCGGACTCTTAACCACTTGCACCACCAGGGAGGCCCTTAAGGTAATTATTGATATGTATGTTCCTATTCCCATTTCCTTAATTGCTTTGGGTTCGTTATTGTAGGTATATTCCTTCTGTTGTGTTTCTTGCCTAGAGAAGTTCCTTTAGCATTTGTTGTAAAGCTCGTTTGGTGGTGCTGAACTCTCTCAGCTTTTGCTTGTCTGTAAAGTTTTTAATTTCTCCATCAAATCTGAATGAGATCCTTGCTGGGTAGAGTAATCTTGGTTGCAGGTTTCTCTCCTTCATCACTTTAATTATGTCCTGCCACTCCCTTCTGGCTTGTAGAGTTTCTGCTGAGAGATCAGCTGTTATCCTGATGGGGATTCCCTTGTGTGTTATTTGTTGTTTTCCCCTTGCTGCTTTTTTTTTTTTTTTTGAAAACTGTCCAGGAGAGGATGGCAGACGAGCGCCTTTATTGGGGTCCTGGCTGCCCCACGGCACGTGGGAAGTGTGCTGTTGACTACTTTGAACTTAACTAGGTCAGCAGAAGGGGAGGGAGGAAGATGGGGCGTCCTCCCAAGACTTGCCACCTGGGCACATTTGAGAGGAGGCTGGCACTAGCGAGGCTCACACAGGTGGCTGGGGGGCGGATGGGGAGTCCTGAGGCCACAGGGAACAGCTGTGTTATTTTTTTTTTTTTTTTCTGAGTCAATGGGTTTTATTTTATTTTTTTTTTATTTTACAAATTTAATCAGTTATACATATACATATGTTCCCATATCCCCTCCCTTTTGCGTCTCCCTCCCACCCTCCCTATCCCACCCCTCCAGGCGGTCACAAAGAACCAAGCTGATCTCCCTGTGCTATGCGGCTGCTTCCCACTAGCTCTCTACCTTACATTTGGTAGTGTATATATGTCCATGCCGCTCTTTCACTTTGTCACAGCTTACCCTTCCCCCTCCCCATATCCTCAAGTCCATGCTCTAGTAGGTCTGTGTCTTTATTCCTGTCTTACCCCTATGTTCTTGATGACATTTTTTTCTTAAATTCCATATATATGTGTCAGCATACAGTATTTGTCTTTCTCTTTCTGACTTACTTCACTCTGTATGACAGACTCTAGGTCCATCCACCTCATTACAAATAGCTCAATTTCATTTCTTTTTATGGCTGAGTAATATTCCATTGTATATATGTGCCACATCTTCTTTATCCATTCATCCGATGATGGACACTTAGGTTGTTTCCATCTCCGGGCTATTGTAAATAGGGCTGCTATGAACATTTTGGTACATGTCTCTTTTTGAATTATGGTTTTCTCAGGGTATATGCCCAGTAGTGGGATTGCTGGGTCATATGGTAGTTCTATTTGTAGTTTTTTAAGGAACCTCCATACTGTTCTCCATAGTGGCTGTACCAATTCACATTCCCACCAGCAGTGCAAGAGTGTTCCCTTTTTTCCACACCCTCTCCAGCATTTATTGTTTCTAGATTTTTTGATGATGGCCATTCTGACTGGTGTGAGATGATATCTCATTGTAGTTTTGATTTGCATTTCTCTAATGAGTAAAGATGTTGAGCATCCTTTCATGTGTTTGTTGGCTGTCTGTATATCTTCTGTGGAGAAATGTCTATTTAGGTCTTCTGCCTATTTTTGGATTGGGTTGTTTGTTTTTTTGCTATTGAGCTGCATGAGCTGCTTATAAATTTTGGAGATTAATCCTTTGTCAGTTGCTTCATTTGCAAATATTTTCTCCCATTCTGAGGGTTGTCTTTTGGTCTTGTTTATGGTTTCCTTTGCTGTGCAAAAGCTTTGAAGTTTCATTAGGTCCCATGTGTTTATTTTTGTCTTTATTTCCATTTCTCTAGGAGGTGGGTCAAAAAGGATCTTGCTGTGATTTATGTCATAGAGTGTTCTGCCTATGTTTTCCTCTAGGAGTTTGATAGTGTCTGGCCTTACATTTAGGTCTTTAATCCATTTTGAGCTAATTTTTGTGTATGGTGTTAGGGAGTGATCTAATCTCATACTTTTACATGTCCCTGTCCAGTTTTCCCAGCACCACTTATTGAAGAGACTGTCCTTTCTCCACTGTACATTCCTGCCTCCTTTATCAAAGATGAGGTGACCATATGTCCGTGGGTTTATCTCTGGGCTTTCTATCCTGTTCCATTGATCTATCTTTCTGTTTTTGTGCCAGTACCATACTGTCTTGATTACTGTAGCTTTGTAGTATAGTCTGAAGTCAGGGAGCCTGATTCCTCCAGCTCCATTTTTCGTTCTCAAGATTGCTTTGGCTATTCGGGGTCTTTTGTGTTTCCATACAAATTGTGAAATTTTTTGTTCTAGTTCTGTGAAAAATGCCATTGGTAGTTTGATAGGTATTGCATTGAATCTGTAGATTGCTTTGGGTAGTAGAGTCATTTTCACAATGTTGATTCTTCCAATCCAAGAACATGGTACATCTCTCCATCTATTTGTATCATCTTTAATTTCTTTCATCAGTGTCTTATAATTTTCTGCATACAGGTCTTTTGTCTCCTTAGGTAGGTTTATTCCTAGATATTTTATTCTTTTTGTTGCAATGGTAAATGGGAGTGTTTCCTTGATTTCACTTTCAGATTTTTCATCATTAGTATATAGGAATGCCAGAGATTTCTGTGCATTAATTTTGTATCCTGCAACTTTACCAAATTCATTGATTAGCTCTAGTAGTTTTCTGGTAGCATCTTTAGGATTCTCTATGTATAGTATCATGTCATCTGCAAACAGTGACAGCTTTACTTCTTCTTTTCCCATTTGGATTCCTTTTATTTCCTTTTCTTCTCTGATTGCTGTGGCTAAAACTTCCAAAACTATGTTGAATAAGAGTGGTGAGAGTGGGCAACCTTGTCTTGTTCCTGATCTTAGTGGAAATGGTTTCAGTTTTTCACCATTGAGGACGATGCTGGCTGTGGGTTTGTCATATATGGCCTTTATTATGTTGAGGAAAGTTCCCTCTATGCCTACTTTCTGCAGGGTTTTTATCATAAATGGGTGTTGAATTTTGTCAAAAGCTTTCTCTGCATCTATTGAGATGATCATATGGTTTTTCTCCTTCAACTTGTTAATATGGTGTATCACATTGATTGATTTGCGTATATTGAAGAATCCTTGCATTCCTGGAATAAACCCCACTTGATCATGGTGTATGATCCTTTTAATGTGCTGTTGGATTCTGTTTGCTAGTATTTTGTTGAGGATTTTTGCATCTATGTTCATCAGTGATATTGGCCTGTAGTTTTCTTTCTTTGTGACATCCTTGTCTGGTTTTGGTATCAAGGTGATGGTGGCCTCGTAGAATGAGTTTGGGAGTGTTCCTCCCTCTGCTATATTTTGGAAGAGTTTGAGAAGGATAGGTGTTAGCTCTTCTCTAAATGCTTGATAGAATTCGCCTGTGAAGCCATCTGGTCCTGGGCTTTTGTTTGTTGGAAGATTTTTAATCACAGTTTCAATTTCAGTGCTTGTGATTGGTCTATTCATATTTTCTATTTCTTCCTGAGTCAGTCTTGGCAGGTTGTGCATTTCTAAGAATTTGTCCATTTCTTCCAGGTTGTCCATTTTATTGGCATAGAGTTGCTTATAGTAATCTCTCATGATCTTTTGTATTTCTGCAGTGTCAGTTGTTACTTCTCCTTTTTCATTTCTAATTCTATTGATTTGAGTCTTCTCCCTTTTTTTCTTGATGAGTCTGGCTAATGGTTTATCAATTTTGTTTATCTTCTCAAAGAACCAGCTTTTAGTTTTATTGATCTTTGCTATCGTTTCCTTCATTTCTTTTTCATTTATTTCTGATCTGATTTTTATGATTTCTTTCCTTCTGCTAACTTTGGGATGTTTTTGTTCTTCTTTCTCTAATTGCTTTAGGTGCAAGTTTAGGTTGTTTATTCGAGATATTTCCTGTTTCTTAAGGTGTGATTGTATTGCCATAAACTTCCCTCTTAGAACTGCTTTTGCTGCATCCCATAGGTTTTGGGTCATCGTGTCTCCATTGTCATTTGTTTCTAGGTATTTTTTAATTTCCTCTTTGATTTCTTCAGTGATCACTTCGTTATTAAGTAGTGTATTGTTTAGCCTCCATGTGTTTGTATGTTTTACAGCTTTTTTCCTGTAATTGATATCTAGTCTCATAGCATTGTGGTCGGAAAAGATACTTGATACAATTTCAATTTTCTTAAATTTACCAAGGCTTGATTTGTGACCCAAGATATGATCTATCCTGGAGAATGTTCCATGAGCACTTGAGAAAAATGTGTATTCTGTTGTTTTTGGATGGAATGTCCTATAAATATCAATTAAGTCCCTTGCTGCTTTTAATATGATTTCTTTGTGTTTAATTTTTGACAGTTTGATTAATATGTGTCTTGGCGTATTTCTCCTTGGATTTATTCTGTATGGGACTCTCTGTGCCTCCTGGACTTGATTAACTATTTCCTTTCCCATATTAGGGAAGTTTTCAACTATAATCTCTTCAAATATTTTCTCAGTCGCTTTCTTTTTCTCTTCTTCTCCTGGAACCCCTATAATTCGAATGTTTGCATGTTTAATGTTGTCCCAGAGGTCTCTGAGACTGTCCTCTGTTCTTTTCATTCTTTTTTCTTTATTTTGCTCTGCTTCAGTTATTTCCACTATTTTATCTACCACCTCACTTATCCGTTCTTCTGCCTCAGTTATTCTGCTATTGATCCCATCTAGAGTATTTTTCATTTCATTTATTGTGTTTTTAATCGATGCTTGATTCATCTTTAGTTCTTCTAGGTCCTTGTTAACTGTTTCTTGCATTTTGTCTATTCTATCTCCAAGATTTTGGATCTTGGAAATAGAATCTTGGATCACCTTTACTATCCTTATTCTGAATTCTTTTTCAGGTAGACTGCCTATTACCTCTTCATTTGTTAGGTCTGGTAGGTTTTTATCTTGCTCCTTCACCTGCTGTGTGTTTTTCTGTCTTCTCATTTTGCTTATCTTACTGTGTTTGGGGTCTCCTTTTTGCAGGCTGCAGATTCATAGTTCCCGTTGTTTTTCGTGTCTGTCCCCAGTGGCTAAGGTTGTTTCAGTAGGTTGTGTAGGCTTCCTGGTGGGGGGGACTAGTGCCTGTGTTCTGGTGGTTGAGGAACGATCTTGTCTTTCGGTGGACAGGTCCACGTCTGGTGGTGTGTTTTGGGGTGCCTGTGGCCTTATTATGTTTTTAGGCAGCCTCTCTGCTAATGGGTGGGGTTGTGTTCCTGCCTTGCTAGTTGCTTGGCATAGGGTGACCAGCACTGTAGCTTGCTGGTCGTTGACTGAAGCTGGATGCTGGTGTTGAGATGGAGATCTCTGGGAGACTTTCGCCGCTTGTTATTATGTGGAGCTGGGAGGCCTCTTGTGGACCCGTGTCCTGAAGTTGGCTCTCCCACTTCAGTGGCACAGCACTGGCTCCTGGCTGCAGCACCCAGAGCCTTTCATCTACCCGGCTCAGAATAAAAGGGAGAAAAAGTAGAAAGAAAGAATTAGTAGAAGAAAGAAAGAGAGAGAGAAAGAAAGGAAGAAGGAAAGAAAGGAAGGAAGGAAGGAAGAAAGAAAGGAGGGAGGGAGGAAGGATGGAAAGAAAGAAAGAAAGGAGGGAGGGAGGGAGGAAGGATGGAAAGAAAGTAAGAAAGGAGGGAGGGAGGGGTGGAGGGAGGGAGGGAGGAAGGGAAGATAGGAAAAAAAGAAAGAGCAGGTAAAGTAAAATAGAATAAAGTATAAAATATAGTAGCGTTATTAAAATTAAAAAGTAATTATTGAAAAAAAAAATGGACAGATAGAACCCTGGGACATATGGTGGAAGCAAAGCTATACAGAGAAAATCTCACACAGAAAGATACACATACACATTCACAAAAAGAGAGCAGGGGGAAAAATCAAAAATCTTGCTCTCCAAGTCCACCTCCTCAATTTGGGATAATTCGTTGTAAAAAGAGGAAAAGGGCGAAAAGTCTGAAATCCTGCTCTCTAAGTCCACCTCCTTAATTTGGGATAATTCATTGTAAAAAGAGGAAAAGGGGGGAAAGTCTTAAATCTTGTCCTCAAAGTCCACTTCCTCAATTTGGGATGATTCGCTGTCCATTCATGCACTCCACAGATGCAGGGCACATCAAGTGGACCGTGGAACTTTAATCCGCTGCCTCCGAGGCTGCACAGAGAGATTTCCCTGTCTCTTCTCTGCTCTCACAGCTCCCGGGTCTCAGCCTTGGACCCGGCCCCGCCTCTGCGCATAGGTCGCCGGAGGGCGTCCGTTCTTCGCTCAGACAGGACGGGTTTAAAGGAGCCGCTGATTCAGGGGCTCTGGCTCACTCAGGCAGAGGGGAGGGAGGGACGCGCAGTGTGGGGTGGGCCTGTGGCGGCAGAGGCCGGAGTGACGTTGCACCAGCCCGAGGCACTCCGTGTGCTTTCCCGGGAAAGCCATCCCTGGGTCCCGGGACCCCGGCAGTGGCGGGGTGCACAGGCTCCCCGGAAGGGGGGGTGGACAGTGACCTGCGCTCGCACACAGGCCTTGTGGTGGTGGCAGCAGCAGCCCCAGCGTCCTACGCCCGTCTCCGGGGTCCGCGCCTTTAGCCGCGGCTCGCGCCCATCTCTGGTGCTTCTTTAAGCAGCTCTCTTAATGCCCTCTCCTCGCGCACCAGGAAACAAAAGGGAAGAAAAAGTCTCTTGCCTCTTCGGCAGCTCCAGACTTTTTCCCCGGACTCCCTCCAGGCTAGCCGTGGTGCACTAACCCCTTCAGGCTCTCTTCCTGCCGCCAGCCCCAGTCCTCTCCCTGCGCTCCGACTGAAAGCCGATACCCAAGCCTCAGCTCCCAGCCCCGCCCGCCACGGCGGCCGAGCAGACAAGCCTCTCGGGCTGGTGTGTGCCTGAGGGCACCGATCCTCTGTGCCGGAATCTCTCCACTTTGCCCTCCACACCCCTGTTGCTGTCCTCTCCTCCGCTACTCCGAAGCTTCCCCCTCCGCCACCTGCAGTCTCCGCCCACGTAGGGGCTTCTAGTGTGTGGAAACCTTTCCTCCTTCATGGCTCCCTCCCACTGGTGCAGGTCCCGTCCCTATCCTATTGTCTCTGTTTATTCTTTTTTCTTTTGCCCTACCCAGGTATGTGGGGAGTTTCTTGCCTTTTAGGGGGTCTGAGGTCTTCTGTCAGCGTTCAGTAGGTGTTCTGTAGGAGTTGTTCCACGTGTAGATGAATTTCTGATGTATCTGTGGGGAGGAAGGTGATCTCCGCGTCTTACTCTTCCGTCATCTTCCTCCGGGGTGGAGAAATGTTTATTTAAGTCCTTTGCCCATTTTTAATCAGATAATCTGGGCTTTTTTTGTTGTTGTTTATAGTTCTTTATATATTCTAGACATTAATCCCTTATCAGACATATGGTTTGCAAATATCTTCTCCCATTTTAGAGGCTGCTTTTTTGGTCTGTTTATTGATTCCATTACTGTGCAGAGTTTTTAAGTTTGATATAGTCCCAGTTGTTTAATTTTGCTTTTGTTACCTGTTTTCTCAATTTTCTTCTTTTGTTGCCTGTTTGTCCCCTATTATTTTCTTCTACTAGTTTTATAGCTTCAGGTTTTATGTTTAGGTCTTTGATTCATTTTGAGTTTATTTTTGTTTATAGTGTAAGATAAGGGTCCAACTTTATTATTTTGCATGTGGATATCCAGTTTTCTCAACATCATTTGCTAAAGAGACTATCCTTTCTCTGTCATGTAGACTTGGCACTCTTGTAGAAGATCATTTGACCTTATACATGGGGATTTACTTCTGGGCTCTCTATTCTGTTCCATTTGTCTATATGTTTGCTTTAAAACAGTACCACACTGTTCTGATTACTATGGGCTTGTAATATGTTTTGAAATTGGGAAGTTTGAGGTCTGCACCTTTGTCTGTATTTCTTAAGATTGTTTTGGTTACTCAGGGTCCTTTGAGATTCCATATGAATTTTAGGATTTTTTTCCATCTCTATAAATAATGACATTGGAATTTCAATAGGGATTGCATTAAATGTGTAGATAGCTTTGGGTAATATCAACATTAACAGTATTAAATCTTCCAATCCACAAACATGGAAATCCTTCCATTTATTTCTGGCTTCTTTAATACCTTTTATCAATGTTTTGTGGTTTTTGGTGTACAAGCCTTTCCCCTCCTTTGTTAAACTCATTCCTAAATATTTTATTTTATTTTTAATTTATTTTTTAATTTTTTTTTGCCACACTGCACGGCTTGTCGGATCTTAGTTCCCCGATCAGATATTGAACCGGGGCCCCGACATTAAAAGTGCAGGGTCCTGGGCTTCCCTGGTGGCTCAGTGGTTGGGAGTCCACCTGCTGATGCAGGGGACACGGGTTCGTGTCCCAGTCTGGGAAGATCCCACATGCCACGGAGTGGCTGGGCCCGTGAGCCATGGTCACTGAGCTTGCGCATCCGGAGGCTGTGCTCCGCAATGGGAGAGGCCACAACAGTGAGAGGCCCGCGTACTGCAAAAACAACAAAAAAAAAGTGCAGGGTCCTGACCACTGGACCACCAGGGAATTCCCTTAAATATTTTATGATTTTTGATGCTATTATAAATGGGATTGTTTTCTTAATTTCCTTTTTGTATTGCTCATTGTTAGTGTATAAAAACATAACAGATTTTTTGTGTTAATTTTGTATACTGTGAAATTACTGAATTCCTTTACTAGTTCTAATATTGTGTGTGTGGAATCTTAAGGCTTTTCTACATACATATAAAATCATGTCATCGGAAGACAGAGATGTTTTTAACTTTTTCCTTTCTGACCTGGATGCTTTTTATTTATTTTTTCTTGCCTAACTGTTCTGGCTAGGACTTCCAGTATGGTGTTGGACAGAGATGGTGAGAGTGGGCAACCTTGCCTTTATCTTGATCTTAGAGGAAAAGCTTTCAGTTTTTCACCATTGAGTATGATGTTAGCTGTGGGCATTTCATATATGCTCATTATTATGTTGAAGTAATTTTTTTCTATTCCTAGTTTGTTGAATTAAAATTTTATCATGAAAAAGTATTAAATTTTTTTCAAATTATTTTTCTACATCAATGAGATTATCATGCAATTTTTGCCCTTCATTCTGTTAATGTGGTGTATTACATTAATTGATTTTCATATGTTGAAACAGTCTTGCATTCCAGGAATAATTGCCATTTGGTCATGATGTATAATCCTTTTAATGTGTTGTTGAATTCAATTTACTGGTATTTTGTTGAGAATTTTTGCGTCAATATTGGTCAGGGATACTGGTCTATGGTTTTCTTTTCTTGTAGTATTTTTGTTTGATTTTTGTATCAGGGTAATGCTGACCTCATAAAATGAATTTATGAATTTAGTACTGTTCCCTCCACTTCATTTTTTCAGAAAACTTTGAGGAGGTTTTGCATTAATTCTTCTTTAAATGTTTGTTAGAATTCACCAGTGAAGCCATCTGTCCCTGGGTTTTTCTTTGTTGGGAGGGTTTTGATTATTGATTCAATCTTCTTACAAGTTATAGGTCTATTCAGATTTTTTATTTCTTCATGATTCAGTCTTGATAGGTTACATGTTTCTAGGAAATTTTTTCATCTAGGTTACCCAATTTGTTGGGGTATAATTGTTCATCATAGTCTCATGATTTTTTTTTATTTCTGTGGCAGTGGGTGTAATGTCTCTTTCACTTCTAATTTTAGTTATTTGAGTCTTCTCTCTTTCCTTCTTAATCTAGCTAAGGGTTTGTAAATTTTCTTAATATTTTCAAAAAAGCAACTCAGTTTTGTGGATTTTTTCTATTGTTTTTCTCTTCTCTATTTTATTTATTTCTGTTCTAATTTTTATTCTTCCTTTCCTTCTGCTAACTTTGGGTTTTGTTTGTTCTTTTTCTATTTCCTTGAGGTATAAAGTTAGGTTGTTGATTTGAGATCTTTCTACTTTTTTAATGTAGGAATTCATTGCTATAAACATCCTTCTTAGTACTGCTTTTGCTGCGTCCCATAACTTTTGGCATGTTTTATTTTTGTTTTCATTTGTCTAAAACTATTTTCTAATTTCCTTTGTGGTTTCCTTTTTGACCCATTCGTTGTTCAAGATTGTGTTTAATTTCTATATATTTGTAAAATTCCCAGTTTTCCTTTTACTATTGATTTCTAGCCTCATTCCATTATGGTGCTGAAGTCTCCTACTATTATGGTGTTGCTGTCTATTTTTCCCCTCAACTCTGTTTATGTTTGTTTAATATATTTGGGTACTCTGCTGTTAGATGAACATTTATTTATAATTGTTATATCTTCTTGGTTACACTTTTATCTGTGTATGATATCTTTTTTTGTCTCTTGTGACAGTTTTTAACATAAAGTCTATTTTGTCTAAGTGTGGCCAGCCCTGCTCTCTTTTGGTTACCATTTGCATGGAATATCTTTTTCCATCCTTTCACTTTCAGCCTACATGTGTCCTCAAATCTAAAGTGAGTCTCTTGTAGACAACACATAGTTGGATCTTCTTTTTCCATTTTTATCCATTCTGCCACTCTATGTCTTTTGATTGAGGAGTATATTAGTCTGCTCAAGCTGTCATAACAAAATACCACAAAGTGTGTAGCTTAAAAAACAGACATTTATTTTCTCAAAGGAGAAAATATTTTCTCCAGTTCTGGAGCTAGAAGTCTATGGTCAAGGTGCCAGAAAATTTAGTTTCTGATGAGCACTCTCTTTCCTGGCTTGTAGATGGCTATCTTTTCTCTGTGTCTTCATAAAGCCTTTCCTCTTTGCTTATATGTCAAGAGAGAGAAAGATTTCTGGTGACTCTTCCTCTTCTTATGAGGACATCAATCCTATTGGATTAAGGTCCCACTCTTATGACCTCATTTAATCTTAATTACTTCCCTGAAGGCCCTATCTCCACATACAGTCACAACTGGGGTTAGGATATCAACATGTGAATGTGGTCAGGGGCACAATTTAATCCATAACAGGGAGTTCAGTCCATTTACATTTAAAATAATTACTGGGCCTCCCTGGTGGCGCAGTGGTTAAGAGTCCGCCTGCCGATGCAGGGGATACGGGTTCGTGCCCCGGTCTGGGAGGATCCCATATGCTGCGGAGCGGCTGGGCCCGTGAGCCATGGCCGCTGGGCCTGCGCATCCGGAGCCTGTGCTCCGCAACGGGAGAGGCCACAACAGTGAGAGGCCCGCATACCGCAAAAAGAAAAAAATAAATAAATAAATAAATAAAATAATTACTGATAGTGAAGGACTTATTTTTGCCATTTTGCTAATTCTTTTTCATATGTCTTGTAGTTATTTTGACCCTCTTTTCCTCTCTTGCTGCCTTTCTTTGTGTTTTGTTGATTTTTTATAGTGACATGTTTTGATTCCTTTTTAAAAAATGTTTAATTTACTTTTGGTTCTACTCATACTTTTTTGTTTTTTGCTTTTAGTTGAGGTGTAGTTGATGTACAATACTATATAAACTTCAGGTGTACAACATAGAGATTCACAATTTTTAAAGGTTATATTCCATTTATAGTTATTATAAAATATTGGCTATATTCCCTGTGTTGTACAATATATCCCTGTAGTTTATTTTATTATTATTTTTAAATTTATTTGTTTTATTTATTTATTTTTGGCTGTGTTGGGTCTTCGTTGCTCTGTGTGGGCTTTCTCTAGAGGCAGCAAGTGGGGGATACTCTTTGTTGAGGTGTGCTGGCTTCTCATTACAGTGGCTTCTCTTGTTGTGGAGCACAGGCTCTAGGCACACGGGCTTCAGTAGTTGTGGTGCATGACCTCAGTAGTTGTGGCTTGCAGGCTCTAGAGTGCAAGCTCAGTAGTTGTGGCACACGGGCTTAGTAGCTCCGTGGCATGTGGGATCTTCCCAGACCAGGGCTTGAACCCATGTACCCTGCATTGTCAGGTGTATTCTTAACCACTGAGCCACCAGGGAAGCCCTAGTTTTTTTTTCTACATACTAGTTTGTACCTCTCTCATTTCTTTCATGTATCTCCTATAGGTATTTTTCTTTGTGGTTACCATGGAGATTACATAAGACACCTTATATTTATAACAATCTATTCTAAACATGACAATTTAACTTCAATTGCATACAAAACCTCTACTTTTTTACATCTCCTCACTTTGTTATTGATGTCGCAAATTACATCTTTTTGTATTTCGTAGCCATTAACATGTGTTTATCCTTATAATTATTTTTATGCTTTTATAATTAAAAGTCTATACAAGGATCAAAGGGATTAAAAGTGATTTAGTCACCATTATTATACTATTACAGGTGTTTACTTGATCAGAATGAGCTGTGTCAGCTTGGGAAAGGACTATCATGGGTAAAATGCAGTGGATTTTCTCACTCATTTTAGTGCGGCCGTTCTTGGCTTTGTGCTTGCCTTAAGGTCCTGCAATTTCTTAACTGATTTCTGGAATACCCATAAAGGCTTTTTGGATCAGATATTGTTGTTAGGTTGGCATCTCTGTATGGGAACAAGGTCTGGGGCTTTCTATTCCATCATCTTCCTCTATCGTCATGCCTTTTAAGGAACGATAAATTTGAGGCTTAGAGAGAGATTAAATGAATTGCCCAAAAATACACGGTGAGAAAGTTGCAGAACTGGATTCTGAAAGAGGGATAGTCTGAGCACCAGTCTGTGTGCTTAGCATCTGTACCCCGTTGTGCAGCTGGCAGTCAAGGAAAAGAAGAAGAATCATGCAATCTGAGGCCATTCCGTGCAGGGGCGAAAAAGGGCTATGACACTGAGTCAAATAGGAAAAGGTCTCCTTTCCTACTGGGCGTTTTGTTTACATAGGCAAACTAACAAGGAGGGTTTTTGTTTTTCTTTAATGTAATTAAACACGTCTCCAATTGCGAATCTAGAAAGTCTTCTTTTCATTAAATGTATTTAATTTTATTACATGTTATTAGGTATCAGGCTGCTAAAAGGATTTATAAATTGTTGACTCATGAACTTTTTTTTTTCATTGAGGTATAATTGACATAAGATTACATTAGTTTCAGGCATAAAACATAATGATTCAATATTTGTATATATAGTAAAATGATCAACATGATAAATCTAGTTAGCATCTGTCACCATGCATGGTTACAATTTTTTTCTTGTGATGAGAACTTTGAAGATCTACTCTCTTAGCAAGTTTCAAATATGTAAGACAGTATTATTAACTCTAGTCACCATGCTGTACATTACATCCCCATGATAGAGATCATTTTTGAATGGTTTACAATAACATATTTTATATATAAAATAGTCTTTTTTAAAGTTTGAAAAAGGGTAGTCTTTAAGGTTCTTTTTCAAATCATTTACTTGAAAGGTGCTTTCTGGCCTAGTTCCATCACTACCTCCCCATATAACCTAGAGCAAGTCACATGGCCTTACAAGAAACACTAAAGGGAGTCCTCCAAGTTGAAACAAAGGATGCTAGCTAGAGAGCAACACAAAAGTATACAAAAATATAAAGCTCTCTGGTAAAAGTAAATACATAGACAAATACAGAGAAAGGAGTCAAACAGGATGCCATAGCCAAAGGACAACCAGATTTTGAGCCTTGAACCTGCTGCTCCCTAGACAGAGCTGCAGAATGAGCAGAACAGGATCAACCTCCCGGGGTCGTTGTGAGCATTAAATAAAATAATGTGCTTAAAAGTACCTCATAACTGCACTTTAGTGGGTACTTTGGTTATAATTATTTTTGCCTTTTATATTATCTTCCAGATCTTGTCCACAGGCACAGAACCTTTCCCAGCTATGATAGTTATACCCACAAGTTCATTGCTTGCCCCTTGATCTTGTCATGGACTTGCATGCCTGTTTCTATAGCATCACTATCATCATTTTTGAAGGAAGTGTGCTATCCTAAGTGGATATGCCAAAATGCATCAAGCCATTTCTCCACTCTTGGGTGGTGTATCTATTTCTGAAGCTTTACTATATAGATAACAATGAATATCTTTCAATGGTTTGTATTTTTTGAACATCAACAGGAAACGTTAAACTCTAGTTTAGAGGTCTGTAAGGGTGAACAAAGTTCTTCTTCTGAGAACATAATTGGCCAAAGTCAGGCTTGCTGCCAGTGAGGCTTTCATGAGCCAGAGCCTCAGGACCCATCAAAGGTGCTTTGTGCCCCCGCAAAGTCAGGAGCCAAAGACAGTGAGCGGCCCGGGCAGCGATTTTTCAATGTAGCTGTGGGAATTGCTCTGCATGTGGCTTGGAGCACTCATTTAGAGATTGGAATAGATGTAAACACAACTTGCAAGGACCAAAAGCTAAAGTCTTGGTCCACAGAGGTTACAATTCAAAACAGTCTAATTGGATGTGGGAACAAAGAGCAAAATGGCCCAGGCTGACAAGTCACCAGGCATCTAAAGATGGGATTGGTGCTGTCAGAGGCTTGGTCAGGAGGCAGGTCTGAGACAGGCCAGACTCGGAGGGGCAGTCGGAAGGAAAGGAGGCCAGAGCCAAGCACCATTCAAGGGCAGGAAAGGCTCAGAGAGCAGAGGCGGTGCAGTGCAGCAAGAGGAATCCAAATCCATTCACAGAGTGTAAGGCCTTTTCTAAGCTGCCTCGTTAGGAAAGACCAGGGGGAGTGGAGGGAAGCGGCCTCTCCTTGGAAGGGCAAGAAGCTCAGATGGTGAGTGGTTTCAGGAACAGAAAGTGGGCCCAGAGGACAAAGTTTCTGACAATTGAATAAGCCCAGGGAGGGTCCATGCTCAGCCTGGTTCCCTCCACTCTGCCACCTGTAACAGATAACAGGGGCAGAAGCAATCACAGGCCAACCTGATGGTGTTATCTCCCTGCATAAAACTCTTCAAAGCATCCCCTTTGCTCTTACTATACATAAAGTCTGACTCCACCCTGTGGCTTAAAATGCGCTGAGCGTTCTGGCCCCTCCCGTCTTCTCCCGACCCAGTGTGCCGGGGCAGAGTCTTTGAACAAGACATGCCCTCTCTCACTTTCAAGCTTTCTTACATGCTGCTCCTTCAGCTTCCAGCACTCTCTCTTCCCACCTTCCTCACCTGGCTGATTCCTACTCATCATTCAGCTCGAACTGAAATGTCACTTTCTCCCGGCAGTGTAGACTTAGGCACTCCTCGGCATCCTGGGCATATTCCACGGTGACACTTGTCAAACTCCTTGGTAATTGGTACCTTCCTGTCTCTCCCACAATCCGTGAGCTCACATGGGGCAGTCACTACGTCTGTCTTGCTCACCACTGGCTGCTGGAACAGAATAGGTACTTGATAAATGTTTTGAAACAAATAATAAATAGATGAAAGCAAATTGATCGATTCCTTTTAGTCTAGTTACCTCTTACTGAGTTCGTGGTCTGTAGCAAGCTTTGTTCTAAGAGTGGTGAGCAAGACGGGCATGGTCCCTGTCCCCATATGTGAGTCCATTACCTATCTAGTGGGGAAACAGAGAATTCTGTTATAGGGACTTCCCTGGTGATCCAGTGGTTTGGACGTGGCGCTTTCACTGCCAAGGACCCGGGTTCAATCCCTGGTCGGGGAACTAAGATCCTGCAAGCTGCGAGGGGAGGCCAAAAACAAAAATAAAACAAATCAAAAAGAATTCTGGTATAAGTGCTCCAGAAGTGATGCAGAGTGCTCTTGGGGAAGCGAGGGTGCAAGTTGAAGAGAAAGACAGGAGAAGGCTCCATGGAAAGGAAAGGATTGCAACTTAGCCTTGGAAGTCCAATAATCCTTTAGCAGACAAAAAGGGGGAGGAAGGATGTTTCTGGCAGACCGAACAGCTAGAGCAAAGTCATGGAACCGCAAGTAATGGAAGATGCTCAGGGGAAAGCAAGCAGGCTGGGTGACCACTGTCAGAGATACCCATTTTGCTTTCAGGTGAGAATAGAAAGTAGGCAGCAGTCAGATCACAGAGGACCATCTTTTCCAAGCTAAAGAAAATGGACTTCATCTCCCAGTCAATGGGGAGATATAAGAAGAGCTATACTTTGGTTGATGGACAGATTGCCTTGGGACAATAGCCTGCATGGTTGGGAATCTTTGGTCTGTAGGCACCAAGGATGGGAGAAAATGTTCTTAGGGAAACCTTATGGTTTGTAGTCTAAACTTGTGTAACTGTTTATGAAACTACAGAGGATGTAGAAAGGATGTTGGCTGCACCCTGGAATACTCACATGAGAGGGGCTGGTTTGGGGTCAAGTCTATGATCCACATTTCCCTGATACAGGCCAACCACACAGAAGGGCTAGAGTACAGGCACAGGTGAGAGGTACTGAATGGGTGCAGTGGAAAGGGCAGAGGGCAGGAAGACAGGTTAGGGTTCCAACTCCAGCTCTGCTGTGCAACAGCGGGCAACTCCCTTCTCCCCTCTAGGCTTCTGTTTTCCCTGCTAAGTCCTTTTCATTCTAATGTCATATGGTTTGATGGGCAGCTTGGATACACAGTTGACTTATGGGGGATGACCCACTGCAAGGTAGCTGCTAGCCTTTTTGCAAATATGAAAAAAGTCATCCCTTTCACTAGACATTTTACTTACATAAGTTGGAAAACTACTGTAAGAAATATATAATCCTTGCTACCTACTAAAGGAAGGGCATCCTCTAGGGTGGTGTAGTATAAAATCTACACAAATGTTCAGCAACCCTGGATCCACATGGTGCTCATGTCAGAAATCAGGGGCTGGCTATGGAGAACAGTATGGAGGTTCCTTAAAAAACTAAAAATAGACCTACCATATGGTCCAGCAATCCCACTCCTGGGCATATATCTGTAGAAAACCATAATTTGAAAAGATACATGCACCCTAATGTTCATAGCAGCACTATTTACAATAACCAGGACATGGAAGCAACCTATATGTCCATCGACAGATGAATAGATAAAGAAGATGTGGTATATATATATACAATGGAATATTACTCAGCCATAAAAAAACAAAATAATGCCATTTGCAGCAACATGGATGGACCCAGAGATTCTCATACTAAGTGAAGTAAGTCAGAAAAAGAATAACAAATATTCTATGATATCACTTATATGTAGAATCTAAAGAAAAAGATACAAAAGAACTTTAATACGAAACAGAAATAGACCCACAGATATAGAAAACAAACCTGTGGTCACCAAAGGGAAAGAGAGGGAGGGATAAATTACGAGTTTGATATTAACAGATACACACTACTATATGTAAAACAGATAACCAAAAAGGACCTACTGTATAGCACAGGGAACTCTACTCAATATATTGTAATAACCTACAAGGGAAATGAGTCAACAAAGAATATACATATATGCACACACACACACACACACACATATATATTATATTATATATAACTGAATCATTTGCTGTACACCTGAGGCTAACACAACATTGTAAATCAACTATACTTCAATTTTAAAAAAAGAATTTGGTTTTGACAAAAAAAAAGAAAAGAAATCAGGGGTTGGGAAGGCCATCAGTCTGGTCCAGTGAGGCATATCTTACTGGTCCAGGACCAATGAGGAAGAATGTGGCTTTTAGGATAAGCAAAGTAGATTAGAAGAGCCTACCATTAAGCAAGAACCCGAAGAAGTCCCATCAACAGAGTGAGGGTGGCAGTCCCACAGCTATCTTTTCTTCATTGGCCAAGCAAAACCCTCCAAAATGACAGAGCCAGAGGCTACAGTTGGTTATGGGATTGGGCTGGGGAATGGAGGAATGTGGATTAGTTGAATGGTCCAATGGCTGTACGTGATAGAAAAGGGATACATTTCTGTCATTGGCCCTTTGTGGATGACAACAAATACTTGACCAGGTCCTCTCAGGCAAGACTTTCTCAAGTTCATTTCAAAGACGCCCTAGACATCTCAGATGCCCAGACATAGCGAGAAACAGTGGACTTGGCCCAGAAGTCTCCTGAATATTTTAAAGAACTGGTGTTTCTTCCTCTACGAATAAAACCTCCACAGCACATGATGGGTACATTTATCTAGGACTGACTTATTTACCAGCAACTAAAAGTTGAAATTAGCTGGTCCCTAAAGGCAACTTTGTCCTTCCCTGCCTGATGCTTTAATAAATCATCCCAATCAAGGAGGTCGGGGGGCATTGGGGGAAGTTACCACATTTGCTTTCCATATTCTCACATTCTGCCTGAGCAAGCATTTTCCATTTAGGGCCTGTGATGATCCCCTTGAGACCATCTGTGTGATCGTGTGATTTCTAGTTTCTGGGGGCCTGACCATGTGTTTGCCTTGGCCAACTATAACAGGAAACTTTCTTTCGCTTTTTGGGGTTTCAAAATTTAAAGTCCTGGGAATGTTTTAGAAACAGGCCCCTGACCAGGACAATGTTTCTACTGTAATAGAGCATAACAGGGATGATTCTCAGGAGCATAATCCTTCTCCTTCCCCAGCCACACTTTTGAAGAGAGCAAAAGAGACCTGATTTGAATGTTCATATTTCTGTCCATTCCCCGGCTGCTGTGAGAAATGTGAGTGTGCACGAAACACTCTCCTCTGGTGTTGGCAATCCAGGAGCCCCAGAAGATGCCATTTTTTTCTGCCAAATAAATAGTAAGCCCAGGAGCTGCTAGGAGAAAGAAAGACTTAGCGTGGTCTGGCCCTGAGGGTGAGCGCAGCCACAGCTTGTGTTCCAGCGATGGTTCAGTGATGGTGATGGTGATAGTGGTGGGGATGGTGATGGAGGTGGAGATGGTGATAGAGGTGGGGATGGTGATGGTGGTGGGGATGGTGATTGATAGAGGTGGGGATGGTGATAGAGGTGGGGATGATGATAGAGGTGGGGATGGTGATGGTGGTGGGGATGGTGATGGTGGGGGGGATGGTGATGGTGGGGGGATGGTGATGGTGGTGAGGATGGTGATGGAGGTGGGGATGGTGATGGTGGTGGAGATGGTGATAGAGGTGGGGATGGTGATGGTGGTGGCGATGGTGATTGATAGAGGTGGGGATGGTGACGGTGGTGGGGATGGCCATGCTAAGGCCAGAGGGGCCTTTCTCCTGGGCTGAGAGGGTGGGGGAGGACCTATAAACTGTGAGCCTTAGCGATCCGTCTGGAAATATAGGCAATGTGTAATCTGGTCTGGGGCTCCTAAAGCCAGGAGTTCAAGACCTCTTGTAACTAGCTTGCTCGGCAATGGAAGAGAGCACTGGAAATCACAGGTACCCCCCTGAGACTTTTAAAAGCCAACAAGACATGAAAGCAAAAGGTCCTTGGCCTTCCTTGTTTCCTCTTCTTAGGTCGGCATTGCAATAGCTGAATCGTAATTTCCTTATTAGGTATTTGTATTTTCTTCTATTTGTATGTTTTGAATTTTTATTTTCCTTAACAAATGAGTACCCCCATTGCCAGGATCTGGGAACGAGGCAACTCATTAACTGTTATGATCTTAGAGGGCATTCTTCTAAATATTTAAAAACAAATCACTAAATCTTTTGTTATGCCTTCAATAAAAATTTCACAAATCAAATCACCACTCATGTCATTTGATAGCTATTTTCCCTCTTTACCCCAACAAGGAAGCCATAAGGAAGCTTGAAATTTCACTATTTGCTTCCAGGGTTGCAAGAAATTAAAAAGTGAGACTGTTATTCCATAGTTTGTACTTTTTTTCAAAAAAGATTAATTCTTCATGATGTTCTTGATGGAAATGAAGAGAATAAAATTAACATTAGCATTTTATCACGAAGTTAAGAAATTGAAGGAAAATGTCAGAGTGCCCATTCTAGCCGGAGCCCAAAGGAGAGGAGAGAGAGAGACAGAGACAGAGGCAGAGAGATGAGTACTTGAGCCTCAGAGCCTCAGTTGTTTCAGCTGTAAAATGAGGAGGTTAACCTAGGTAGGTAGTGGTGTGATTAAAGCTGATGTATGGTGCTGCACCCAGAGGCAGCCTGATCCATGCCACTTGCTCTGAAGGAGCTATTTGAGGTAACAAATGGGACATCATTGTCTAGCCATATTCTGTGGGCCTGCCATGCACTACGTGCTGAACTGGGTATCCATTATCAAGCCCTCTCAAGTCCTTTATGGAACCAGCTGAGAAATAAACAAAAACATTCTGTGGTTAATGCTTCACATTAACTCTATGAAGGAGATGCTATGACTGCTCCCATTTTATAAATAAGGAAACTAAGGTTGAGGCAGGTCAACTAATTTGCCCAAGATCACACAGTAACTAGAAAAATTTGTGCTTCTAACCCAGGACTGTGGATGTCAGACTCCATGTTCTTTCCTATAATCCACTTTCCCAAGAATTTGTATGACTGAAATTTTTCAGTGGCATCATTGAATCATAGAGATATAACAACTGGAAGGGATCTCAAGACATGATCTAATCCATCCACCTCCTTTCACAAATGAGAACACTGACGTTCTAAATTGGGTAAGTGGTTTGACCTAGGTCACACAGAAGATGATTGGGAACAAGAATCAGAGTATGCAAGCCCAGGAGGGGCCCTCCCTAGGAAAGCACGCCCCCTCCAGGCCACACTGCTCAGAAGAGTGTGACCTAGGTTCCTGCCCCCTGGCCCAGGGCTGGTCCTCCTCTAGCAGGGGTGCTTGACCTGTGAACTAGAAACCTGGATTGGACCAAAGTTACACTGTTAGTTTCAGCAGCTTCTAAGTAGAATTTAGAATTTCCCCCAACTCATGAATGTAGGTAATAAGCCACAGTAGAATCAGCAGTCAGTACTTGTCACATGTTACCAAGAGCAATTACAGATCTTTGCAAATCATTTTAGAGTTGTTGAAGATATCTCCAAATGTCACTTATACTCATGACTAAAATTACAGTCGTTGTTCAAAAATCCTTGATGAAGAAGTGCATATGCTACTGTATCACATATTTGTTTGCTAAAACACTTTATATTTCAGTATTATTGGTTCCCTTTCTAATCTCATGTGTTTTATACATTTAAAGACCTTTCTGAAACGGGCCTATAGGCTTCAATAGACCACCAAGGGGGCCAGGGCACAACCAGGTTAAGACCTCCTGCCGCACAATAAATGGCACTCTTAGTCCTGGCAAGGCTAACCTCCAAGGGTGAACAGTTCAGCACAAACTCGTCACCATAGTAGTACAACTCAGAGCTATTCTGCAACAGCAGGCCACACATGGGCTTGGCTCAAGGAAGGAGCAGCAGCCATGCTGGAGGAACTGGAATTGTGCCATCAGTCAACACCAAAACTCAGCTGCAAGTTCAGTCCCTTCTTAGTAACCTCACAGGAGGTTTGCTACATGATCTCCTGGGCTGCGGTGTCACTGGCCTGTATAGACTGAATTCTCCCCTTCAGTGGGCAAGACCCGATTCTTCATTCTAGCAAGAAATGATTGTCCCTGGACTTGTGCAAAGAGCATGACCTCAAAATAACTGGTCAATGGAAACAACCTAAATGTCCATCAACAGAGGAATGGATAAAGAAGATGTGGTGCATATATACAATGGAATACTACTCAGCCATAAAAAAGAATGAAATAATGCCATTTGCAGCAACATGGATGGACCTAGAGATTATCATACAAGGTGAAGTAAGTCAGAAAAAGAATGACGAATATCATATGATATCACTTATGTGTGGATAAAATATGACACAAAAGAACTTATTTATGAAACAAAAACAGACTCACAGACATAGAGAACAGACTGGTGGTTGCCAAGGGGTAGGGGTGGGTGGGGGAGGGATGCAGAGGCAAACTATCATATATAGGAAGGATAAACAACAAGGTCCTACTGTATAGCACAGGGAACTATATTCAATATCCTGTGATAAACCATAATGGAAAAGAATATAAAAAAGAATATAGATATATTTATATTTATTTATATATAACTGAATCACTTTGCTGTACAGCAGAAATCAACACAACATTGTAAATCAACTATACTTCAATAAAATATATTTAAAAAAATAACTTGTCAAATACACATTCATCTATGCCCTATAAAACCTTCCCACCAAGGCTTGACATTGGGCGTGGGCAGGAGGAACACACCTAACTCTGGATACTTGAAGGATGTTTCTCACTTGCACCATCACTGTGTCCCTTACTGCCACCTCCCTTCCCATTTCCTGAGTCTGTGCATACTGAAACTGGGAGGGAATGGGGGACATTGCCCTGGGGAGAACTTAAAACTGTGAAAAATCTCCCCTCATCTTCCAATGTTTATTTTTAATCCAAGAACTAATGCTTTGTTCCTGCAGTCAATTAACATGTGGATTCCTATTGTACCAGGATTTGTATTTATATACATTATTTCCTCATATGGACAGAAAACACTCTAATTTTCATGAGAGAAATTCCCACAGAGTGAGGATGTAGCAACTAACTGTCCCTGTAAAGGAGTGGCCATGTGTAAAGTACTGGAACAGCACTTCACAGTTTACACAGCACTTCACAAACATCACCCCAATTAATCTGCACGACTGTCTGGCAGGTGGTACTATCTCCACTTTAGATAGACCAGGAGATAAGGTCACATGCCATGCCCAAGGTCACACGGGCAGCCAGAAGTAGAAGTAGCACTTGGACTTGGCTCTCTTACCAAGGCTCTCCACAGTGCCCAACAGCTCCAGTTTATTTGCACCCCTAAGACGGTGCTGGTGAGAGGACAGCCACACTAGGCCTGTCTCACCAATGGATGGCATTCTCTTCCAGATCCTCAGATGCATGTCTAGTGACACGCCCAGAGAGAGACCTGGAAGTCAGTCCTTCCCGCGATTGGATTTCAGCTTTACCCCTTTCCCCTCTCCCAAACTGAACACAGATGAAGGATCCCAATGAGCCAATGAAGACTGAGGGATGAGGAGAGATCTTGCCCCAGCTACAAATCCTTTTGGAAGTCAGAGAGCTGGCTTTTCCTCCTCGGGCACAACTCGGCCAACCAGCAACAGAGTGTGTGTTACCATTCCAAGATTTCTGAGACACACAGTCACTGGGACCTCAGAGGGGCGAAGTCAACTGGATAGGAATTTCCCACTTGGAAGCACAGAAAATGAGCAACAGAGGAATCAAGGGACAGATCATTTAAAGGTCCCTGCCAAACTTTCTCTCTGGATGTAACTGTGGTTCCCACGGCAGTCTGATGGGAAATGTCCAGAATACACCTGTAAATACTCAACTGCTGGGGCAATTATTGGAGTGAGCTGACCATCTGTCATTTGGGGAAACAACTGCCTAATTGCATCCTTAACTGAGTATTTGCAGATGTGTTCAATACATGCAAAAGAGAAGGCCACTCAGAGTCACGACCAAGGGCTTCATTATCACATTAACAGATCCTTCTTTGACAACAAAGAGGAGACCTGCAAGTCAGCAGCTTTCCCCCAGATCAGCCATACTAGTGGGACAGGGAGGGACAGGATGAGAGAGAGAAAGAGAGCAAGCCAGGTTCTCCTTCAAGGGCCTGAACCAGGCTTCTGGGGTGACCAGCCTCAACCAGGCACACTTTCTGCAAGAGAAGTGGCTCAAAGGCATCGGCTGGGGAGGGAGAAGGGACGGTAGCTGGCTCCCCATGTCCTCAGATCTGGCATGAGACAATAATACCGGTCCAACATATGTAAAGTTCGGTCAGATCCTCCAGAGCAACCCCGTGTTCATTAACAATGTATCACACTGATTGAAACATGGCTGTGGCTCTGAATTGCTAGATCTACCCACAGAACTGCCTGGGAGCACATTATACCTGAAAATGGTGGCAAAGCCCAAGAGTTGGCTCAGACTATCTTTTATGATCACTGACGGAATTGCAGAAGGGCTTCACCTGCCCGTGTGTCTCTCAGTACCATGATCATACTTACCTGTTGGTCAGACAGCTGCTGACTGTCCCACCTGACAAATCAGAGCATCGAGAAATGCCAGAGCTGGGAGGACACTTGGTGAGTGCGTAGGGCCACCCTCATTTATTTTGCAGAAGAGAAAGTAGAGGCAGGGAGAGAAGAGGCTTGTTTGAGGTTACACAGAAAGTTAGGGGCAGGACTGAGACTAGAATCCAGGTCTCCTGGGGCAGGAGCTGGGACACCACCTGCTCACCGATTGCTGTCTAATATTAGACGGATATGTGTGATGTATCCTTGAAAGAGCCAAGACATGTCATTTCCGGCCTCCTCCCCTTTCCAAACCTGTCCTGAGGAACCCTCAGCTGCACCTCAATTACGATTAATATTTGGCAGATGGAATTTCCTGTACCTGTGTTGTCCCAAAGAGTTCCTAGAGTTAATGGCACTGGAGATATGCATACATTAATGATGAGTATAGATGGCAGAATCTCGTGGCAGGCAAAGCCATAAAAGTCTAGAACGAGTCCCTAGGTGTAGATATAAAAACTCCTCTGGGAACATCTCTGCAGGAAGAGTGTTTCTATGACACTGAGTTAAAATCTAAATTACATTATCTGGAGCTCTACAAGTGTGGACTAATAAATAACATAAAATAAAATGGCACTTTATGAGGAAAGCTCATTCTATATTTCAAGCATTTTCTCACTCTTCAATTCGTTATTTAATACGGACACTTTAGACACAAAATTTCTAGAGTTTATTCAATATTTTTATGTGTTTACAAGGTCATTAGAGAATTTATTTGCTCTTTCCCTTACAGATTGGAAGGTGGGCAGTGATATATGAGGTTTCACATTTTATTTATTCACCAAACTATTCCAGATGTGATCCCATCATTTATCCACTGACACATCAAACCTGCTGGGTGCCCTGCACACTGACCTCCTCCCTACGTTTGCTTTCATGCTCTTAAAGTTATAGCACAGCTCACTTCGATGAGAAGACAAGAGAATTGCTATTTGGGGAGAGTTGGTGGCGGGAGGGAGGCGATCAAACTTCAGTAATAAAAAATTTAATTGCTCGGCTACAATTTGAAAACGATATCCAGGTGGAAAACTGACCCAGTCCCTTTCCCCCCAAATCATTGCTTCCCACTTGCCCTCCAACCAGGGCTGCACGCCTCAGATTTGGAATGTGCAGGATCTGAATAAGTGGAATTGAGCAGGTACTAAATCATTTCCCCCTTCTCCTAGTGATTTGTCACTGTAATAAGCATTCTGAGGGTGATAGACCTTTTATTAATATACACTGTTAAGCAGGAAGGAGGCTGCAATGTAGTCCTGGTGCTCTTTAGGGAAAATAATTACCCCATGCAGACATTTTTTTAAAAATATCGATTTAACAGAAAGAGTTATATTTAAACCCAAGTGCTTATTTAGTGCAAAATATGAAACGTTGTTACATTTGGATTGGAGATACATATCGTAGTCCACAAGATGCAATCCACACTTTCCCAGACACCTCCCTATATATTGCTTGGTGAGGGCAAAGGGAAGAAGGGGGGTTCTCACTGCAGGAGCCCCTGTATAATGCCAGTTTTACTATATACTATATATACTATGTACTATAGTATATATAAGTACTGGTACGACCATTTAATATTTGAAGAGCGTTTCATAATTTGCCAAACAGTAGCATATGCATCATCCCATCTGATCCCCACAATAGCCCTGTGAGGGCTTCAGGGCTGATGTTATTAGTTCCATTTTCCAGCGGAGAAGACTGAAGCTCAGAGAGACTGACATGAGGATGCAAAAAGTATACACGGAAATGGAAATGATGCTGTAGTTCAGGTCTCCAAATTTAGCAAAAAAAAAAAAAAAAAAAAAAAAAAAACAGAAAAAAGAAAAAAGCATATTACATGGGACATACTTATACTAAAAAAATTATTCATTGTTTATTTGAAATTCAAATTTAACTGGATATCGTGTATTTCATCTGACAACACTAAGTGGAGTGGACTGCCCAAAGGAGAAGTCCCAACCTCTTCTTGCTCCCATGGCTCTGTTAAGAAAGCATGGGTGATTTGCCCACAGTCCCACGGTGAGTAAATGGCAGAGTTGGGAATTCAGGTCATTTCTCTGACTTCTCAGCTGAGTAATTTGAAATACTCCCTTGCTTCCCCACCTCCACCTGGGACCAGAGGCAGGAGAGTTGGCACAGGCTGTGACATGCTCAGCCCACCTAAGTGGAAAACAGTTCTCTTGGGTCTTTGAGGTCCCCATGCACAGGCAGCTGCCATGATCTAAAGACGACCTTGGTGTGGTACCTTCCACACTTCACCCAGTAGGGCGTCTTCTGGATGCAACCCAGCCCAACAGCCAGAGTACCCAAATAGATGGTTCTTTTATATATATAGCTGATTCACTTTGTCATAAAGCAGAAACTAACACACCATTGTGAAGCAATTATACTCCAATAAAGATGTTAAAAAAATAATAAAGTGGGCCCAAGAAAATACGTTCAGTCTCATGAACAAATACAGAAACGTACATCAAAGCAATGCAATACCATTTTCTGCTTAGTGGATGAGCAAAACACAAGGCTATGTTATGCCCGGTGCTGGTGCAGCTGAGAGGAAACAGCCCTCTCATACAGAGTTAGTGAAAGTGTAAATGGATGCCATCTTTCTAGGGATCAATTTGGCACTATATGTGTCAATTTAAAACTCACATACCCTCTGGCCCAGCAATTTCACACTACAGGAAATTAACTTGCCCACGCAGAGGCTTACATGGTCCAGCTCTATCCATTGGCCATAGACCTGACTAGACATATTCAACATGACCTTCTTCATCCCGCGAACAAGAGCACCCACCGTTAGCACCAAGCATGGTGCCAAGTTCTCCATGTAAGTTTATTTCATGTAAGCCCACAAAGTCAACGCCAGTATGAACCCCGTTATACACAGGTGGAAACTGACACTTGAAGAGATTCAGAAGAACTCACTTCAGATGACATAACAATTAAGTGGAGGACCAGGGATTGGAACCTAAATCCGTTTTACACTAAAGTCTGCTCCTCACCCCTTTCCACACTGAAGTTCAGGGAGAAAGCAAGGAGGGAGCCATGGCAATAGACTCCTGTGAGAAGAGGAAATAGCTATTCCTCTCCCTGGTTGGATTGTGGTATTTTCTGCTATGGTTCAGCTGCTCAAACTTCTGGAACAAGTCATTAACAGGTAGGGGAAGTCTGCACAGAATCCAGGGTCCCCAGTGACCCTCCTGGGGTAGAGAGTACAAATGAATGAACGCATCAATAATAGATTTCTGCTCATCAAAGGAATCCATTTCTTTGCTTTCAGTCCAAAAGTATAACAATCTTTTTTTTTTGTAGTCAAGTTATTTCATCAAAAGCAAATGACAGCTTGATGGTATAAATGGTAAATTTCGAGGTGTCAGCCTGAGGAGACAGTGAAGACTTTTGGAAGGGCTGACACTCCTGTGAAGCTATCAGGGAAAAAATTATTTTGAAAAATGTTCTGGTGACATGATTAACCCTAAAGGTAAGAGAGATGTAACCTTGTTAGGTTGGTTTGTTCTTTTATGAAGTAAAAGATAAATGGCTTTAACGAGCAAGCATTGAAACATTTCAACTCTCCTCTCAAGCAAAAAGAAAAAGAGAAAAAAAATGGTGATTGAGTACTTACAGTATGCAAGGAAGACACTGAGGTAGGCTTATGCCCTAGGAGACTGTCGTAGGCCTGTCCTGACACATGTCCTAAACCACAAATCAAAGCAATATGGTTGAGTGCAAAGGGCTTTAGTCTAGTATTCATATTAGAGATGGACTGGTCAGGTCTTGAGCAAGTGGCCTCCAGACCTCTATTTCCTAATCTATAGCACGGGAATACTCATGCCTGTCTGATATCTCACAGGGCCATTACCATTAAAAGTAGAATTAACAGAAGTGAAAGAGTGTTGACAAAAGTAAAAGCATAATATGGCTGACTGGTGGTGTAGTCACAAGACTGGTACTGGAGAAGTATGTCTCAGTCCTGGGTGGGCTGGCCTCATGACCTTAGAAAAGTCACTTCATCGCTTCCAGGACTTCCTAGGTGGGGGGAGAACAGAAGGGCCTAGTTTGGCTACTATTCAGTTGCAAACACATAAGACGTATCACGTCTTGGGCTTGGTAAAAATAATGATTTCAGCCTTGAACTACTATGTCTTCAGAAAAAATTTCCAGAGAACTAAAATGCCATGGGTTGCAGAGGATGTCATTTGTAAGTAGTGGGTGGCTAATGTCCCAGGATCCACTGGGCTGTCTTGAAGGCTGGAGTGTCATGTGTTAACTGGTCCTCCTAGAATGGTCCCCTCCTACCGAGGTGTCCACAGAGAGCCTCTTTGGATGACCATTGCTATAATCTCCTTTTCATGTGTTGTAATTGGGGTATAATTGATATATAATAAACTGCATTTATTTAAACTCTACTCTTACTTTTGAATATATAAAAATGCCTTAAATGTTTTAATACTTTAATATTTTATCTGCTTCACCTGTTAAGTCACCTTTCTATGTACATTTGTTCATCATAGATTTATATTTCTTTTTATGTAGCCTGCACAGGAAGACTTTGTTCTTTGTGGCTGTCGACTTTGTATTTAGCTTTTCATTAGTTTTCATTTTGGGTAAAATAGAAGCATTTTTGCACACATTTTTACTTTATCAGTTAACAGATGTTTACTTTTGTCATTTCTATAATAATATTTGTGATCTATTTCTAATCATTTAATATCCACATCATTTCATCTACCATCAAAATATGTAACCATTGTTCAGCCACACATTGAATTTCCCCAATTTAGTAGGTCTTCTTCAGGAAATAATTTAAGTAATAAACCACTAGTGTACTCACTGAAGAATATAAGAATTTAGCTATGACAGTTTAATATTTTTGTTCTATGAATAACATAGAATTTCTGAGTGCACACCAGAGCTGTCTGCAGGGAGGTTGCCAAAGCCTATGACCATCTCAGGGCTGATGTGAGAATTACATGCAGCCATGACACGTAATTCTGGACAGTTGTGCTCTGGACAGTGCTGTCCACATGTGAGGAATCATTTTTATGTAAGCCACTCATACTGTCAGCCAGAGGAATCAGACTTTCAGAAGGCCAAAGATGACAGCATCCAGGAAGACACCACCATGCTGTTAAATTCAGAGTGGTATACACCCCTCTCAGATCACAGGTGCTGAGTTCTGCAAAGGTTTCTCTTATACAGGGCCAGGGCCCTTTTTTTTAAACATCTTTATTGGAGTATAATTGCTTTACAGTGGTGTGTGAGTTTCTGCATTATAACAAAGTAAATCAGCTATACATATATATATATATATATATATCCCCATATCTCCTCCCTCTTGTGTCTCCCTCACACCTTCCCTATCCCACCCCTCTAGGTGGTCTTAAGCACTGAGCTGATCTCCCTGTGCTATGTGGCTGCTTCCCACTAGCTGTCTATTTTACATTTGGTAGTGTATATATGTCCATGTCACTCTCTCACTTTGTCCCAGCTTACCATTCCCCCTCCCCGTGTCCTCAAGTCCATTCCCTAATAGGTCTGCGTCTTTACCCCCATCCTGCCCCTAGGTTCTTCATGAACATTTTTTTTTAGATTCCATATATGTGTGTTAGCATAAGGTATTTGTTTTTCTCTTTCTGACTTACTTCACTCTGTATGACACACTCTAGGTCCATCCACCTCACTACAAATAACTCAATTTCGCTTCTTTTTATGGCTCAGTAATATTCCATTGTATATATGTGCCACATCTTCTTGATCCATTCATCTGTCGATGGACACTTAGGTTGCTTCCATGTCCTGGCTATTGTAAATAGAGCTGCAATGAGCATTGTGGTACATGACTCAATTTGAATTATGGTTTTTTCAGGGTATATGCCCAGTCGTGGGAATGCTGGGTCGTATGGTAGTTCTATTTGTAGTTTTTTAAGGAACCTCCATACTGTTCTGCATAGTGGCTGTATCAACTTACATTCCCACCAACAGTGCAAGAGGGTTCCCTTTTCTCCACACCCTCTCCAGCATTTATTATTTGTAGATTTTTCGATGATGGCCATTCTGACTGGTGTAAGGTGATATCTCGTTGTAGTTTTGATTTGCATTTCTCTAATGATTAGTGATGTTGAGCATCCTTTCATGTGTTTGTTGGCAATCTGTGTATCTTCTTTGGAGAAATGTCTATTTAGGTCTTCTGCCCATTTTTGGATTGGGCTGTTTGTTTTTTGATATTGAGCCGCATGAGCTGCTGGTAAATTTTGGAGATTAATCCTTTGTCAGTTGCTTCATTTACAAATATTTTCTCCCATTCTGAGGGTTGTCTTTTTATCTTGTTTATGGTTTCCTCTGCTGTGCAAAACCTTTGAAGTTTCATTAGGTCCCATTTGTTTAGTTTTGTTTTTATTTCCATTTCTCTAGGAGGTGGGTCAAAAAGGATCTTGCTGTGATTTATGTCATAGAGTGTTCTGCCTATGTTTTCCTCTAAGAGTTTGATAGTGTCTGGCCTTATATTTAGGTCGTTAATCCATTTCAAGTTTATTTTTGTGTATGGTGTTGGGGAGTGTTCTAATTTCATTCTTGTACATGTAGCTGTCCAGTTTTCCCAGCACCACTTATTGAAGAGGCTGTCTTTTCTCCATTGTATATTCTTGCCTCCTTTATCAAAGATAAGGTAAACATGTGTGGGGGGGTTTATCTCTGGGCTTTCTATCCTGTTCCATTGATCTATATTTCTGTTTTTGTGCCAGTACCATAGTGTCTTGATTGCTGTAGCTTTGTAGTATAGTCTGAAGTCCAGGAGCCTGAGTCCTCCAGCTCCATTTTTCTTTCTCAAGATTGCTTCAGCTATTCAGGGTCTTTTGTGTCTCCATACAAATTTTAAGATTTTTTTGTTCTAGTTCTTTGAAAAATGCCATTGGTAGTTGGATAGGGATTGCATTGAATCTGTAGATTGCTTTGGGGAGTATAGTCATTTTCACAATGTTGATTCTTCCAATCCAAGAACATGGTATATCTCTCCATCTATTTGTATCATCCTTAATTTCTTTCATCAGTGTCATATAATTTTCTGCATACAGGTCTTTTGTCTCCTTAGGTAGGTTTATTCCTAGATATTTTATTCTTTTTGTTGCAATGGTAAATGGGAGTGTTTTCTTGATTTCACTTTCCGATTTTTCATCATCAGTGTATAGGAATGCCAGAGATTTCTGTGCATTAATTTTGTATCCTGCTACTTTACCATATTCATTGATTAGCTCTAGTAGTTTTCTGGTAGCATCTTTAGGATTCTCTATGTATAGTATCATGTCATCTGCAAACAGTGACAGCTTTATTTCTTGTTTTCCGAGTTGGATTTCTTTTATTTCTTTTTCTTCTATGATTGCTGTGGCTAAAACTTCCAAAACTATGCTGAATAATGGTGGTGAGAGTGGGCAACCTTGTCTTGTTCCTGATCTTAGTGGAAATGGTTTCACTTTTTCACCATTGAGGACGATGTTGGCTGTGGGATTGTCATATATGGCCTTTATTATGTTGAGGAAAGTTCCCTCTATGCCTACTTTCTGGAGGGTTTTTATCATAAATGGGTGTTGCATTTTGTCAAAAGCTTTCTCTGCATCTATTGAGATGATCATATGGTTTTTCTCCTTCAATTTGTTAATATGGTGTATCACATTGATTGATTTGTGTATATTGAAGAATCCTTGCATTCCTGGGATAAACCCCACTTGATCATGGTGTATGATCCCTTTAATGTGCTGTTGGATTCTGTTTGCTAGTATTTTGCTGAGGACTTTTGCATCTATGTTCATCAGTGATAATGGCCTGTAGTTTTCTTTCTTTGTGACGTCTTTGTCTGGTTTTGGTGTCAGGGTAATGGTGGCCTCGTAGAATGAGTTTGGGAGTGTTCCTCCCTCTGCTATATTTTGGAAGAGTTTGAGAAGGATAGGTGTTAGCTCTTCTCTAAATGTTTAATAGAATTTGCCAGTGAAGCCATCTGTTTCTGGGCTTTTGTTTTTTGGAAGATTTTTAATCACAGTGTCAATTTCAGTGCTTGTGGTTGGTCTGTTCATATTTTCTATTTCTTCCTGGTTCAATCTCAGAAGGCTGTGGATTTCTAAGAATTTGTCCATTTCTTCCAGGTTGTCCATTTTATTGGCATAGAGTTGCTTGTAGTAATCTCTCATGATCTTTTGTATTTCTGCAGTGTCAGTTGTTACTTCTCCTTTTTCATTTCTAATTCTATTGATTTGAGTCTTCTCCATTTTTTTCTTGATGACTCTGGCTAATGGTTTATCAATTTTGTTTATCTTCTCAAAGAACCAGCTTTTAGTTTTATTTATTCTTTGCTATTATTTCCTTCATTTCTTTTTCATTTATTTCTGATCTGATCTTTATGATTTCTTTCCTTCTGCTAACTTTGGGCATTTTTTGTTCTTCTTTCTCTAATTGCTTTAGGTGTAAGGTTAGGCTGTTTATTTGAGATGTTTCTTGTTTCTTGAGGTAGGATTGTATTGCTATAAACTTCCCTCTTAGAAGTGCTTTTTCTGCATCCCATAGGTATTGTGTCGTCTTGTTTTCATTGTCATTTGTTTCTAGGTATTTTTTTGATTTCCTCTTTGATTTCTTCAGTGATCTCCTGGTTACTAAGTAGTGTATTGTTTAGCCTCCATGTGTTTGTATTTTTTACAGATCTTTTCCTGTAATTGATATCTAGTCTCATAGCGTTGTGGTCGGAAAAGATACTTGATACGATTTCAATTTTTTAAAATTTACCAGGGCTTGATTTGTGACCCAAGATATGATCTATCCTGGAGAATGTTCCATGAGCACTTGATAAAAATGTGTATTCTGTTGTTTTTGGATGGAATGTCCTATAAATATCAATTAAGTCCATCTTGTTTAATGTATCTTTTAAAGCTTGTGTTTCCTTATTTATTTTCGTTTTGGATGATCTGTCCATTGGTGAAGGTGTGGTGTTAAAGTCCCCTACAATGATTGTGTTACTGTCGATTTCCCCTTTTATAGCTGTTAGCATTTGCCTTATGTATTGAGGTGCTCCTATGTTGGGTGCATAAATATTTACAATTGTAATATCTTCTTCTTGGATTGACCCCTTGATCATTATGTAGTGTCCTTCTCTGTCTCTTGTAATAGTCTTTATTTTAAAGTCTATTTTGTCTGATATGAGAATTGCTACTCCAGCTTTCTTTTGATTTCCATTTGCATGGAATATCTTTTTCCATCCCCTCCATTTCAGTCTGTATGTGTCCCTAGGTCTGAAGTGGGTCTCTTGTAGACAGCATATATATGGGTCTTGTTTTTGTATCCATTCAGCCAGTCTCTGTCTTTTGGTTGGAGCATTTAATCCATTTACATTAAGGTAATTATCAATATGTGTGTTCTTATTACCATTTTCTTAATTGTTTTGGGTTTGTTATTGTAGGTCTTTTCCTCCTCTTGTGTTTCCTGCCTAGAGACGTTCCTTTAGCATTTGTTGTAAAGCTGGTTTGGTGGTGCTGAATTCTCTTAGCTTTTGCTTCTCTGTAAAGGTTTTTATTTCTCCATCGAAGCTAAATGAGATCCTTGCTGGGTAGAGTAATCTTGGTTGTAGGTTTTTCCCTTTCATCACTTTAAATATGTAGGACTAGAGCCTTTTGATGTGTTTCATGACTCACCAAGCCAGATGAATATAACCCAGACCCCACTGCCCTGTAGCTGCTTGTGGTGGTACAGACCCACCTCACTTGAAGCGGGTGAATACAATTGAATGGCTCAAGAGCAAAATGAATCAGACAGTGGCTAAGTCGATGGTCTCTTTTTGTCCAGTGATGAAACACATGCTTGGCAACTGACACTCTGGAATACAGGAAGAGTGATTCTCTAAGGAAAAAGCCTAGGGCCTGGGAAAACCTGGATATGAAGGACTGACTCAACATAGTCAAAGACTAGAATGCCCCTTGTAATGCCAGCAAGTCTCCTACCTTTTAGAAGTCTCCTCATTGTCAGATTCATGGTCAGAGGACAGGCTATTGGAACATTCAGGTGAGAGGCAATGGTGGCCCTGACTCAAGCAGCCAGCTGTAGGGACAGATGGGAGAGGAGCAATGTGAGAACGAGTCCTTGGTTGCCTGTTTGCATTATCCAATTTCCAATAGATAAGAGCATGGAATATTTTTCCTCAACTATGACAAAACCCGACTTGAACTTGAGGCAGCAGGGATTTATAATCTTCATTTATCCTACATAATGTGAATATTCATACATTTCACTGCAGAAACATCACTTGTTTGACTACAGGCTCCTGTCCTAGTATCAGGTAATATACAATATAGTGCAATGTGTTATCTTTCTAAAATTTGAAATGTTCAACTCTCTGAACAACCACACATGGCTCCTAGGTAAGGGATGGTGGACGTGTGTAGCATAGTGGTTCAAAAGGTGGTCTCTGAAGCCAGACTTCCAGTTTCTAATCCAAGCTATACCACCTAATAGCTGTGTGACATAGGGTAAGTTACGTTACCCTTCTAAGCAATGACAAAAATAATGGCATCTACTTCATTGGATTGTTATGAAAATTAAGTGAGCAAACAAACATCCAGTGCTAGAAGGTGCTTGATGCTATGAAGAATGACCTGGGGGCAAGTGACATAAACCAGGAAGCCAGACTCCTACACCCTAAGAGCTCTCAGCCATTATAAAAGAGGTGAGCGCTACAGGGTCTGGGGACCCTGGATTCTGGAAGGGAGCAAAGGGAAGTGTTTACTGGTAAAACTAAGCATCAACTGCCATCGCTTGAGGTTACAGTGTTTGAGACCTGACACGTTCTTTTGGATCTAGACTTGACTCTGCTATTGCTTTATGCTTTGACCTTGAGAAAGCCCCTTGCCCTCCCTCCTCTGGATCTTTGAAAAGAAAGGAACACACCGCAGAAGAGCAACTCCGATCGTAGATTTGAAAACCTCTCGCTTGCTAATTCCTGGGGGCTAAGGCAACACAATCCTTGTTTTCATAACCCAGAGCTACATCCAGGGCCAGATCAGAGCAGCAGATGGACAGACCCAACTCCTAGATGTTTGTAATTGATCAGGACACACTATAATGAAGTAATTTTCTTGTCTTCATTCTCCATGTCAGCAGTGATCTGTCTGCCATGCAGGAAGAGTGACAGAGTAATCTGAGCCGCAGCTGAAAATCTGCTTTTTCTCCACAGTTATTTAGCCTGCCATGAGCTGGGGCAGGTGGCGGGAAAGAGTCCAGACAAGCAGGAGAATTTGGCTGTTCTCAAAATACCATACAGGAACTTTAAAAATTGAACTGATTTATTTTTGTAATGTTTTCAATGTGTAAATTAAGGTAGAGTTTAAATCCGGGCTAAAGGAGAAATTTTAATTAATTTATTTATTCATATATTTATTTATTTATTTATTTATTTATTTATTTATTTATTTATTTATTTTTGGCTGCATTGGGTCTTCATTGCTGCTCACGGGCTTTCTCTAGTTGCTGCAAGCAGGGGTTGCTCTTCGTTGCAGTGTGCGGGCTCCTCATTGCGGTGGCTTCTCTTGTTGCAGAGCACGGGTTCTAGGTACACGGGCTTCAGTAGCTGTGACATGCAGGCTCAGTAGTTGTGGCTCACAGGCTTAGTTGCTCCACGGCATGTGGGATCTTCCCAGACCAGGGCTCGAACACATGTCTCCTGCATTGGCAGGCAGATTCTTAACCACTGTGCCACCAGGGAAGTCCAAAGAGAAATTTTATGTGTTAGCAACCATGAAAGGGCCACAGAAAAATCTCATTGTATGATAATGTTCTCTCTGATGTACGAAGAATTGCACTTTGCATAAATAATGGGTTCTGAGGAAGAATATGTAACACACATTACTTTTCAGGATCCAAGAATGCTGAAAATTACCTGGAGATCTGAAGATGCCACTGGGGTTTACAAATCTCTAGGTAGAGGCAAAGAGATCGCCACTATAGACCTGATTCATCAGCTCTGCAAGCTCAAGGCTTTGCCATGGCAGCTTGACACAAGCCTCAATCTTGTCAATTGAGGCATGGACATCCAAGACCCATAATCTGCCTCAAACCAGACTCTGGACTAGGAAAGAAACCACATTTCCAGTGGGAACCTATGTGGAAGATGATGCCTCCACCACCATAAAACCTGTGTTAAAGGCCAAGTTGTGTGAATCCAAGTATCTAAGGCCCTAGAATGCTCTTCATATACTCACTCTCTAAGCCAGTGGCTCATTTTTTCCCTAAGGTTTTATTATCTTGCACTTTTTTGACCTCCAAGAATTTTACAATAGCTAGGATTGAGACAAAACAAAACATGACAACAGCAAGACCTGTCACAGATAATATTGAAACAAAGAGTTAGAAAATAAAAGGGTATCACAGACTTGCACATTGTAGTCCATTTTTTGGCACACCCATCTCCCACCAGCCCTCCCGAAACCCAGACACCCTGAGTTGGTCATTGAAATAAATTCCATTTGTTATTGGTCTTATTTGTGGTAGGCATAACAAACATCCCTGGGGGCATTGTGCTTCTGATTTGCAAAATCTTCAGCACGGCATCTGTTGGTTCCTATGGGAACCTTCTAATAGGATCTGTCCAGCTTATCAAAAGGCAAGGAGAACTTGAAATTTGCATTACTAAAAGCCTTCTCTAGAAGTTGGCATTCTGGCTAGTTCTGAAGAGGTCTAGATGTTTTTTCACACTTGAGTGAAAACCCTTGGTAGAGCATAAAGCACTGCATGATATACGGATGTCATGTGGAAGTTCTGACAGTGTACAGGTTACCACTGTTGTAATTATCCATCATAGTATTTCAGTTACAGTATGTGAAGAAGAGTAAACATCACTCAAGGACTTTACCTCCTCTTCTGGGGAAGGACTTAATGCTTGTTCAGTTGTGTGCAGGATAGTTGCATCATGGAAGGCAGAATTACCACATTGTTATTTTTTTCATTTGGAGATTAAGTATGGTTTACAAAGATGTGGATGGATGCCAAGTTGACAAGGGGTGCAGTTGGGATGGCTAATTTTAAGTGTCAACTTGACTGGGCAATGGGGGGCCCAGATATCTGGTTAAACATTATTTCTGGGTGTGTCCAGATGTATCACAAAGTTGGGGACGCGTGTTAGATGCAGGATGGGCCAGGACATGAAGAAATCAGAGAGAAGGTGCTGACCATTGATGGAGCAGTCAGAGAAATGGGGTCCCAACAGTGGGAGGGGGACACCTGGAGCTCAGGCTCTGGATACAGTAGGAGGGGCTGTACCCTGTGTAGGACCAGTGGCAAGTTAACAACGGTATGGATAGGAAAAACTAGATCTCAAACACACTGGTGAGGCAGGCTTGGTAAGGTGAAGGCTGAATGGGTAAGCCCTCATCAAGGAGTCCATGCCTGGAACCCTAGACCCACAGCAGCACTGGTAGATACAGACCAGCTGAGGCCCCAGTGTCACGGCTGGTGGCCCATATATATGCACAAAGATTCTAGTCACACTCACAGCCAGATCATCAGATGCTAGAAGATAATTATTAATGGTAATGCAAGTCTGGCACAAATTCAGAACTTGTACTTTACAAAGCATTTCTCCATCAATGAATTTATTTTTCTCTTCATAGAAAATCTTAAAACAGGTAAGAGAGGAGATCTTCAAGATACAAAACCAGACAAAGATGTCACAAAAAAAGAAAACTACAGGCCAATATCACTGATGAACATAGATGCAAAAATCCTCAATAGAATACTAGCAAACAGAATCCAACAGCACATTAAAAGGATCACACACCATGATCTAGTGGGGTTTATCCCAGGAATCCAAGGATTCTTCAATATATGCAAATCAATCAATGTTATACACCATAGTAACAAACTGATGGATAAAAACCATATGATCATCTCAATAGATGCAGAAAAAGCTTTTGACAAAATTCATCACCCATTTATGATAAAAACTCTACAGAAAGTGGCCATAGAGGGAAACTACCTCAACATAATAAAAGCCATATACGACAAACCCACAGCAAACATCATTCTCAATGGTGAAAAACAGAAAGCATTTCCACTAAGATCAGGAACAAGACAAGGTTGTCCACTCTCACCTCTATTATTCAACATAGTTTTGGAAGTCCTAGCCATGGCAATCAGAAAAGAAAAAGAAATAAAAGGAATCCAATTTGGAAAAGAAGAAGTAAAACAGTCACTATTTGAAGATCACATGATACTATACATAGAGAATCCTAAGGATGCTCTCAGAAAACTACTAGAGCTAATCAATGAATTTGGTAAAGTAGTAGAATACAAAATCAATGCACAGAAATCTCTTGCATTCCTATACACTAATGATGAAAAATCTGAAAGTGAAATTAAGGAAACACTTCCAATTATCATTGCAACAAAAAGAATAAAATACCTAGGAATAAACCTACCTAAGGAGACAAAAGACCTGTATGCAGAAAAATAAAAGACACTGATAAAAGAAATTAAAGATGATATAAACAGACGGAGAGATAGACCATGTTCTTGGATTGGAAGAATCAACATTGTGAAAATGACTATACTCCCCAAAGCAATCTACAGATTCTATGCAATCCCTATCCAACTACCAATGGCATTTTTCAAAGAACTAGAACAAAAAATTTCACAATTTGTATGGAAACACAAAAGACCACGAATAGCCAAAGCAATCTTGAGAAAGAAAAATGGAGCTGGAGGACTCAGGCTCCTGGACTTCAGACTATACTACAAAGCTACAGTAATCAAGACAGTATGGTACTGGCACAAAAACAGAAATATAGATCAATGAAACAGGATAGAAAGCCCAGAGATAAACCCCCCCACACATGTTTACCTTATCTTTGATAAAGGAGGCAAGAATATACAATGGAGAAAAGACAGCCTCTTCAATAAGTGGTGCTGGGAAAACTGGACAGCTACATGTAAAAGAATGAAATTAGAACACTTCCTAACACCATACACAAAAATAAACTCAAAATGGATTAAAGACCTAAATGTAAGGCCAGACATTATAAAACTCTTAGAGGGAAACATAGGCAGAACATTCTTTGACATAAATCACAGCAAGGTCCTTTTTGACCCACCTCCTAGAGAAATGGAAGTAAAAACAAAACTAAACAAATGGGACCTAATGAAACTTAAAAGCTTTTGCACAGCAAAGGAAACCATAAAGAAAACCAAAAGACAACCCTCAGAATGGGAGAAAATATTTGCATATGAAGCAACTGACAAAGGATTAATCTCCAAAATTTACCAGCAGCTCATGCAGCTCAATATCAAAAAAACAAACAACCCAATCCAAAAATGGGCAGAAGACCTAAATAGACACTTCTCCAAAGAAGATATACAGACTGCCAACAAACACATGAAAGGATGCTCAACATCACTAATCATTAGAGAAATGCAAGTCAAAACTACAATGAGGTATCACCTCACACCAGTCAGAATGGCCATCATCAAAAATCTACAAATAATAAATGCTGGAGAGGGTGTGGAGAAAAGGGAACCCTCTTGCACTGCTAGTGGGAATGTACATTGATACAGCCTCTATGAAGAACGGTATGGAGGTTCCTTAAAAAACTACAAATAGAACTACCATATGACCCAGCAATCCCACAACTGGGCATATACCCTGAGAAAACCATAATTCAAAAAGAGACATGTACCAAAATGTTCATAGCAGCCCTATTTGCAATAGCCCGGAGATGGAAGCAACCTAAGTGTCCATCATCGGATGAATGGATAAAGAAGATGTGGCACATATATACAATGGAATATTACTGAGCCATTAAAATAAATGAAATTGAGTTATTTGTAATGAGGTGGATGGACCTAGAGTCTGTCATATAGAGTGAAGTAAGTCAGAAAGAGAAAAACAAATACCATATGCTAACACATATATATGGAATCTAAAAAGAAAAATAAACCTTTCTGAAGAACCTAGGGGCAGGACAGGAATAAAGATGCAGACGTAGAAAATGGACTTTAGGACACAGGGAGGGGGAAGGGTAAGCTGGGACGGAGTGAGGGAGTAGCCTTGACATATATACACTACGAAATGTAAAATAGATAGCTAGTGGGAAGCAGCTATCTAGCACAGGGAGATCAGCTCTGTGCTTTGTGACCAACTATAGGGGTGGGTTAGGGAGGGTGGGAGGGAGGCGCAAGAGGGAGGAGATATGGGGATATATCTATATGTATAGCTGATTCACTTTGTTGTACAATAGAAACTAACACAGTATTGTGAAGCAATTATACTCCAATAAAGATGTTAAAAATAAATAAATAAAACTCTGCCCTTTATCAACATGTTAAAAAACCCACAAAAAACAGGTAAGGCATTTTGTGCAGAAAAGACTTTTTTACCTAAGGTTACCCAACCAGCCAAGGACAGAGGAAAGTGGCCCAACCCCTAGTCTCAGATATTTCCACCAAACTCATTCCCTTTGTAAGGAGAGACTGGCACAAAATCAGCCAGGTTTTTCACTGGCAAACCGTTCATTTCCACAGCGCCTCCAGATTGGGGCTGCTTAGAACCCTGCCTCTCATTTTCTAATAAGTCTGTGATTTAAAGACTGGATTCTGATGAGAAGTATCTGGAGTCTGATAAAGGTTAATTACAGTTAAAGATATGAAAATTGGGAACTCTGAAGAAGATTGGCTCTACTACTGCCTGGGCAGAATAATCAAGAAATTAGCAGAAAGTGATGGCGACCATAAAGTGGCACTAGGGGATAGTTGAAGTATTAAAATTAAAGATAGGCTGGCAAGTATTCTATCCCTTGAGGATGCAGGCCATCTTCTTTGCCATCAGGCCATAATACAACTGAAGAGCTTTTCAACAAGGCAAGAGGGGCTCTGTAGAGGCTTTGTCTCATAAGCTACCTCTGGGGCTAGAGCTGGCAGACACTGGCTAGTAGGTAGGCTTTTCTGCATGACATGTGGGGACCCTGGCTAGGCCCCCCACTTTTAGGGTTGCTCCGTCAAAGTAGATCAAGTCCAGAGAAGGTCAATCAGAGAAAGGAAGGGTCTGAACTCACAGCATGGGAAAGCCTTTCAGGATGGAAAGGGTTTCAGCTAGTGAGGCAATGGTTCCAAATGGGCACCGTCAGTGTGTTCACTCATTTTAGTGAGGACATCACAAGGAGAAGGGATTATATGTAGTCACTAGGCTCCCAGAGAAAGAGCTCAAACTACATGTAAAGCATTTTGAACCAAGCACCATTGAACTCCTTTCCCATGCCACACAATGGACATACACTTATATGGTCTCCTTTAATCCTCAGGACAATCCCATGAACTTGGTACCATTATCCTCCTTTTAAAATCAGTAGAACTGAGACTTGGGGAGATAAAGGGACTTGTCAAGCGTCAAGTGAGGGGAGACAGAATCTTGACTTCAGTTCTGTCCTCTACCATAGCCAATGCTCTTTCCATTATATCACACAGATCTTAATTTCACAGAAGAGACACTCAACATTTAGAGAAGTTCAACAATGGAATCCACGCTTCATAAGGTAGTGAATTCTCTATCATTTGAGGCATTCAGACAGAAGCTGGATGAAAGCTGCCAGGTATTCAGACATTAGGTGCCAGTTAGACCCCATAGCCTCCAATGTCCCTACCAACACTGAGCTGTTCGGACCTGACCACCTCGAAAGCACGTATGAAGTGGGTGGGACATGTGTTGTAAAGAAATCACTGATTGATCCTCGCTAACTGGAAAGAGGACAGATCAATGACTCAAAAATCATTCTAAATCCTTCTTTTAGCCTCCTAATCCACAGGCTATTTACTTTCCACTTCACAAAGTTCACTAATTTTGACGGCAGCCTTCTGTGTTCTTGTCCTTTAAGACAAGGTAGAAAAATGTCCATAGAGGAAAAGAGGGTCAGATGGTCCAACGTGGATACCCAGCTTAGCACTGAAAACAGTTGCAAAAAGTCCAGGGGACAAAAGTGAGATGGCCCACCGTGACATGGGACCTATCAGTATTTTCACCAGTTGACCATTTTCCAGAAGGCACAGGGTCTTACTATAGCTAATAAATCTTAATCTTCACCCTCCAGCTTCATAATGGGATTATGAAGGGTATTAAGAATAATGCCCTTTCCTCTAAATCATCTCCACCTCACCTTCCTGTCATCCTCCCAAGGAATCTGGCCCCAACATTTCCATCTGATCTCTGGCCAACTTGAACTCTGTGAGCTCTGATAGTGCTTGTTGGCTGAGCTTTAATGTGAATTCTGACACAATTTCATGGAGTAGTGTGATGAAAGAAACCACTCTTAAATAATTAGCCTTGGAAATACAAATGCATGTGGAGGTATAAGCAATGTTTTGGGGTCTTTTAAATTTTTTTATTTTATTTTATTTTTTTATGCTAATCAACTTCTTATTTTAAAACAATTTTAGGTTTACAGAAGCACAAATATAGTGTAAAGATAGAAGGTAGTACATACACCCCACACCCAATTTCCCCTATTATTAACATTTTACATTAGTAAAGTACAGTCTCATTTGCTTTAAAATTCTGCTTCTTACCAGTTCTCTTTGTCCTCTTCTTCTGTAACTCTCATTAGATGTATATTGGAATTTTTACTCTATCTTAAATGTTTCTTAACCATTCTTTCATATTTTCTATCTCTTTTGATACCTCTCCTTCCATGTAATTTATAAAATTTTTATTTTATATTGGAGTATAGTTGATTTACAATGTAGTGTTAGTTTCTGCTGTACAGCAAAGTGATTCGGTTTTACATATACATATATCTATTCTTTCTCAGATTCTTTTCCCATATAGGTTATTACAGAGTATTGAGTAGAGTTCCCTGTGCTATACAGTAGGTCCTTATTAGTTATCTATTTTATATATAGTAGTGTATATACATTAATCCCCAAATCCCAATTTATCCCTCCTCTGACCTTTCCCCTTTGGTAACCTACTTCTCTAGAAGGATTTTAGGCAGCCTAAATACAATATTTGAGTGGCAATACAATGAAACCAAAATTGTTTAAACAAGAGTATAAAATAGAAGGTCCAAATATTAATAAGGAATTGAGGGGAGGAAAAATGGTTACATGGGAAGATCTGTGTCAGCGGTTGCAAACTCTACAGGGACCAGGCAAGTAGCATAAATGTGCAAATCAGGACAGATTTAAGACAATTGAGAGATGTCTTAAATGTATATATATTCTACATCTAGATATATTCATCCCCAAAGCCATGTGGTTATTTTTAAATACAAAGCTAGCTGAATGTTATTCATCTACAGGTAACATTTGGGCCCCAGTTTGTGACTCTTGACCTAGATGAAGAGAAACTGTTTAAAATGAGCAACATATTGACTCTGAGGTTCCTGGAAGATAAGGCAAAGACGGAGAGGTGATGGCCTAGAGGACCTTCAGCAGCTCACAAAAGCAAGTACACTAGTCTGTCAAGAAAGACAACCTGTTTCTCATTTCAGAACTTTAAGAAAAATTGTTTCCTAGGTCTTTGCTTAAGGGAACTTGCACCACATAATGGATGGTATATTTAATAGGACTTTTACCCAAGAAATGTACTGATATTCCACATGTGGTATCTATTACGTGGACCCTCAGGAAAATCCAAATGTATAATGTTAAGCTATAGTTCTGTAAAGGCAATTCCACTGGGGGACAGAGTGATAGAGACCAGGTCTGTAGCTTCCTGGAGCTCTGGTATGGTATAGGGATACAGCTTTGAAATTTTGGAGGAATTCCCTAAAACTAGCACTCTTGAATATCAATGGCTTCCTCTGGGTTTTTGACAGGAACTGTAATGCGGATAATTCAAACTACAGGTCCTGAGAGATGGCTGGAAAGAAGGGGAGGTGCTTTTCAGTGATGACAGAAAGAGGATCCATCTCCAACTCAGCATGGCGGTAGCCAGTGGATCACATGCAAGCTGGGCTTGTGCTCATCTCAAAGGGCAGGTTCATTCATGCATTTGGCATGGATTCTCTCTTTCCCAAGGCAGCCTTTAGCTCCAATATATGTGTGCATACCACAGACACAGAAGGGGCCAGGATCACATCCATTCCTATGGCTTTAAATACCAACTCTATGCACATGGTTTCCAAATTGATGTCTCCAGTCTAGACCTCTTCCCTGAGCTGCAAACTTGCATAGTCAACTGCTCTCTTTATATCTCCCCTTGGATGTCTCATAAACATCATCATGAACATCTCATAAACATCTTTGTATGGGCCAAGCTAAACTTGATTTTCTTTCTTTCTCCAAATGTTCCTATCCCAGCCTTGTCCATCTCAGTAAATGGCATCAACATCTCCCCAACTGCTCCAGCCAGAAACCTGGGAGTCATTATCTTTGATTCCCATTTCTTGAGATCACACTAGGGCATAGAAGAGCAGAGCCTGGGCCCTGAAGTCCAATGCCTGGGTTTGAACCCCAAGGCCACTTTTAAGCAGTGGTGTAACCTTGGGCATCTCATTTAAAATCACTATAGTTCCGTTTTCTCATTGCCAAAATGAGAAAAATAATAACACCCATTTTATAGAGTTTTAGGAGGATTAAGTGAGATAGAGCATGGCAAGCTCTTGGGCTAATAGCTGGTACGTAGTAACATGTTCAAAATGGTCGCTGTTATTAACCTCTGTCTTGCCTTGTATTGTCTCTAATAGCAGTCTTATTCCTCTGTAAAATATAGATAATACAGCCTATCTTACAGGATTATTTGTATGATTAAATAAGATGAAGCACACACAGCACCTGAGTGGCAGACCCTCAATAAATACTAGCTCTTTTTTTTTGGCCACACCCCACGCGGCATGTGGGATCTTAGTTTCCCAACCAAGGATTGAACCTGCACCCCCTGCAGTGGAAGCATGGAGTCTAACCACTGGATCACCAGGGAAGTCCCAATAGTAGCTTTTATTAGTGACAATTATTATTTTTGCTGAAGCATCAAGGAGTAGTAAAAAGAATTAATTCATTCATTTATTCATCCATTATTCAACAAATATTTTTCAAGCATCTACTAAATGTCAGGCATTTTGAAAGATGCTTCGAATAGAGTGATGATCAAAACGAAGATCCTTGCCCGCATGGGAGTTTATTTTCCAGTGAGGGTTTAGGCAGACAATAAATGTGGTAAATAAATCATGACACAGTATGTTAGTTGGTGAAAAGTGCTACTGGGAAGAATAATTCAGAGAGGGAAAAAAAGGGACAGGGGAGGAGTATAATTTTAAACAAGATGGGCAGGGAAGTCCTCCTTAAGAAGGTAACATTTGAGTAAAACCATGAAGGAGGGAAAGAGAAACCAGAAGAAAGAGGATTCTAGGCAGAGGAAAAAGCACTTGCTAAGGCCCTGAGTCAGGGACAGGGCCAGCTTATTTGAGGATCAGCAGAAGTGGAGAGAGTGGGGGAGAGTGGTAGCAGATGAAGTCAGAAAGACAGCAAGGGACCAGAGCATGGAAGGCCTTATAGATCCCCATAAGGATTTTAACTGACTCTGAGTGAGATGGGGAGCTAGTGGAAAGTTTCAGTGATAGAAGAAACAGGATATATTTTCAAAGTTTCTTTCTGCCTGCTCTACTGAGACCAATTGGAAGGGGACTGGGGTAAGAACAGAAGCAGGGGGTCCAGTCAGGAGGCTATTGCAATAAGGCAAGCCAGAGGCAATAGCAGCTTGGAACAGAGTGGTATCAATGAAGGTGGTGAGAAGTGTTCAGATTCTGGATATATTTTGAAAGTAGAGCTCATAGGGTTTGCTGACTAGCTATGAGGTATATTGAAAGAAAAGGAGACAAGGATGATTTCAAGTTTTGGAGTCAGAAATGACTGGTTTTAAATCCCAGCTCCACAACTTATCTGCTGTGTTTGAATCTAGGTGGCAAATTACAATCACTGGAGCAGGGCCCACAGGCACTTAAAACCCTCAGAGGTGAAACTTCTTTGGTTCCAAGGGATGGGGAACCAAGTGAGAGATCAATAACAAAGATGTCTGGAAAACCCTCAAACTCATGGAAATAAAATAACATGGTTTTAAATAATCCAGTCAAAGAGGAAGTCTCAGTTAAGTAGAAATATATATTTAACTGAATGAAAATGTAACATATCAAAATCTGTGGGATGCTACTAAAAGAATGCACAGAGAAAAATTTATAGCACTAACCACTTATTATAGTAAAGAAGAAAGTTCTCAAATCAATAATCTAAGCTTCCACTTTAAGATACAAAAAAAAAAATCAAACGAAAGAAAGGACATAGTAAAGTTAAGAACAGAAATCAATGAAATTGAAAACTAACAGAGAAAATGAACAAAACCCAAAGTTTACTGAAAAGATCAATAAAATTGATAACACCCAATAAGATGTACAAAGAAAAAGAGAGAAGACATATCAGTATCAGGAATAAAATTATGGCTATCCCTACAGACCTGTAAACAATAAAAGTAAAATTAAAGAATCGTATGAACAACTCTATTTACATATATTCAACAACTTAGATGAAATGGACTGATTCCTTGAAAATCACAATCTACCAAAACTCATCAAATGTTAAATATATAATCAAAATAGCCCTATATCTATGAAAGAAATTGAATCTGTATTTAAAAAATTTCCCCCAAAGAAATCAGTACTCCTAGAGGGATTCATTGGTGAATTCCACCAAATACTTATAGAAGATATAAAACCCATTTTATATAATCTCTTCCCAAAATTAGAAGAGAAGGGAATACTTCCCAACTCATTTTATGAGGCTAAAAGTAATTATAAGAAAAGTGCAGACCAATATTCTTCATGAATGCAAAGTTTCTCAACAAAATATTAGCAAATCAAATTCAGCAATATGTAAAAATAATAATGCTGCAACCAAGTGGGATTTATCCTGGAATTGCAAGGTTGGTTCAATATTCAATAATCACTGGATAAAATCCACAATATTAACAACCTAAAGAAAAAAACCACATGATTCTTTCAGTAGGTGCAAAAGAACCACTTGACAAAATCCAATATACATTTGTGATAAAATCTTCCTCAACTGATAAAGGGCACCTACAAAAACACTTACAATTAACATCACACAGTGGTGGAAGACTGAATGCTTTCCTCTTAAGATTGGGAATAAGGCAAGAATATCTGCTTTCACCACTCCTATCCAACATCATACTGAAAGCCTTAGTGCAATAAAGAAAGAAAAGGAACTATAAGGCGTGCAGATTGAAAAAGAAGGTTTAAAATTGTCCCTATTTGCAGATGATATGATTGCTTAAAGTAGAAAATTCTAAGGGATCTACCAAAAAAACTCCTAGAACTAGTAAGTGAGTTTGTCAAAGGCACAGGATACAAGGTCAACAAACAAAAATCTGCCATATTCCTACATACTAGCAGTGAACATTTAGGAGCCCAAATTTTTAAAATATACCATTTATAATAGCTTAAAAAATGAAGTGTTTAGGTATAAATCTGACAAAACATGTACAGGATAATATGCTGAAAATTATAAAACACTGATAGCAAAAATAAAAGACAAAATAGACGGAGAGACAAACTGTATTCATGGATTGGAAGACTTCGCACACTAACAATGTCAATTCTCCCAAAATTATTTTACAGATTTAATGAAATTCCAATAAATATCTCAGCAGGACTTTTTGTAGATATAGACAAGCTGATTCTAGAATTTACATGAAAAGGAAACAGAACTAGAATAGCCAGAACAATTTTGAAAGGATAAAGTTGGAGGACTCAACTAACCCTTTTACAACTTACTATACAGCTACAGTAATAATCAAGACAGTGTGGTACTGGCAGAGGGATAGACACATAGATCAAAGGACCTGAAGAGTGTCCAGAAAATGACCCTCACAAATGTGTTCAGTTGATTTTTGACAGAGGAAAGATAGTCTTTTCAACAAATGGTATTGGAAAATTTGGACATGTATAGGCAAGCAAAACAAAACAAACAACCTTCCCCCACCCCACCCAAAGTCTAAAAATCTCTTTCTCCCTAACCCACACTTTATAAAAAATTAAATGGAGCATCAATCTAAATGTAAAACATAATACTATAAGACGTTTAGAAGAATACATAGGAAAAAAATTCTGTAACCTGAAGTTAGGCAATGAGTTCTTGGGCATGACACCATAAAGGAAAAATTGATGAATTGGACTTCATCAAAAATAAAAGCTTTTGCTATGTAAAAGACACTGTAGGAAAATGAAAAGACAATCTAAAGACTGGAGAAAATAATTTTCAAATCACATACCTGATAAAGGACTTATACTGAGAACATAGAAAGAAACTCAACAATAAGAAAACAAACAGTTCAATTAGAAAATGGGTAAAAGACCAGAAGAGGCATTTTACCAAAGAGGATATATGGATGACAAATATGCACATGGAAAGATGTTCAACATCGCTAGTCACCAGAGAAATGCATATTAAAACCACAGCGAGATATCACTACACACCTATCAGGATATCTAAAATAAAAAATACTGACAAATGAAGTACGGTAAGCGTGCTGAGCAACTGGAACTCTTCCACATTGTTGGAGGGAATTCAAAACGGTACAGCCACTCTGGAAAACAGTTTGGCAGCTTTTTAAAATAAAGTCAAATATGTACTAACCATATGACCCACCTCTAGCACTCTTGGGCATTTTTCCAAGAGAAATTAAAACTTAAGTCCATACAAAAACCTGTATATCAATCTTTAAAGCAGCTTTATTTATAATAGTCACAAATTGGAACCAATCCAAATGTCCCTCAGCAGGTGAAAAACTAAATAAATTGTGGTACATCCATACAGTGGAATACTACTCAGCAACAGAAAGGAATCAACTGCTGAAATAAGTGCCAACTTGGATGAATCTTAAAGGCACTGTGAATGAATCTTAAAGGTATCATCCATTTATATGACATTCTCCACAAGGTAAAACATTAATGGTGGAGAACAGTATATGGGGGTGTCAAGTTCTAGACTCTATTCTGTTACACTGATCTATATGCCTATACTTACTGCTAGGCTATGAGTCCCTCAAAGGCGACAACCATATTACACTCACCTTTGAACCTCCAACACCTTGCACTTAGTAGGCACTTCTTAAAGGTTGCTGGATGGAAGAAGGCTGACTTCCAAATTCACATATGGAGACACAGGTGGGCAGATCCAGAAACAGAAGCCAGGTCATGGCCCTATATACCCACACTGCACATCTTCTCCAAGATTAAGCGCTATCTCAGCTCCTCACATTACAAATTGCTGTGCACAACAGCCAAGCTCAAGGATAATTCCATCACAGAAGTGTCCTGGCCCTGAGCAATTCTGAATCTTGACAAGCTGAGCTCTTACTGAGATGGTTGAGAGGACTTTCATTGGTTCATCTGCCTCCTTAGACTGGGAAATTTGTGGTAAATTGGCAAGGCACCCTCAGCCATATTGCAAACATTTTTTTTTCAAGAGCTGCCAGTGGCAATTTTCAGATGGGCCTTCTATCATCTCAGATTTTGTTGCCTGCAGGCCAAATCTTTAGCATAGTTTTATAGACGGCACAGAGTGTCAATTTTGTGAATCTTGGCAAGTCATGTGTTGTTTTTTTCTTGGCTTAGAAAGTTGGTCTGCTTTATGTTTTTGTAGATCCGAGGCCAGAATTCTGCTGTTGTCCATTTGCTCATGTTTACAAGATTGGTAGCTGATGGTTACACATATATATCACATCACCATTTGTGGAGATTGTGGCAGTCAGATTATGGCCACATTATGCTATACCAGGTAATCAAACTTCGTTTGACCATCCAAAACAATTATATGCCTAATAAATTAAAATAGGCTCTGGTTCTAGTCTTCTCTGTTGTAAACACATTCAAACATTCTTAAGGCAAATCACCCAAAATAAATGAATTCACCAAAACAAATCGTTTTGCAAATTAACATTACAAGTTCATTATTTACTCACTCAAATATCTAATCCTGCATACCACTATCTCCATGGAAGCACCCAGAAAGGCTCCTGCTCTCTGTTGCAGATATTGCCCATGGAAAACCCATACTTCCATGGCCAGTCTATTGTCAGAGGCTCATGTGTGTCTAAGGCTTGGTGGTGTCTGTCTGCCCATGCATCCAGGCTGGTTGGGTCACTGCTCTGCAGAGTGTTATGCATGCCATATGATGAGTCGTGAATTGAAAGAAATGGAGACTACAGAAGTTCCCAGGTTGTCCACTTAGTCTAGATCACTTGCTCTTGCTTTGCCTTTACCTTTAGCTCAGTGGTTCTCAACCCTGGCTACACAGTTGAATCGACCAGGGAGCTTTTTAAACATACCTATGGCCAGAATCCTCACCAACAGTTAATTCTCAATCTGTGGAGGTGAGACCCAGCCATTCATATGGTACAAACTCTCCAGGTGTTTCTAGTGTGCAGCCATGGTTGAGAAGTATTCCTCTGGGTCAACCACAGTTACAGACCCTCCTGCTCAGTCATTGTGGCCCCTGTTGCAACTCCAATTTCATTGGTAATCTTCAGATTCTAGAAGGACTTGGTGAAATGGATTTACATTCAGAGAGGGGCTTGGACTTCCAAAGGAATCTCTATTGGTAGAACTGCCGCAGGAAAGGAGGAAAGAAATTTGTGGTTAAATGGCAGCCCCCAGGCTCTCCTTGAGTTCAGTTCTCCAAGCAGTGTGTCCCTCTCATGCACAGCTCTTTCACTCCAGGTGTCTGGGGAGTTCTCGACTATGGCATAGGCTCACAATGCCTGCTGGTAAGAGTGGCAAGGGGATGGAAGCTCTCCTCCAAGCTACATACTCAAAATGGCATCCTTGGCGAGTTTCACAAAACAAGTCCAGTAGCCCTCCAGGCTGAAAAGGGAGCTGATATTTTGTCTTAGTCTCTTTAAATGACCTCAGCTTACTAACACAAACAGAACTTAGAAGTATGTAAAACATTAGCTATAATAATAGTTAACACATATTGCCAGGTATTAAATGCTCTATGCATATTAATTTATTTAATCTTTACAATACAATAGTAGGTACTATTGCTATCCCCAGATGGAGAAACTGAGGTACAGAGGAGTTAAGTAACTTGCTCAAAGTCACTAAACTAGCAAGTGGCCAAGCCAAAATTCAAAGGCAGGCAATTTGTCCTCAGATCATACAGGCTTAGTCACTTTGCTCCCCCTGCTCAGAAATCCTCGTTCTCACCTCCCCTATATTTGACCCCTGTTTGGCTTTGTCCTTCAACTTCTGTTCCTGTCTTAGCCCTGAAGCTGTTGCCCTGTTTTAGACTTGTTTTCTGCTTTGACATTGACCCTCTCCTTATAGTAGAGCCCATCGGATCCTTACCCTTCAGCTCCATCCACCAGGACCACACATCACACCCATTCCCAGTGCCTCACCTTGGCCCTATGGGCCTGACCTCTTGGGACAGCTCCCTGCTCAGCCTCCCCACTGAAGATCGGATACTTAGTGAAAAGCAACTAGTTCTCACTGAGCCTCCTCTTTTCTGGGTTAAATATCCTCAGATACTTCAATCTTCTTTGTTAGCTCATGACCTCATGCACCCTCTCCATCCTGGTTCCCCTGTTTAAGACATGCTCCATCCAGTATGTCCCTAACCCTCCCAGAGTGTCGTGTTCACTGACCCCACCACTGGGTGAATGTGACCAGGGTGATGTGCTTCTCCCCCTACACTGGGCTCACAAGACCACTATGACATCCCCATCACCACACTTGCCACATTGCATATGGCTTGGCCCTTAGGAGCAATCTAAGAAATATTTGCTGAATGACTAACTGATATTTTAATTTTCTGTTTATGTGTCTCTCTCCCCTACTAAACTCTAAGTGCCTTGATCTATCTTGCCTTATTTATATTTGCATAAATTATTCCATGCATATTGTAGTTAGTCAATAAATGTTGAATGAAAAAATTATTTCTAGGAGTTTTTTTTAATAATAACTACCACCAACACCATGACTTTACTATGATTTTTTCCACCCCTTTTTGGGCAACTTCTTTTTTTCTTAAAGAAGATGTTGGGGGTAGGAGTTTATTAATTAATTAACTTATTTTTGCTGTGTTGGGTCTTCGTTTCTGTGCGAGGGCTTTCTCTAGTTGTGGCAAGCGGGGGCCACTCTTCATCGCAGTGCACGGGCCTCTCACTATCATGGCCTCTCTTGTTGCGGAGCACAGGCTCCAGACGCCCAGGCTCAGTAGTTGTGGCTCATGGGCCTAGTTGCTCCGCGGCATGTGGGATCCTCCCAGCCCAGGGCTCGAACCCGTGTCCCCTGCATTAGCAGGCAGATTCTCAACCACTGTGCCACCAGGGAAGCCCCTGGGCAACTTCTTATTGAGATAAAATTCACTTGACTTACTAAGTGAAAGAAGCCAATCTGAAAAGGCTACATACTGTATGGTTTTAACTATATAACATTCTGGAAAAGGCAAAACAGTGGAGACAGTAAAAGGATCAGTTATTGTCAGGGATTGGAGGAGAGGGAGGGATGAATCGGCAGATCATGGATTTTTAGGGTGGTAAAACCATTCTGTATGATACGTCAGTGGTGGGTACGTCATTACACATTTGTTGAAACCCACAGAATGTACAACACCAGGAGTGAACCCTCCTGTAAACTATAGACTCTGAGTGATTATGATGTGTCAATGTAGGTTCATCAGTTGTAACAAATATACCACTCTGGTGCAGGATGGTGATACTGGAGGAGGTTGTGTGTGATGGGAGGTGGGGGGTAGGGAGTATATGGGAAATATCTGTATCTCAATTGCTCAATTTTGCCATGAATCTAAAATTTAAATTAAAAATATAGTCTATAAAATTCATATAACATTCACCATTTAAAAATGCACAGTTCAATTTTTTTGTATGTTCACAATGTTGTACAACCATCACCACAATCTAATTCCAGGCCATTTCCATTACCCCTCTTCAAAAAAATCCTTACCTGTTCCCAGTCATTTCTTACCCCCATCCCTACACCCCCATCCCCTGGCAACCACTAATCTACCTTCTGTCTCTATGGATTTGCTTATTGTGGATATTTAATGTAAATGGAAATGATACAATATATGGACTTTTGTGACTGGCTCCTATCACTTAGTGTAATATTTTCTAGGTTCATCCATGTTGTAGGTGTGTCAGTACTTAACTCTTTTTATGGCTGAATAATATTCCACTGTGAACATTTGAGTAGTTGGGCTCTTATGAATAATGCTAATATGAATATTTGCATACAAGTTTTGTGTAGACATATGTTTTCATTTCTCTTGGATGTATACCTAGGTGTGGAATTGCTGGGTCATATGGTAACCCTATGTTTAACTTTTTGAGGAACTGCCAAACTGATTTCCACAGCAGCTGCACAATTTTACATTGTCATCAGTGGTGTATGAGGGTTCCAGTTTCTACACATCCTTGCCAGTGCCTGCATTTTCCTTTTTAAAAATAATTATAGCCTTCCTAGTAAGTGTTAAGTGGTATCTCATTGTGGGTTTGATTTGTATTTCCCTAACGATGTTGAGCATCTTTTCATGTATTTCTCGGTCATTTGTATATCTTCTTTGAAGAAGACTCATATGCCCATTTATTAATTTTATTTGTATTTTTATTACTGAATTCTACTTTGGATACAAATCACATATAAACATATGGTTGGCAAATATTTTCTTCCATTCTGTGGGTTATCTTTTCATTTTCTTCATAGTGTATTTTGATACACAAAAGTTTTGTTTTTGATGAAGCTTAACTATTTTTTTATTTTGTTGCTTCTGCTTTTGGTGTCATAACTAAGAAATCATTGCCTAGGCAAGGTCACACTTATGTCTATATCTTCTTCTTACAGTTATATAGACTTAGCTTTTACACTTACGTCTTTGATCAATTTTGAGTTAATATTGGCATATGGTGTGAAGTACAGGTACACATTCATTCTTTTCCCAACTGGATATCCAATTGTCCCATTTGTTTAAAAGACTATTTTCACCATTGTGTTTTCTTGCCACCCTTCTCAAATATCAATTGACCATAAATGTACGGGTTTATTTCTGGACTCTCAATTCTCTTCCATTGACTTTTATGTCTATCTTTATGCTACTACCACACTGTCTTGATTACTGACACTTTGTAGTAAGTTTTGAAATCAGTAACTGTGAGTCTTCCAACTTTGTCCTTCTCTTACATATTGTTTTGGCTATTAAAGTTCCCTTACATTTCCATACTAATTTTAGGATCAGTGTGTCCACTGCTGCAATAGATGCAAGTTTAATAGGGATTACATTGAATCTGTACATCAATATGGGGAGTATTGCCATTTTAACAATATTAAGTCTTCTAATCCATCAGCATGAGCTGTCTTTCCATTTATTTAGGTCTTCTTAAATTTCTTTCAACAATGTTTTCTTGGATATAGAATTCTTGGTTGAAAGATTTTCTTCTTTCTGCACCTTGAATATTTCATCCCACTATCTTCTGGCCACCATATATAGTTTCTGATGAGAAATCAGCTATGAATTTTATCAAGGCTCCCTTGTATGTGATGAGTCACTTCTCTCTTGCTGCTTTCAAGATTTTATCTTTGTCTTTGTTTTTCAGCAATTTGATTATGAAGTGTCCAGGTGTGTATCTCTTTAAGTTTATCCTACTCAGAATTCATTGAGCTTCTTGGATGTACAAATTAATGTTTTTCCAAAAATTGGACAATTTTTCAGTCATTATTTCTTTAGATGTTCTTTTTGCTCCTCTGTCTCTCTCCTCTCCTTCTGGGACTCCCATTGTGCAGATGTTGGTAGACTTGATGGTGTCCCACAGGTCTCTGAGGCCCTGTTCATTTTTCTTCATTCATTTTTCTTCCTTTTCCTAAAACTGGATGATCTAAATTTTTGGAGCTTTATACAGCCCTTATAGACATCTCAACCCCCAGCCTTTCCTCCAAACCTTTTTGGTTAGTCTAGTGTTTGCCCCAGTTGTTATCCATTGCCTCAAGCAGCAGAGACTAAAACATTTGCCTGTAAATATTTTTGACATATGCCCCAGGGTAGCAACTTTAGCACTGGGTGACTTCTGAGTCAGGTGAAATAAAGAGAAACCTTTTGACTAGGTCTTCCAGGGAACCACCAGACAGATGAAATAACAATTCTTTGCTTGAAATCTCTTCTGCTCCCTCCAGAATCAGGAACATGGGCTGTGAATTTCAAGGTTACCTCTGCAGTGGGTAGTGGTGGATGGGACTAGGGTAAATGAAAACACCATAAAGCTTGCTGTTCTTACTGAGATTCAGTTGTGTATTTTTAAAATAATTGTCCTCCTGGGTTGATGAAAACATTATTTAACTTCCAGATTTCCAAAGTTGATTCTGATAGTCTTTGCCATTTTTTTCATTCTTTTTCTGGAGGGAGGGGCATAATTTTAGATTTCCTTATTCTGGCATTTTGCTGAAGTCACCTTTCATACCATTTTTGAACATTTTCTATGTTACAAGCACAGAAATATCTATTTTTATAAAGATCTCATTTCGTCCTTATAAAAACCTTTTAATATGGGTATTATTCTCCTTTAATAGATGAGGAAAGTATGATGAAAATGTTCTAAAACTGAGTTATAGAGATGGTTGTACAACACAGCAAATTTACTAAAAGTCATTGAATTGTACACTTAAAAAACACATGAGGAAACTGAGGATCAGAGAGGTTAAGAAACTTGCTCAAGATCACAGAAGTTGCAGAACCACAATCTGAATCCAGACCTGTCTAATTTAAAAGAATATTTTCTTTCCACTATGTCCTGTGGCCTCCATGGAGAGGTCAAGTTGAAAGCTTGCTAAATTAGAATCAAGGAAATTTAGGAGGGTTGCTACTAGTTGAGGATGAAAGTAGGTGGCATAGATGCTCACTTTCTCACAGGGAATAAATACTCCCAAATGTTTGGCTCAAGCTGTTATCAGAAGTAACATCAAATGGGGAAAGTATACTTAAGACAAAGCTGACGCCAGCTGTAAGCTGCCCCATGCAATTGCTATGTAGCCGTTCCCCTGGTTTGCCAAGGGCAGTGATGCTGTCTGTAAAACTGACCTCTGGCTCCCTGCAATTGTCCTTGAGGGCAGGCCTAGTATCTCTAGTTGCCTAGAGAGTACTTCCTCAGAGAGTCCTTCCTGATCCTTGGGTCAGAAAAAAACCCCTTACTTATAGGCTGTTGAGGGTCTGGAACTTTCACTTGGAGCACTTGTCATCACTGCAATTTTACATTTATTAGTATGACTATTTATTATCTATTTCCCCCACAAAAATGCAAGACCCTTGAGGGTAGCGACCTTGACTCTCGTTTAACCTTTATGCCAGTGCCTGATACACAGAAGGGGCTTAACAAATATTTGTGAATGAATGAGTGAAGGAATGAATGAACAGGAAACTCAGCTTCCTTTTTTGATACAGGCTGGTCTTGTATCTCCACCTAAGAGGCTAAAAGGTTAAAAATACAGAGCATTGGTAAGAATAAATCAGATGACATATAGTACAAATGGACACAGAAGAAGACAGTCAAATCATCCTGCCAAGAGTGGATCTACGTCTTTATTCCCATCTTGCCCCTAGGTTGTTCATGACCTTTTTTTTTTTTTTTAGATTCCATATATATGTGTTAGCATACGGTATTTGTTTTTCTCTTTCTGACTTACTTCACGCTGTATGACAGACTCTAGGTCCATCCACCTCCCTACAGATAACTCAATTTCATTTATTTTTATGGCTGAGTAATATTCCATTGTATGTATGTGCCACATCTTCTTTATCCATTCATCTGTCAGTAGACACTTAGGTTGCTTCCATGTCCTTGCTATTGTAAATAGAGCTGCAATGAACATTGTGGTACATGACTCTTTGAATTATGGTTTTCTCAGGGTATATGCCAAGTAGTGAGATTGCTGGGTAGTATGGTAGTTCTATTTTTAGTTTTTTAAAGAACATCCATATTGTTCTCCATAGAGAATGGACTTGAGGACACGGGGAGGGGTAAGGGTAAGCTGGGACAAAGTGAGAGAGTGGTAGTGTGTATGTGGACATATGTACACTACCAAATGCAAAACAGATAGCTAGTGGGAAGCAGTAGCATAGCACAGGGAGATCAGCTTGGTGCTTTGTGACCAGCTAGAAGGGTGGGATAGGGAAGGTGGGAGGGAGATGGAAGGGGGAGGAGTTATGGGGATATATGTATATGTATAACTGATTCACTTTGTTATAAAGCAGAAACTGGGCTTCCCTGGTGGCGCAGTGGTTGAGAGTCCGCCTGCCGATGCAGGGGACACGGGTTCGTGCCCTGGTCCGGGAAGATCCCACGTGCTGCAGAGCGGCTGGGCCCGTGAGCCATGGTCACTGAGCCTGCACGTCCGGAGCCTGTGCTCCGCAACGGGAGAGGCCACAAGAGTGAGAGGCCTGCATACCGCAAAAAATAAATAAATAAATAAATAAAGCAGAAACTAACACACCATTGTAAAGCAATTATACTCCAATAAAGATGTTAAAAAAAAGCGTGTGGATCTAGGTTTTGTTTGGCATAAATCTTATACAATTTGAGGGGAACCTCTTTAAGAAGAAGAATTCTCCCTGGATTCAGAATTGCTAGGATTCCCTCCCACTCACAGACACAGGCACCAGCCAGCAAGCACTTTCACCTGGGCAAGAGCAGTTGGAAGCTTCTGCTAAGAAGCCCATCCAGGGCCTTAGGGGAACCCCACCTGGAGCCATGATCCCTGGCTATGGGCGCAGAGAGGGAGCCCAGCAGCCGTGGAAAGGGTCAGTATGCTGCCATTCCCTTCACAGGTTCCCAGGCACCTGGCAGTGCCACCTTCTCATCAACTTTACTGGGTTCCAGCTACCCTAGGTAGCCTATTGCGATCGTCCCAAATTGTAGAGCACTCAGAAGAGTCTTCTGGTTGCCAGCTCTCTACAGGCATAGAGAAGAGAAAATAAGCCTTCCTTTTGGGGAGAGAGAGAAAGAGAGAGAGAGAGATGGGTTTAAAAGGCATGCTGTAAAGACTAAGGGGCTTCCTGAGAACAGGAAGTGGACCAGAGACATCACCTCTGGACATGATGACACATAACAGATATTCAGGAAATACGTGTGGCCTCAAGGTGGTGAGGGCCTAACAAACGGAGCTGCCCTCTGGCTCTGTTCCAAACCCAACCCTCGATCCTAGCAGGAGACTGCAGAATTACTTGCGGTTTTCTTAGCAATCACCAAACCTTCCTTCCATCTCAGACCAAAGCTGCATCCCTCTGGTTTAACAGAGCCACAGAATACAAAATCCTCCTGATATTACTTGAATATAGTACCCTTTGCAGCAATTGTGCCATCAATCCAAAGGACGTGCCTCCCTCTGGGAACAGCAAGGCCAGAGACAAAGAAATGGCCAGTGAATATCATGAATCCCCTGTGACAGGGCAGCCCAGGGAAAGGGACGGAGTTCAGCACATTTGTACAAAAATAAAAATGGATGATATCTGTTCTGCAGCAATCTGAGTTTCAGCTGCCCTGGCATCTAAAAAATGGCTTGCTGGTCTTCTTCAATGTCAACTACTTCAGAGCACAGGGTGTTTGTCAAGACTTCCGAGTGGAAATATAAACCTAAATGGATAAACTTCTAAAAGGATCCGCACACCTTTAGCCAACAGCAAGGCAACCAGACCTCCCAATTTCTGCAACACAGGGCTTGCCTGTGGACCCACGTTATCATCTACAGAAAGGCAAAAGAAGCACCAGGGCACTGGACAGGGGAGGAGTGGGGCATCCAGTTTTCACACCTGGGACTTGCTCCTCATTTGTCATTTCTCCATTTATGTTACAAACATTTGCTGTACCCAAAGTGGCAAGTGACTTTGTGATCTCCTTGTGGGCAGAGATCATGTAAAGGACCGCAAACACAGCATCGAAGAAGATGTGGCCTTGGACTTCAAAGAGATCACAGGGTAGCAGGAAGAGACACATATAACCCAATTAAATTTCATTATGATCAGTGTGGAGACAGGCAAGGTGCTATGCCAACACTTAGAGAAAGCATTTAGTGTCAAGAGAGGATGGGTGAAGTGGCATCTAGGATGAGATCAGAGAAAGGAGTAGCACTCTCCCAGATGAAGGGGAAAGGGTTTTGCAGGCAAAGGGAAGTACATGGTCAAAGGCCTGGAGATGAGTAGGATCAGGACATGTTTTGGGGACCTAACGAACCTTAGTCTGGTTAGAGAGCCAAGTCTAGTCTGACTGATGGGGAAGAAACAGGAGACGAGGCTGGAGAAACAGGCAGGAGCCTGATCATGAAACCATGTTAAAAGTTTGAATTATTATTGCAGTAATGGAAAGCTATTGAAAGGTTTCAATCAAAGAAGTAGCTGGTTGGATTTTCATTCTAGAAAGATCCCTCTGGTTTCCAGAAAGAGTGGAGGATGGATTAAAGGAGGAAATACTCTACCCACATGGGAAGATTGTTGAAATAGTCCAAGTAAGAGATGATGGGGGCCTGAACTGAAGTAGAGATAGTGGGGAATGGAGGAAAAGCAGACAGACTCAAGAGGGATTTTAGGAGCTATATTCGGCAAGGCACGTAGGGTGAAGGAAAAGAAACAGGGCTGGGTATCTCCATTCCACAGGGCTGAAGTGAGACAATGGGAGAAGTGTTTAGAAGGAAAAGCAAGTTCAGATATTGGTCAAGAGATTTCTACTACCAAGAGGTCCAAGGAGGTGAAGGCTAGCAGCAGGACTCAAGGGAACAGACCATTGTTGGAGCCAGGGAAGCCATGGTCTGGCTAACCATTGTGGAGTGGAACCTAGCTGCCAGGGACTTGAGGGTGTCATGAACTGCGTCCTCAAGGAATAGCTATCTCCTGTAGCCTGAGCAACAGGACCCAGAATCATACCATGCTGTTCCATGTTGATAGTTCCAATCAAGATAATCTCAGGAATGAGAGCAAGCCAGAGCCCAAGGTTGATGTGCCTCAAGTAGATTCAGCTAGAGGAGACAAAGGCAAAGCAAGACTTCTTCATTGTGTGAGTAAGCAAATAGCTGTTATTTGTCGATAGCCGATGGCAAGGTTCAATTGCACAAAGCCATGAATTGGAAGGTTTCTCCATAGTTCGCAAATTATCGTGGCTCACCACTAGTTAATATCAGCCACTCCAGTGCCATATTCTGCTCTCAATTCTTTGAACGGTTTTATAATTACATTTTCTGCCTCTTCACAGTTTTTTTCTGAGATTCTCTACTGAAGGAGAAATAAGGTTGTGGTAGAGAATAGGGGTCGTGTGCAAAAATGGAAATCTACATGTCAGTGTGTCATCAAAATCGGTGGTCAGGAAGGAAAAGAGGCAAAAGAAAGCCAGGGCATGCCATGGCAAAGGATGTGGGATCTTGAGAGCCCCTGATTCATGGATCTGAGATTGTTTTTGGTTTCAGGGTTTAATGCCAGAACTTCAGAGATGTCCTGAGACTATGAGGCCTCTCGGTGCCAGAAAGGGCCACCTGCCACACACGGTGGATGCCCTCCTGAAACAATCTTCCCATCCAAATGCCTCCTTGTAAATCCCAACTCAAATGAAAAAGTAAGAGTTGTCAACTCTGATATATTAGGAAGACAATTCAAACAGCTGCTATTTGTATTTTATTTTTAGACTTCTTTTCCTTCAGACTGGTCACAATTTCTATAATATTATTCCTTCTTCTAGGTCAAACAACATCTGTTGTATAAAAATGAAAATAAACTATTTCACACTGTCAAGTTTACAACTTCCATTTTTATTGTGCTGCAGCAATATCACGCAGTTATTTTATTTCCCCTCCGAAGAAGTCATTATAGTCAATGGTGTCAATATCCCATGGATTAAGGGGTCCCCAAGCAGATTGTGACACATTGTTGAGGCTTCAATGATCTTGGGCTCTGATGTGATAAACTATAATAGCTCCAAATGAGAAGTTCCTGTTTATCATTAGAAAGGAACCCTAATTATGCCAAGGGATACCTCCAGAAAGTTCCCTCTCACCATGTTTATGTTTCTCCCTGTCTTAGAATCTCTGGTATATAAGAAATGTGAAAGGGAGGGGATATCTGTATGTGTATGGCTGATTCATTTTTTGTGCAGTGGAGGCTAACACAGCATTGTAAGGCAACCATACTCCAATAAAAAAAAAAGAGAGAGAGAGAGAGAAATGAAATGTGGGCAAAGACATTCTTGCAGCTTGGTCCTAATGATGAGGAAGGGATGTTATTAAAAGAAGCAAATGAGTAAGTTTTTGACTAATGAGCAGGTTACTCTAGCTAAAAATTACCAAAGAATCAACCCTTCTGGCCTCCTTTCAGCTTGACACACATGCTGTTTGCTCCTTCTGCCTGGAAAGGTCTTCCCCCTTCCTTACCTAGCTAACGCCTACATATCCTTCAGACAGCACAGCTGCCACTGCCATCCTTAATCCCCTCCCCCACAGAATAGGTCAAATCCCCTTATTATATATTCTCCCCAAGCCATGTACCTTTTTGCTTTATCATTTACCACAGTTGCAACTTTATTTATATCTGTGCAATTGTGGAACTGGAAGTTCAGAGTGCGGGGACCATCTCTGATTTGCTCATTCCTAGAACTTAGCATGGTACAGGGAATATAATGGACATTCAATAATTATTCAATGAATCATCAAAGCTCTCTGTTCCTGTATTGGTCAAAACAGGTAGCACCAGCTGCTGTGACATACAACCCTTGAATCTCAGTTGTTTAACACAATAAAGATGTATTCCTCATTCACATCAAGATCTAATGTGGATTGGGAAGTTCTCATTGGTGGTGCTTTTCCACGTGATGATCCAGGGATCCAGGTTACTTCCATCTAGTGATGCTGCAGTCTTCAACAGACAACTTCCACTGTCCCTAAAGAAGGAGAAGAGAGAACACGGACAGCGTGCAGATTTTATGGCCAGGCTTAGAAATGGCACACTGTCACTTCTGCCCACATTCTATTGGCCAGAACCTGGTCACATGCCCCAACGTAACCACAAAGGTGGCTGGGAAACGTAGTCTTCCTGTGTGGCCAGGAGAGAAAGCAGGATTGGTGAGTAGCCAGTCCATCTTTGCCACACTCTCTGCTGTAACTTACCATCTTCTACAACCATGGGCACTGTATTAGAGTTCTCTGGAGAAACAGAACCAATAGAATATATATATATACATATATATATATATATATATATATATATATATACACACACACACACACACACACATATATATATATATATATATATATATATATATATATATATATATATATATATATACACACACACACACATATATACAAATAGGAGTTGGATCACACTGTTATAGAGTCCGAGAAGTCCCACGATCTGTGTCTGCAAGCTGGAGAACCAGGAAAACTGGTGGTGTCATTCAGTCTGAGTGCAAAGGGCCTGAGAATCAGGGAGCTGATGGAGTAAGTTCTGCTCTGAGTCCAAAAGCCTGAGAACTGGAAGCACCTACGTCCAATGGCAGGAAACAATGGATGTCTTAGCTCAGTCAAAGAGACTGAATTCGGGCTTCCCTGGCGGCGCAGTGGTTGAGAGTCTGCCTGCCGATGCAGGGAACACGGGTTCGTGCCCCGGTCTGGGAAAATCCCACATGCCACGGAGCGGCTGGGCCCGTGAGCCATGGCCGCTGAGCCTGCACGCGTCCGGAGCCTGTGTTCCGCAGCGGGAGAGGCCACAGCAGTGAGAGGCCCGTGTACTGCAAAAAGAAAAAAAAAAGAGACTGAATTCACTCTTCTGCCACCTTTTTGTTCTATTCAGGCTCTCAAGGGATTGGATGATGCCCTCCTGCATTGTTGAGGGTGAGCTTCTTTTCTCAAGTCTACTGATTGAAATACTAACGCCTTCCAGAAGAGACACCCTCATGGACACACCCAGAAGTCATGTTTTACTAGCTAACTGAGAATCCCTTAGCCCAGTCAAGTTGACATATAAAATTAACCATCATAGGTCCCAAGAAGAAATCCAATCAAACAAATAAACCCCCAAACATTCTGCCCACTTCCTCTCCCACCCTCATCCCTACCTTAGCACTCCTGATCTCAGCTAGCAGTTGGGGGTTTTAAATTGCTGGTGTCTTGATTAAATCTTGTCTAAGAATCAAGTACCTATGAATATTGCAGGGCACTAACCACCCAGGTCAGATTCCCTGATCAAAACCTTTCATTAGGTCCTCATCACCTAACACTGGCTTACAAGCTTTTCTATGATTTAAATCTTAATGCCTTTCAAGGAGCAAGCAGCCAGTTTGTTTAAGGTAACTCGCCACGTCTTAAATATTCATGTGAAATTTTGGTATTCTGCTCCAAAATACACCCGTGGATGTTTACATTTAAACTATTTCCCTTGAAATTTCTAAATACAATGATGGTTCCAAGAAGATGCCCTGCATTTATCCAATGATTTAAGATGCTGCAACGGATTGAGCAGTAAATCCCCGTAAGCCCTGAATAACCATGTGGTAAACTGACTCTACTAGAAAGAGCCCAGCAGAGATGGCCCTGACTCCCTGCTGCTAGGGCTGCCAGAGCAAAGTCCCACAGACTGGGTGGCTTAAACAAGAGGCATTTATCTTCTCTCAGCTCTGGAGGCTGGAAGTCCAGGATCCGGATGGTGGCAGGTTTGGTTTCTTTCGAGGCCTCTCTCTTTGACCTTGCTTTTTCTTAATTACCTCTTTAGAGGCCCTATTTCCAAATAGTCACGATTTGAGCTACTGGGGATTAAGACTTCAACATAGGAATTTGGGGGTTGGTCACAGTTCAGCCTTTACCAGACCCCAAGTTTAATCCAAAGAGCAGGGACAGCCATTGCACCGCCAAAAGAAGAAAAATTCCCTCCTGAATTTATTGCAAGAAACAAACGGCCCCTCACTCCACATACACACACAGCCATCCGTCCACGTTTGGGCACGTTTAAGTTCCTAGCATTTTGATTCAGGGAATCTTTGCATCTGCCTACACAGGCTGTGGAGTTCTGTGCTTTGTGGCATTGTTTTGTAGTTGGTTTTGCCATGGCCACCGCATATCTCAAGCAATAAAAGGGATGTGAATTGCCATCGTTTGCCTTCGCTCTGTCTTTCACATCGCCCTGATTTGTTTGTCAAGGTTTTGAGGAAAATCACAATTATACACACACTTTCTGTGCCGATACCTGCCGCTCCCCTATTTTTTTTTTTTTTTGATAAATATGCCTTTCCCTAGAATTCTATTCAAATGCCAGGCTGTGATCGATTTGGGTGCCTGTCTCACCTGTGTTCTATGACAGCCCTGCCTGCATGAGAGGCCTTGCCCCTTTGGAGAGATGCGCTCAGAACTCAGGCTCCACGCTCCTCCCCCAGCCAGCATTCAGCAGCTGTGGGGCAGAAATGGGTTTGGGGAATGGCAGTGTGACAATGACACAGGTATCTGGGAGGACCTGGAGCTCTGGTCTCGGCTGTGTGATGGCTTCAGGGAAATGAAGTGCAAGCTATTTGGAGAATATTTCTCCGTTGGACATTATGAAATCCCAGAGGTGGGAGCTCGTGGAAAGTGCTGGTCTGCTCCCCTCTCCTCCCCTCCCCCAGCTTCCAGAAAGAAGAAAGAAAAAGCTGCAGCTCAGTATTTGATATTTAGAATTAATTAGAGCCCCAAATCCCAGACCAGCCAGCAGGTTTCTTAATGAGGCCCATGTATTCATCTTCTTCAGCCTACTTCTCCAATCCATAGCCAAGCCACACAGGGATCATTACGGTGCCTCGAGGCGCCCCGTGGTTTTCAAAGCGCTACCTCATGCTGCTGCCTCATCTGGCCCACACAATCGCCCTGGTAGGTGGTCAACACACGAGTCATTCTCCCCACTTCCTAGATGAGTTTTCAGGGAGGTTGAGTCACTTTCCCAAGGTCACACAACTAATAAGCGGTAGACACCGGATTTGAATTCAGCTGGTCTAACACCAGGGCCCACACGGTTAACCAATGCTATTCTGCTGCCTCCCCAGGAAGAGACATGTCAGGGAGCCAAGCCTGACTCCTGGGTGACAGAGCTACTCAGCTAGGGTTACAGGAAAAAGAGGCAGGAGGCCCAGCTGAATTTGAATTTCAGATGAACAAAGAATAAATTTTGAGTATACGTATGTCCCATAGTTACGTTTATGTCAACTACTGTATGGTTTATACTTGATCATCCTAAACATTTCTTTAATGTTTATCTGAAATGCAAATTTAACTGAATATATGGTTTTGCATTTGCAAGATCAGCGGACAGCATCCTCAGCACCATCCTCACAAAGCTGGCTGGCCCGCTGGCCTTCTGATTAGCTCTGCTCCGGTCCTCCCCATGCTTGTCTAATGTCACCCTTCCCCAGTGATCCTGGCTTGAAGCCTGCCAGACATGCCTTCTCCTTCCTCCAAAGTTCAACTGTCCAACTCGTCATTAGGCCCCAGAGAGTCAGCAGCTGCTTTGGTTCTCCCATCCAGTTCTTCCTGTCCACGCCCCTGACCACCGTCCGGTTCCAGAAGCCTAGCCCTGCTCACCCAGATCGTGACCGAAGCTCTAGCCATCCCGCTCAACAGACAATTGCCCGACGTTTTCTGGGCCAAAGCACGGTGCGCTCTCCTGTTCGAATTCCTCTGAAGACTCCCTAAGCTCCTCCGTGTGGCTTCCAAAGCTTTCTGGATCGAGGTTCAACGTGATGCTACCACTGCTCCCGGTCCCCCACCATGTTGATTGTGGACCCCAAGCCTAAGCCACACGGAGGACACCAGCTTCTCACAATACTTACGCTTGTGTCTGTCTCTCCACTGACCTTGAATCCCACTTCCTTGACATCCCCAAGTACAGCCTCCAGGAAATCTTACACCATCTCCACTAACAGCCACAAGTGATGTTGCCTCTGGCTCAATCTTCACACCATTTACTAACCCTTCCTGTATGCACTATATTATGTTGTGTTCTTGTTATTTCGGCACATGTCTTAGCTCCTCTGTCCACCATCTTACACATCCCTAGGGGACAAGAGTTATTTCGTGTGATTTGCTTCCCCTCTACCTGGCCTTGCACAGTTTCTGGCACCTGCTATATGTTCCATAGAAAGAGGTGGATATAAGTGAATGGCTTGACTCCCCAGACATTCTCCACTCTATGATACCTACTCTAGGTTTGCCAAGACTGGGCCAAACCACGGGGATAGAGTGATGACTAAGATCTGGTCCTCAAGGCACACCACGAAAGCAGAGCAACCTGTAACTAGAAGGAAACTGGGTTACTCTGAGGCCAACCTCAACCCAGGGTCTCTGCAAAAGGATCACATACACAACTCCAGAACACTTTGAGGGGTAAGGCAGGACTTTCCTAAATGACCCTGGAGAAGGCTGGAAAGGGTAGGGGGGAGCAAGGAGAAAAATTCATACCACAGCATATGCAACACAACACCCCAAGTCCTCTTTCCACCTTTCCACCCCAAACCCACTCTCTGTGGTCACTACTCTCCCCGCTTCTCTCTCCCCTTTCTCCTTAAACTCCAATAGTGGCTCTCGGTCAGCCTTGATGGTGCTCCCATGCTCATTCCTCCATTCTCCTGGGACTTTGTTTCATTTTTAAGGACTGCTGCATGCTTTCTCATATTGAGACATTGAGTCCTTCTCTCAGTTTCCATGGCTGCATGGTCAGACACTACCTGCACAACTGAGTTTCTCATGAGATCAAAATTTTAAAAGTGATTCATTTGTTCCCACCATAAATTGATGAGATACCCTGTGAGGGTCTTCAGGAAGTGAGAAGTCCTAGAAAAAAGAAAAGAAGGAGAGAGTTTGAAGGAAGGTCTGAAAAGAGTGCCAACTGCTCCTCCATCTTTGATGATACTTTCTCTTCCGAGGCCCCCTTGCAAATAGCAGTAAGTGGTATCGAAGGTGGCCTCTTAGATGTCTCCCAATGGTCCCACCTCCTGGTATTCATGCCCTTGGATAATATCCTCATCCTAAATTTGGGCTGGACTCAGTGACTCACTTCTAACAGAACAGAATATGGCAGAAGTGATGGTGTGTCATTTCTGAGATTAGATCATTTAAGGACTCCAGCTTCCACCTTGGTTTCTTTTTCTCACTCATGAGAGAGTACTCATGCTCTCTCACTCTCTCTTGGGTTGCTCATCCTGGGGCAGGCAGCTGCCCTGCCAGGACACAGCCATTCAGAGAGGGCCATGTGAGTGAGCTGGGAAGAGGGTCCCCCAACCTGAGATGACTGTAGCTATCACGACTGCAACTTCTTACAAGACTTCGAGCTAGAGGCCCCCAGCTAAGCTTCACCCTGATTTCTGACCCACACAAACCATGAGATAACAATTGTTCATTGTGTTAAGCCAGTAAGTTTTGGGATGATTTTGTTCTGCCACCATAGATACGTAATACACAGCTGGAGCCTCTGCATGCTTCTCTGTGACTCAAGAGAGAAGTGATGCCGCCGGCTTCAGGATCCCAGCCAGCAGGCAGGGCACCCACCCGACTCCACATCCAAATGTCATTTTACAATGCTGCAGTCAGCATAATCGAGCCGGTGGTCCCCAGAGACAGTTGAGGGGAGTTTATAACAGTTAGAAATCCTGCTTCAGGAATCCCAGACCCGTATGCAAATGGGAAGCTCAACCTTTGATAAGCCATTTGATTTCCCTTTTAGGTAATGAAGTGAAAGCGCACGATTTTACACTAAGATTAAATTGCTAAAATGTTTTGCTCTCGTCCCCAGTTAGTTGTAATTAAACGTAGAAACAGAACAGGAAGTGTCACTCGCTCTCTGTCAGCATCTCGAGGCTGAGTTGAAAGGAGAGGGAGGGAGGGAAGAGGCGAGTGAGAGCAGAAGGCGGGCCCCCATGCCTGCAGCCCCTCACTGCTCAGGATGCCAGGCGAAAGGCTGCACATGCTTCCCGGGGGGTGGAAGGGACAGAGGGCGCTTCGCTTGAGGCCCACAAACACCGAGGACGACATGGGTGGCTTTCAAAGGGCCTGGAAACACCTGACGTGCAGCAAGAACTCGAATGTATGAAAAAGTGCGTATGTGTGCGAGTGTATGGGTGATGATGGTGTACAGGTACGTGTGTGGGTGGGAGAGAGAATGGGTGATAGGGTGTGTGTGCATTGTGTCTAGGTACCCGCATGCACGCGAGAAAATGGATGATGGAGTATATGAACTTGGGTGCGTGTGAGTGTATGGCTGATGATGGTGTATACGTGCACATGTGTGCATGAGACAGAACGGGTGAGGAGGGCACCCATTGGGTACCTGTATGTGTGAACGGTGTGTAGGAACCCATGTATGCGTGAGAGAATGGGTGAGGGAGTGTATATGTAACTACGTATCTGAGAGTGTGTGTGTGCGCGCACACGTGTGTGAAAGAGAGAGAGGGAAAGAGAGAGAGAGAGAATGGGTGAGAGGTGTATATGTGCCTATGTGTGTCTGCGTGTGGGTGACTGTAAGTGTATGAGGGGTCTCTACATGTATGCCTGTGTGGGTGAGGCGTGGATATCTATGTGTGAACGTGTGTGTATGGAAGATTAGGTGAGGAACTGGATATGGGCAGGCACTGGTGCCAACACAAATGCAGGGGCGGCCACGTGTATGGGTGAGGAGGTGTACGTGTATGTGCAGGTGATGTGTGGGTGAAGGAGAGCATGTATATGCGCGTATATGTGAGTGTGTAGGTGGAGGCTTGATATACAGGATGTGTGTTTGAGTATCTGAGTGATGGGGTTTGTAAGTACACACGTGATGGTGTAAGGAGTCCTCAGGGGCTGTATGGACGCGTGGGTCACTGTACGGGTGAAGGAAATATATCTGGACTTGTCTGTGAGTATGTGGGAGGGGGAGGGGTGTCTGTATTGAGTCGGCCGGTGTGAATGTGTCTGGGACGTGCATGTGTGCATGTGGGTGTGAGTGCATGGGTGGGGCAGTTGTATTATAGATAAGTGTGGATGCATCTATGCACAGCTGAGCGAGTGTATAGGAGTGTGGACATGTCACTGTGTGAATGAGAGAGTGGTACGCATGTGTGTGAGTGTCTGGACACCTGGAGAAGGAGTGTATATTTGTAAAGGTATGCATTACAGGAGTGTGCATGTATAGGTCTCTGTGTGGGAAGGTATGGGCAATGGGCTATATTTGAACATGTCTGCGGGAGATTGGGTGAGGGTGGTGTACGTGTATATATAGTGGTTGTGTGTGGGTGTGTAAGTGTGTAGGTGATGGATATGTTTATACTTGTGACGGAGATATATATATATATACATATATATATATATATTTATACACACACACACATAAATCTGTGCATGAGAATGTATGGGAGAGCGTGGACTATATGTATGTGTATGTGGCGGGGCAGTGGGTGGAATGTACACGTCCACGTCTGGGAGTGTCTGAGTACAGAGACTGTGTGTGTGGAGGGAATGGGTGAATGGTTGTATATGTATTTCTGTTTGTGTGTAATTTTGTGGGTGAGGCATGGGTGCATATGAACGAGTGTGCCTGAGTGTGTTTGTGAAGGGTGAGTATAGGTACCTGTGTGTATATGTGAGTTTTTGCAAGAGGCAGATGTGTATTTGTGTGTGTGTAAGGCATGGATGAGGCCAGGATATACATATGTGTTTGTGTCTCAGGCTATGGGGTAGGAGGTTTATATTTACACGTGTATATGTGTGAGTGTACAGGTGATGGTGTAGTAAGAGTATGTGCAGTGTGGGCTGTGAGGTTATAGTTGAAGCTGTACATTTATGGGTCTGTGTATGTGAGTTGAAGTATGATAGGATGGAAATATATGTGTGTGCATGTGTGAGCTTGTAGGTGTGAGATGTATATACATACATGTCTGAGGGAGACATGGCAGAGATAGGGTTATATGTATGTGTGTGAGAGTGTGAATGTAAATGTACATGTGTGAGAGATGTGTATATAAATGTGTGTGTGCATAAATGTATGGAGGAGGAGGATATAGGTATATGTGCAAGTGGGATCTATATGTATCTGTGTGTTAGTATATGGAGGAAGGTGTGTGTGTACATGTGTGTCTATGTGTGTTTGTGTGTGTGTGTTCCAGCTGACATATTTATGTATGTGTGTGTGTGTGTGTTAAAGTGTGTGACTGTGGAGACTGTTTCTGTATGTGTCACTGTGTGACTATATTTCAAGGGGCATTTATGTATGTGTTTCTGAAGAGCTGGGTGAGGGGCGTATATTTAAGTATGTGTTTTGTTTTTTTTTAATATCTTTATTGGAGTATAATTGTTTCACAATGGTGTGTTAGTTTCTGCTCTATAACAAAGTGAATCAACTATACATATACATATATCCCCATATCCCCACCCTCTTGTGTCTCCCTCCCTCCCACCCTCCCTATCCCACCCCTCTAGGTGGTCACAAAGCACCAAGCTGATCTCCCTGTGCTATGTGGCTGCTTCCCACTAGCTATTTTACATCCGGTAGTGTATATACGTCCATGCCACTCTCTCACCTCATCCCAGCTTACCCTTCCCCCTCCCCGTGTCCTGAAGTCCATTCTCTACATCTGCATCTTTATTCCTCTCCTGCCCCTAGGTTCTTCAGAACCTTTTTTTTTTTTTTAGATTCCATATATATTTAAGTCTGTGGATTTGAGTGTGTGGATTAAGGGGCACATGATTATATCCTGTGTGTAAATGTATGGATGAGGGAGTTCTATACATAACTGTGAATGTTTGCAAGTGTATGGGTGGGATATATGTACGTATGCATGCATGCATCTATGTTTATACATATATCTACACACCTGTGCGTGTGTATTTATGGGTAGGGGTAGAAGTAAGTGTGTGAATAGTGAGTTTATAGTGGAGACAGTGTCTATATGTGTATGTTTGAGTACATATGTGAAGGGGTGTATATGCCTGTGTTTTCTTTGGTGATAGGGTGAGAGGATTTCTTTGTAATTGTGTATGTGTCTGTGTCTGTGTGGATGTGTAGGACAATTGCATCTGTATGCATGAAAGTGTTTGAATGTATGGATGAGGGATTATGTACATGTGTGTTTAAAAGTATATGGCCTAAGTGGAATATGTATATTGGTGCATATACATGTGATGGGTTTTAATTTCATGTGTGAGAGTGCAGGGGTGAAGGGTGTAGGTATAAGTGTGATTTTTATGTATCTATGTGTGGACATATGGGTGAGGGGGTCTACATGTCCGTGTGAGTGTGTTTGTGTGGACTGTATATGGATCTGTATATGTGTGTGTACTGACAACTGAGATGTATACAGATGTGTGTTTGTGAGAGTATAGTTGAATGGGCTGTATATTTAAGTGTGTGTTTTTAAATCAGGGCACTGTATTTGTATGTACGTGTGAGAGAGTCTATGGGTGAGAGCGTGTTTGTGTACACTTAGTGTGTGTGTGAGTACATATTTGTGGGGGTTGTATATTTACCTGTATGTGACTATATACTTCAGCGAGTTGTAGATGTACCTCTGTGTGTGAGCATTGGAGGTGTGAGGGGCATTTATGCACCCTCATGTGTTTGTGTTGTGTGGGTGTGTGTCCAGTCTCTTCATGGCATGCCTTGTATGGTGTGGAGTTTCAGACCTCAGCTTCAAGTTAGACCAACGTGGGTCTCACTCCTGGCTCTTTTACTTGATAGCTTTGTGACCTTAAGCAAGTTACTTGACCTTCCTGTGCTTCTGTTTCCTCATCTGTAAAATGAGGGTCATAATCATAATTACCTCATAGTGTTGCGATGAGGATTTTTTTTTAGGAGGTCTTTATTTTTGGCTGCGTTAGGTGTTCGTTGCTGCTCACGGGTTTTTCTCTAGTTGTGGTGAGCGGGGTCTACTCTTCGTTGTGGTGCACGGGCTTCTCATTGCGGTGGCTTCCCTTGTTGTGGAGCACGGGCTCTAGGCACGCGGGCTTCAGTAGCTGTGGCGCACGGGCTCAGTAGCTGTGGCTCGTGGGATCTAGAGCACAAGCTCAGTAGTTGTGGCGCATGGGCTTTGTTGCTCCACAGCCTGTGGGATCTTCCTGGACCAGGGCTCGAACCCGTGTTCCCTGCATTGGCAGGTGGATTCTTAACCACTGAGCCACCAGGGAAGTCCCATGATAAGGATTTTAAAAGATCATGTATAACACTATATTTGTGAAAATGCTCAGCTCAGTGCCTGGTTCTTAATGAACTCATTCAATAAATGTCACTTGTCACATAGATATTGTTATGATTTTGATTATTAGCAGCAGATTCTCAGAGGAGCCCATTGAGCTAATGGGAGTTGTATGCATAGACCCCTGCCGGAAATGGGGGGCATGCAGGGGAAGCTCTGAGGAGAGGTGTGCGGCCTGGTTGTCCCTCCCTCCAAGGACACTGGCCTACAATTGCCTCAAGTCTGAGTAGTGGCCCAAATGACCATCTCAGGCTCAAATGGCTTCTGGTAGAACTTGCCTCCAGCAAGTCCGAGAATCAAGGTTGTCTCTTGACAACACCAATCCATGGAGAAGCACACCACTGAGCCAGATGCCAGCACTGGTCTGGGACTGTGGGATAGTGGGGGGACACTGGACCTTCACCATCTGAAACTGGTAGCTGGCTCTTTTCATTAACTCCTTTGTTGGAGCTAATACACACTCCATTTCAGGCACTAATGCATGGGAGCATTTGGGTACCTAATACCATATGTTGTAGACCAGTGCTTGTTGCAAGGGGTCTGCGGTCACTCATTCAATGGCCACTTTGCAAGCACCTACCTTGCGCCGAGTACTGTGCAAGGCACCAGAGAAAAGAAGTGAATTAGAGGGCTTCCCTGGTGGCGCAGTGGTTGAGAATCTGCCTGCCAATGCAGGGGACACGGGTTCGGGCCCTGGTCTGGGAAGATCCCACATGCCGCGGAGCGACTGGGCCCGTGAGCCACAATTGCTGAGCCTGAGCGTCTGGAGCCTGTGCTCCGCAACAAGAGAGGCCGCGATAGTGAGAGACCCGCGCACTGCAATGAAGAGTGGCCCCCGCTTGCCACAACTAGAGAAAGCCCTCGCACAGAAACGAAGACCCAACACAGCCATAAATAAATAAATAAATAAATAAATTTAAAAATAATAATAAAAAATAAAATAAAATAGCTGCCGATCTAGAGAGTAAGACTGGGGAGTAGAGCAGGTTTGGTTTAAAAAAAAAAAAAAAAAAAAAAGAAGTGAATTAGAAGAGGCCTCACCCCCAAGGAACCCTCAGCCTTCATTGGTGATTCTGTCTCCTGCCTGCTCCCCTCTCCATGGCTCTCTAAGAGCCTCATTGCCAGCCCAGGCCTTTCACAAAAGTCCCTTCTCCATGCAGGATGGGTAGAAGTCTACATTGAAACCAAAGGTCACAGTTGGCCTTTAAAGATGGATACATGACAGAAAGGTCCTACCGTATAGCACAGGGAGCTCTATTCAATATCCTGTGATAAACCGTAATGGAAAAGAATATGAAAAAGAATGTACATATATGTCTAACTGAATCACTTTGCTGTACAGCAGAAATTAACACATTGTAAATCAACTATACTGCAATTAAAAAAAAAAAAAGATGGAAGCATGAGGGGAACAAAGACGTGGCCCAGTGGGTAGGCACTCTGTTAACCCACAGCATCCATCCAGGGAGACCAAGCCCCCTTTTCACAGGCAATACAGCAACAGAGCACACCGTAGCTAGCAATCTTGTTATGGATGCACATCTACATTACACAAGGCGGGTGCTGGACAGCTCACCGGGAGATGAGTGTTCACAACATGTTGAAAAGACTGCCTTGTCAGAAAGGTTGAAAACCACCACATTACGCAAACGCCGCTCTCCTGCCCACCCTACAGCAATACTGCTCAAATGGGTGAGACTGGAGGATGAAGTGCAGTGACATGGGGGTCTTTCCAATGCCCCCCATTCCATCTTGGCCCTTGAGACTTGCTGCCATAGTGAGCATCGGTTAGCAGCTGTTATTTAGATCCTGGGAGCGCATTGGGGAAGAAACAGTTTATTGGAAACCAGGCTTGACATCATATTGCATCCCTGGTGGGCTTACTGTATTCAATAGCTAAGGCAAAGGGCAACATAAAAACATGAGCCCTGCATCGGGGGGAATCCTAGGTGGGAATCCAAAATATTGTGCCTGGTATACCCTTTGCAAGGTCAGGGTTACGGAGCGAGCCCTGCAGCTGGGCTGAGGGGGCTGAAGGTTTGTTGGCAAGAAATAAATGGGCTCATGAAGGAGTCTGGCTTGAGAGAAACTGGGTGTAGCCAATGGCATTTCGTAGGAGAGACCCTTCAAAGACACACAAAAGGGCCAAGTGCTATTTTTAATTCAGCCCTCACACCATCTACCGGCCTCTCCCATTACCCTCCATGTCACCCATTCATCCCAGATGCTGAAGACTGTCAGATGCTTTTTAAAAATCTAAGCACACTGTAGCCCCCGAGTTTCCTTTATCTGCCACGACAGCGATGTCTTCAAAGAACTTCTGCAGGTTATTTTTAAATGACCTCCTCTAGCTTGGAGCTTAGTTTCCCAGAGAGTTTTCACTACAGCCCTGGATGCGAGAGGGGAGGACGAGGGGGACTGATCTGGCAGCCCTGCTGGGGTAACACGGCGAGCCCTGGCCGAGGCCTGGATGGGGGGCCCCAGTGTTAGGGCTGGTGGCCAGGGGAGGCTCTGCCCCCACTGTGAGCTGATCTCAACTCCTTAGCGCTTAGTGTTCTCGCCTCCACAGTACCCAGCAGTGGGAAAGATAGAGCTACCCTCATCCTTATTCCACCAGCACATTCCTCATGGCACCACTAAACACACAGAGGCCTCTAGTGAGGCAGCAGCTGCCACAGTTTGCTCAGTAAAGACCCCAGCTGGGCCACAATCTCATACTCTGCTTACTCTGCACTCATTCCCCTGGCTGGGCCCTGAGGCAGGGGGCTGATCAGCCATTACGCAACTCGGGAGTAGAAAGTGGATGGTGGGGCACTGGAAGTCGCCTGTATGGCTCAGTGAAGACTGGGTCCGTGGAAGGACAGCATCTCCAGGACCGTCAGGCTTGCCATCGGCTTTACGGGCTGGAACACAGAACTGTTGACTCTGCTGGGATTTTCCCATGATGCATTCTGCTCCACATGGAGATTGATTGACACCTGATTTCCAAAGCTCTCTGGCCTTCACTGCCCAGCTCCATCCTTTGGGGTCTCATAGCTCTTTTCCTGAGTCTTTCTACAGCCTGTGACCTCTATGCACCCTACATTACTACCGCTCTCTGTTCCTCTGTCAGGATATAGCTCTGGAAGGCAGGGCCCTGTTGCCCTGCATGCACCTTGCCCAAGCTCCCGCAAACTGAGGGTGTCCAGAAATGTGTGCATCCGTGTTACCCCCAAATCGGATGCTTGGAGCCCACTCTACTGTGGGCCAGGATGTGTTCACTCTGTCGGTGGCCACACACCATCCCATGACAAGGGACCAGTCCTAGGGGAACAGAGCAGGACATCACATCTGTAGGGTGCCACCTGTCCCAGGAACATGCATAGTATCTCAATCCTCACAGCAGCCCTGGGACTTATTCCCAGATTACAGTTGAAAAAAATCAAGGCTTGTGAAGATTCATTATTTGCCCACAGAGGTAGGAAATTGGCAGAGCTGGGTTGGAACCCAGAGTCTATTGAAGATTAAGCGAGCCCGTGCAGGTACAGAGTTTGCTGGGCACCAGGCAGGGGTCCATGGAGGCTGGTGATCATCACTCAATTCCTCATCACTGAGTAATTGCCCCACTCTGGGCCTCAGTTTCTATACCCATAAACTAAAGGGGGTTAGATCACTATAGTCTCCCTCTCTGAAATACCGGGTGCTGGCAGGTGAATAGAAAGAAGAAAGCAGCAAGGGAAGGGGCTGGAAGGCCTCTAAAGCCACGAGGTTTTCCCTTCCCCACCTAGCAGCAATTTTTTAACTTGGTTCGTGGACAGGCTTCAAGAGACCTACAGATCCCTGAAACAGTCCACACAAGGCTGTGTGCCTATGCCTGGGTGGATTTTTGTGGAGAAAGCAGCTCTAGCTTTAATTTGAGTCCAGGACCCCAAAGAGGGTAGTAGAGGACATAGTCAATCCCTCAGGAAAGCACCCTCTCCCCACTGGTCTTTCATTCCCCAGCTCAAGTTTCCTTATTGCTGTGCAGGTCTATCCTGAACTTAAAGGAGCTGGACTCAAGGATTTGGGGCACCATTTATGTAAGGATGAAGTCAATCAATAGATGACCTTGGAATCAGATAACCTGGGATTCAATGGCATCACTGCCACTTGCGGGCTGTGTGACCTCAGCCCAGTTACTTCCCCTTGCTAAGCCTCAGTGCCCACATCTGTGTAGTGAACATAATACCAAGAGAACTGTCATGAAAGTTCTATGAGGAAAAGTATTACTACCTGGCATGTGGTAGGCATTGGGTAAACACTATTTTCCTTTCCCTTCTTCTGAGTCTAGTTATGAAGTAAAGTTCTAATTGTCCTTCAGAATTGGCACTCTCAACTCTGAAATGGTTATGGAGTGCTTACTGTATGCCAGGCACCGTCCCAAATGATGTACATACATTTACTCCTTCCGTCATCAAAACAACCCACCAGGGAGCTGCTATTTTTATCTCCATTCTATAAATGAATCAATGGAGGTACGAACTGAGGTGTTGAATACCTTCCCCAAGGTCACCCAGCTTGTAAGAGGGCAAAGATAGAACTCTCACCCAAAATGATTCTAATGCAAACATGTGTCAGCTGTTACACAATACTGACTCCTGTTGCTTGTCAATAAGTGTTCATGAGCCTTGGTTTTCCTCCAGCTTCTGGATAAAGCCTGAGCTTATCCACACCCCAGGTCCCTGGACTCTGGCGAGGACCTTCAGGGTCATTGCTAGACTATTGATACCAGCCCACTCCCACCCGAGGCTGGATGTATGTTCAGGAAGCCAGACTCATATCAATCCTGCCATTACAATCTGTGGTTCAGTCATTCACTCCTCCATAGGTAAATCCATGGCATTATTCACTCATTGAATATTTCTTTCCCTTTCTGCATTACTCTCCTCCCTCTGTTTTCACCTCCACTCACTTCTGTCTCATCCTCTATAACACATGTCAACCTGGACTTGATCTTTCCATATTTTTGTACATGCTCACATAATCACATTCAGATATATGTGCATGTGCACACAGACGCACGTGCACACAGACACACTTGCACACACACACTCAGATAAATACATTTGGGCCGGTTGATCATTGTTTTACAAAACCGAGATCGTATTGTGTACGCTTTTCTGCACCTTGCTGGCCTTATTCAGCAATCCCTTCCAGAAATCCTGCCAGGGCAACCAGCGGAGTTCTGGCTCGGTGTTTTTCGTGGCTGCGGTCATATCCATCAGCCACCTTGATCTTTCAGACACACTGAAGTACTGGCAGTTCCCTGAATACCCCAGACTGTGTCCTGTCCCTGTGCCTTTGCCGCTTTTGCTCCCTGAGCCTAGAGGGTCCACTTTTCTGTCCACCTAGAGGGTATCTCCTCATCTGTCAAGACTCAGCTCATGGTAAGCCTTTCCTGGCCATCAAGTGACCTGGAAGTACTAACCTTGCTCTCCTTCTCCTTCCAGCCTTCAAGGTTCCCTGGACAGACTGTTATCTGAGAACATCTACACTGTTCATGAAGTCATGTGCTGATGTCTGTCTCCCTCAACTAGACTCTAAATTCCAGGAAACATGACTGGTCTGTTTTGCACACTGCTGGCAACCTGGAGGTCCCAAATAAATATTTATTGACATGATGAATGAATGAATGAATGAATGAGGATGATGAGAGCCTGAACCAAAGGACTGGCAGCAGAAGGGAGCAGTGTGAGTGGACTTCAGAGCTATTATGAGGTAGGCTGACCGGACTTGGCCATTGACTTGAATGTTTCTTATTTCCACGAGAACATAAGTGACATGGAAGATTGTGTCTGTCTCGTTCACAGTTTCGCCCTCATTGCCTAGATGGAATAGTGCCTGCTATGTAGTTGGTGCTCCATAAATATTTATAAAATAAATGAATTCCACTGGATCCAGGGATCCTTGTTGGGCCTTGTCCCTGACCCGGAGGCAGGCGCTCTTCAGCAATGCAAGTCTCTGACTCTGCTGGATCTCAAAGACTTCTGCCCTCTGCTTGCCCACCTGAGCTGTGATCGCAAGGTGCATGATAATTCCTCCTCGGAACCTCCCTGTGGTCTGCTCCTCAGTGGGTCCCAGATGTCTCCAGCCCAGGTCCAGAGCCAAGGAGTGGCTGTGTGTGCATGCAGCCATGTGCACGCATGCAGCTGCATGTGTGCAGATGGCTTGTATGCATGTGATGTGGGATCCCCAGCAGGGAAGCTCAAGGTATTTCCATCACACAGAAAACGAGGAGGCAGAGCTCATGGGTTCTCCTGGGAGCACCAGAGGAAACCAGTGTTCCTGTGCTGCTGGGGCGGGGATGGGCAGAGCTGCCTCGTTCTCCTGTCACCACCAGGCCAGAATCTGGGCTGGGCGGGAAACCTTTAGCCCAAAGCAAACTCGAGAAGTAGACCTAACTGAGGGATATTCACCCTGGGGTGCCCTTAGGGACTCTGAAGTCTGAGAGCAGGTATAGAAGAAAAGAAGCACAATTTATAAGCCAAGCCCTAGGAGAGCTTCAGGAAGAGAAGCGCACACCCCTCCCCGTAGTCATAGCTCCATCCACAGGAGGGGTCCGCAGAGGCTGAACACTGCTCGTGTGGTTGAATGAATAGGGTAGGGAAGAGTGATCCTTTTTGGGATCTGTGGCCACTCTCGCCTACAGCCCCACTCATAAATCAAGGTTAGGGGCCCAAGGAACTCATCATCCTAGGACAAAGCAATAGCAGGAGCAAAGGCACTGACGCTGAAGAAATTTCCGCAGGCTACAGTGGGGAGCTCAGTTTATCCGGAGATACATGCAGGGCAGGTGTGAGAAATTAGGCTCAACCATAAGGTGGGGCTTCATTCTGATGTGAGGGGGAGAGTGGTCTAGGAGTTTAGGCAGGGCTGTGGCATGACCAGCTTTGGGTCTGTAAACAGACACTCTGGTGGCCATGTGGAGAACAGACCGGATGAAGGCAAGATTTAGGCACAGAGGGACAAAGAAGGGAGACCATGATGGTTCAGGACATGGGGAAAAGTGGACAGATGATGACTGAGGAGATGTTTAGGAGACAGACTTAGCAGAGCTGGGGCAATACTGAGAGCTGGAGAGCAGGTCAGGATGTCAAGGAGATGATGGTGAATTGTGGAATATGGGTTTGATTTGACTGTGGGAGGCAAGAGTCCAGTCAGAGGTGACTCAAGCTTTACAAAGACCCAGGAACAGAAATGGTGAATGGAAGAAGAGCCGCAGGGTGGCGTTTGTGTGGTTGGAGGGGCTTGGGGGCAACAGGAAGTCTCAGCAGCCAGCTTTGTGCACATGCCCAGCAGGCAGTTGGGAAGAGAGGTCAGTTCTGGAGAGAGCACAATGACCTTGACTGCATGAGATGACTCAACCTTCAACCAGGCCAGAACGATGTCACTGACTCGGAATGGAGGCTCAGACAGATTGGGCGATCTTGGCCTTCAACTTGGCACGAGGCATGTGCCGTGAAGCCTCACGGTGATGAGCTCTCATAATGTAAGATCTACCTCTCACATATATGGCTTGAAGGAGGTGCATTTAACTTGGGTTTGGAATATAAAATGTTTACACAACCATTTATTCCATTAGTACATTCACTTCCCACTTCAGAACTAAATGTCTCTACTAATTAAATACATTTATTTTAACTGCAGAAGCATTTATTTCCAAAATAAGGACATGTTAATTATCTGCAGAGTGAAATTAACCCCAGGATGCTAATCTATACATTCATCCGCCTGGATATATATTACCCATGGATGCTTGGTTGCACTGCCCACCGTTCCACAGCGCTGGCAACACACTCCTGAACACAGGCCCTCATGCCACCTGGATCCACATCCTTCTTGCTATCCTTTCACAGAGAATTGCATGGTGGTGTGGAATGTGGAATTTTAGTATTACCACGCTCATTCCAAACCTAAGAAGACTAGAGAGTCAAGATTTGCAAACATGAGCCAATGTAATTCAAGGGCATTTTTGCTGGGAGAGAAGGTAACTGTCTCCAATTACCCTGAGGGGTTTTTTGCTCGTGTTTTATGAGAACTGACACCTTAATTCTCTTGTCACTGACACTTCCTAGACACGGGTACATATCTGTAATTCTTATAATAAGCCATTAGTATTAATTAAGCCACATCAATAGCATAATTTAGCTAGTCAGTCAACATCTTCTGAGAGCTCACAGTGGGGGCAGCCCCAACTCACAGCATTGGAGAGTTAATAAGGGAGGAAATGCAGCATGGGAAAGAGAGTTTTCTAGAAAGATGGGCATTCTTGCCTTCACGGCCACTGGGCAGTCACCTGCAGAAACCTCAGGGAGTGAGGTCCTCTTTTACAACATGACATGTTTTCCTCATCTGCACAATGGAAGCAGCAATGCCTTGCAGCTGCCCAGCACCAAAAGGGAGGAGCTTCAGAGGAAGTGGAAGGCAGGGGGCTTCAGCAGGTATTTGGCAACTCCGTGGGACAAATTCTGGCCTTTGGTCCACCAAGTCTGATCAGTGAGAAGTAAAAAGGTGAGAGTGCTCTCATAGTGAAAAGGATCCCCTCCTTCCTCCTTCTCTCCATCCCTCCTTCTCTCTTTCTCTCCCTTCCTTCCATCCTTTCTTCCTTCAAGAATATTTACTGAGCATTTACTATGTGCCAGGCACTGTGCTAAATAGTGGAGGGACATCAGTGAGCAGAAAAAAGTTCCTGCTCCTAAGGAACTGAGCTCCGAGTGAGGGGAGATATTTATAAATAAATGAACAAACTATCAAACAATCTGGTGGGTGGTAAGACATATTATAAAGAAATATAGAGGAGGATAAGGGGACAGATGTGATGAGAGCAGATGCCATTTTAGCATCAGGTAGTTCCCTAGTTCCCCTGCATCACAGAGGCATACCAGTTCAATGTGAGGGTTCCCTGCACAGACAGATGCACAAGTCCAATGAAGTGGTCCTATATATCATAGACCTACCTTGGCTCCATGGACGGGGTAGGTATTCATTGACTACCAGAGATCATCAAAATCTTCTTTTTGCATCCCACTCCCGGTCTCACCTGGGATGATCAAAATATTGCCCATTGCAGGGACTCCATGGGTTGGGCCCATGTGTCTTAATTGAAGTGTGGAGCCTTCTCAGGTAATTGCTGCGTGTCCATTAGACTGGACGCTCCCGAGGGGGCAGTGGAAGTCAGCAGGAAGGAGGATATGCCCACTCTTGGATACCCAGACTCAGGATGTGTGCGTGTAATGTTAGTAATGATTGGAATAAATTTTAACCTTTCTAAAGTGCTAGCTGGGTGCTGTTGGAATTACAGACTTTAAGCACTCAAGTATCATGTGCCAATGCCTACAGAAAAAAAGAGGCCGTTACTATCTATTTTTCCCCGGGGGTAGTAGATTTCCCTTGGGGATCTCCTGGCTTCTGATGAGCAGTAGGACAAATAATAAGATGTTTCAACTTCCACGAATGACACATTGGTTGGGCTCAAGGTGAGTAAAAGAGGCTCAAACTGAATGGACCTTGAGCTTTTAGAGAGTGATCTAGAAGATGGCATTGTCTAACATCAAGAACATGCAAGGCTATATATCCTTGATTGTGGTGTGGGGAAGAAATCTGGCAAAATACGGATGTGCGTGGGCCATTTTACACATACTTTTTTAAACACACTAAAGTAGATTCATGTGTTGTACCCTAAATTCAAGGTGCTTGAATTTTGCTTTGCTTGGCAGACAGTGGTTCTGAGGACTAGACTCAAGGGGTGTGTATTATCAAATACCTCTAATACACGAAGACAGAGGAAAGATTGACTTCAGATGCCTATGGATGTCTACAGCTTGATATCGTTGTAGGATATCGTTACTGAGGCTCCTGTCTTCTCAGTGGCAATGGAAAATGTTAACTGAAGATGTAATTATCTGGAAGACTTAAGTGTAACTATATTACAATGATACTGTACCAATCTATTCCTTTGTTTTTGCCCATCTCTTCCCACAAGAATGAGTGCTCCATGATCGTTTTGTGTACTGCTGTATCCCCTGTGCTTGAATGAAGTCTGGCCCAGAGTAGATACTCAACAAATGTTTGTTGCATGAATGAATGACATAACTGTTTGCAGCAGGTCTCTGGGAGAAAACAAGCTTCAGTCCCTGAAGGTACTAGGCTGCCTGGAGAGGTCTGTTTGTTTTCTTACTACACACTTTTGAGAGTCCTCTATGTATCCTGGATAGAAGGCCTTTGTCAGATATGTGCTCTGCAAATATTTTCTGTGCCTTGTCTTTTCATTCATTTAACATTGTCTTTTGAAGAGCTGAAACTTTCAATTTTGACAAAGTCCACCTTATCATTTGGCTCTTCTATGCCTTATGCTTTTGGTGTCATATACAAATTTTTTTGCCTAGGCCAAAGTCACAACAATTTTCTCCTATGTTTTCCTCTGGAAGTGTCACAGTTTTAGGTTTGACATTTAGGTCTGTAATTCATTTCAAGTTAACTTCTTTTTTTTTTATTTTATTAGTTTCTGCTTTATAACAAAGTGAATCAGTCATACATAGACATCTGTTCCCACATCCCCTCCCTCATGCATCTCCCTCCCTCCCACCCTCCCCTTCCCACCCCTCCAGGCAGTCACAAAGCACCGAGCTGATCTCCCTGTGCTCTGCGGCTGCTTCCCACTATCTGTCTACCCTACGTTTGGTAGTGTATATATGTCCATGCCTCTCTTTCGCTTTGTCACAGCTTACCCTTCCCCCTCCCCATATCCTCAAGTCCATTCTCAAGTAGGTCTGTGTCTTTATTCCCGTTTTACCCCTAGGTTCTTCATGACATTTTTTTTCTTATATTCCATATATATGGGTTAGCAAACGGTATTTGTCTTTCTCTTTCTGACTTACTTCACTCTGTATGACAGACTCTAGGTCTATCCACCTCATTACAAATAGCTCAGTTTCGTTTCTTTTTATGGCTGAGTAATATTCCATTGTATATATGTGCCACATCTTCTTTATCCATTCATCCGATGATGGACACTTAGGTTGTTTCCAGCTCCGGGCTATTGTGAATAGAGCTGCAATGAACATTTTGGTACATGTCTCTTTTTGAATTATGGTTTTCTCAGAGTATATGCCTAGTAGTGGGATTGCTGGATCATATGGTAGTTCTATTTTTAGTTTTTTAAGGAACCTCCATACTGTTCTCCATAGTGGCTGTACCAATTCACATTCCCACCAGCAGTGCAAGAGTGTTCCCTTTTCTCCACACCCTCTCCAGCATTTATTGTTTCTAGATTTCTTGATGATGGCCATTCTGACTGGTGTGAGATGATATCTCATTGTAGTTTTGATTTGCATTTCTCTAATGATTAATGATGTTGAGCATTCTTTCATTTGTTTGTTGGCAGTCTGTATATCTTCTTTGGAGAAATGCCTATTTAAGTCTTCTGCCCATTTTTGGATTGGGTTGTTTGTTTTTTTGCTATTGAGCTGCATGAGCTGTTTATAAATTTTGGAGATTAATCCTTTGTCAGTTGCTTCATTTGCAAATATTTTCTCCCATTCTGAGGGTTGTCTTTTGGTCTTGTTTATGGTTTCCTTTGCTGTGCAAAAGCTTTGAAGTTTCATTAGGTCCCATGTGTTTATCTTTGTTTTTATTTCCATCTCTCTAGGAGGTGGGTCCAAAAGGATCTTGCTGTGATTTATGTCATAGAGTGTTCTACCTATGTTTTCCTCTAAGAGTTTGATAGTTTCTGGCCTTACATTTAAGTCTTTAATCCATTTTGAGCTTATTTTTGTGTATGGTGTTAGGGAATGATCTAATCTCATACTTTTACATGTCCCTGTCCAGTTTTCCCAGCACCACTTATTGAAGAGGCTGTCCTTTCTCCACTGTACATTCCTGCCTCCTTTATCAAAGATAAGTTGGCCATATGTGCGTGGGTTTATCTCTGGGCTTTCTATCCTGGTCCCCTGATCTATCTTTCTGTTTTTATGCCAGTACCACACTGTCTTAATTACTGTAGCTTTGTAGTATAGTCTGAAGTCAGGGAGCCTGATTCCTCCAGCTCCTTTTTTCGTTCTCAAGATTGCTTTGGCTATTCGGGGTCTTTTGTTTTTCCAAACAAATTTTGAAATTTTTTGTTCTAGTTCTGTGAAAAATCCCAGTGGTAGTTTGATAGGGATTGCATTGAATCTGTAGATTGCTTTGGGTAGTAGAGTCATTTTCACAATATTGATTCTTCCAATCCAGGAGCATGGTATATCTCTCCATCTGTTTGTATCATCTTTAATTTCTTTCATCAGTGTCTTATAATTTTCTGCATACAGGTCTTTTGTCTCCTTAGGTAGGTTTATTCCTAGATATTTTATTCTTTTTGTTGCAATGGTAAATGGGAGTGTTTTCTTGATTTCATTTTCAGATTTTTCATCATTAGTGTACAGGAATGCCAGAGATTTCTGTACATTAATTTTGTAACCTGCTACTTTACCAAATTCATTGATTAGCTCTAGTAGTTTTTCGGTAGCATCTTTAGGATTCTCTATGTATAGTATCATATCATCTGCAAACAATGACAGCTTTACTTCTTCTTTTCCGATTTGGATTCCTTTTATTTCCTTTTCTTCTCTGATTGCTGTGGCTAAAACTTCCAAAACTAGGTTGAATAAGAGTGGTGAGAGTGGGCAGCCTTGTCTTGTTCCTGATCTTAGTGGAAATGGTTTCAGTTTTTCACCATTGAGGACAATGTTGGCTGTGGGTTTGTCATATATCGCCTTTATTATGTTGAGAAAAGATCCCTCTATGCCTACTTTCTGCAGGGTTTTTATCATAAATGGGTGTTGAATTTTGTCGAAAGCTTTCTCTGCATCTATTGAGATGATCATATGGTTTTTCTCCTTCAACTTGTTAATATGGTGTATCACATTGATTGATTTGCATATATTGAAGAATCCTTGCATTCCTGGAATAAACCCCACTTGATCATGGTGTATGATCCTTTTAATGTGCTGTTGGATTCTGTTTGCTAGTATTTTGTTGAGGATTTTTGCATCTAAGTTCATCAGTGATATTGGCCTGTAGTTTTCTTTCTTTGTGACATCCTTGCCTGGTTTTGGTATCAAGGTGATGGTGGCCTCGTAGAATGAGTTTGGGAGTGTTCCTTCCTCTGAAATTGTTTGGAAGAGTTTGAGAAGGATGGGTGTTAGCTCTTCTCTAAATGTTTGATAGAATTCGCCTGTGAAGCCATCTGGTCCTGGGCTTTTGTTTGATGGAAGATTTTTAATCACAGTTTCAATTTCAGTGCTTGTGATTGGTTTATTCATATTTTCTATTTCTTCCTGAGTCAGTCTTGGCAGGTTGTGCATTTCTAAGAATTTGTCCATTTCTTCCAGGTTGTCCATTTTATTGGCATAGAGTTGCTTGTAGTAATCTCTCATGATCTTTTGTATTTCTGCAGTGTCAGTTGTTACTTCTCCTTTTTCATTTCTAATTCTATTGATTTGAGTCTTCTCCCTTCTTTTCTTGATGAGTCTGGCTAATGGTTTGTCAATTTTGTTTATCTTCTCAAAGAACCAGCTTTTAGTTTGGTTGATCTTTGCTATCGTTTCCTTCATTTCTTTTTCATTTATTTCTGATCTCATCTTTATGATTTCTTTCCTTCTGCTAGCTTTGGTGTTTTTTTTGTTCTTCTTTCTCTAATTGCTTTAGGTGCAGGGTCAGGTTGTTTACTCGAAATGTTTCCTGTTTCTTAAGGTGGGATTGTATTGCTATAAACTTCCCCCTTAGAACTGCTTTTGCTGCATCCCATAGGTTTTGGGTTGTCGTGTATCAATTGTCATTTGTTTCTAGGTATTTTTTAATTTCCTCTTTGATTTCTTCAGTGATCACTTCGTTATTGAGTAGTGTATTGTTTAGCCTCCATGTGTTTGTATTTTTTACAGATCTTTTCCTGTAATTGATGTCTAGTCTCATAGCACTGTGGTCGGAAAAGATACTTGATACAATTTCAAGTTTCTTAAATTTACCAAGGCTTGATTTGTGACCCAAGATATGATCTATCCTGGAGAATGTTCCATGAGCACTTGAGAAAAATGTGTATTCTGTTGTTTTTGGATGAAATGTCCTATAAATATCAACTAAGTCCATCTTGTTTAATGTATCATTTAAAGCTTGTGTTTCCTTATTTATTTTCATTTTGGACGATCTGTCCATTGGTGAAAGTGGGGTGTTAAAGTCCCCTACTATGATTGTGTTACTGTCGATTTCCCCTTTTATGGCTGTTAGTATTTGCCTTATGTATTGAGGTGCTCCTATGTTGGGTGCATAGATATTTACAATTGTTATATCTTCTTCTTGGATCGATCCCTTGATCATTATGTAGTGTCCTTCTTTGTCTCTTCTAATAGTCTTTATTTTAAAGTCTATTTTGTCTGATATAAGAATTGCTACTCCAGCTTTCTTTTGATTTCCATTTGCATGGAATATCTTTTTCCATCCCCTTACTTTCAATCTGTATGTGTCTTTAGGTCTGAAGTGGGTCTCTTGTAGACAGCATATATATGGGTCTTGTTTTTGTATCCATTCAGCCACTCTGTGTCTTTTGGTGGGAGCATTTAGTCCATTTACATTTAAGGTAATTATTGATATGTATGTTCCTATTCCCATTTCCTTAATTGCTTTGGGTTCGTTATTGTAGGTATATTCCTTCTGTTGTGTTTCTTGACTAGAGAAGTTCCTTTAGCATTTGTTGTAAAGCTGGTTTGGTGGTGCTGAACTCTCTCAGCTTTTGCTTGTCTGTAAAGGTTTTAATTTCTCCATCAAATCTGAATGAGATCCTTGCTGGGTAGAGTAATCTTGGCTGCAGGTTTCTCTCCTTCATCACTTTAATTATGTCCTGCCACTCCCTTCTGGCTTGTAGAGTTTCTGCTGAGAGATCAGCTGTTAACCTGATGGGGATTCCCTTGTGTGTTATTTGTTGTTTTTGCCTTGCTGCTTTTAATATGATTTCTTTGTGTTTAATTTTTGACAGTTTGATTAATATGTGTCTTGGTGTATTTCTCCTTGGATTTATTCTGTATGGGACTCTCTGTGCCTCCTGGACTTGATTAACTATTTCCTTTCCCATATTGGGGAAGTTTTCAACTATAATCTCTTCAAATATTTTCTCAGTCCCTTTCTTTTTCTCTTCTTCTTCTGGAACCCCTATAATTCGAATGTTGGTGCGTTTAATGTTGTCCCAGAGGTCTCTGAGACTGTCCTCTGTTCTTTTCATTCTTTTTTCTTTATTTTGCTCTGCATCAGTTATTTCCACTATTTTATCTTCCACCTCACTTATCCGTTCTTCTGCCTCAGTTATTCTGCTATTGATCCCATCTAGAGTATTTTTTATTTCATGTATTGTGTTTTTAATCGATGCTTGATTCATCTTTAGTTCTTCTAGGTCCTTGTTAACTGTTTCTTGCATTTTGTCTATTCTATTTCCAAGATTTTGGATCATCTTTACCATCATTATTCTGAATTCTTTTTCAGGTAGACTGCCTATTACCTCTTCATTTGTTAGGTCTGGTAGGTTTTTATCTTGCTCCTTCACCTGCTGTGTGTTTTTCTGTCTTCTCATTTTGCTTATGTTACTGTGTTTGGGGTCTCCTTTTTGCAGGCTGCAGATTCGTAGTTCCCGTTGTTTTTCGTGTCTGTCCCCAGTGGCTAAGGTTGTTTCAGTAGGTTGTGTAGGCTTCCTGGTGGGGGGGACTAATGCCTGTGTTCTGGTGGTTGAGGCTCGATCTTGTCTTTCTGGTGGACAGGTCCACGTCTGGTGGTGTGTTTTGGGGTGCCTATGGCCTTATTATGTTTTTAGGTAGCTTCTCTGCTAATGGGTGGGGTTGTGTTCCTGCCTTGCTAGTTGCTTGGCATAGGGTGACCAGCACTGTAGCTTGCTGGTCGTTGACTGAAGTTGGGTGCTGGTGTTGGGATGGAGATCTCTGGGAGATTTTCGCTGCTTGATATTATGTGGAGCTGGGAGGTCTCTTGTGGACCCGTGTCCTGAAGTTGGCTCTCCCACTTCAGAGGCACAGCACTGGCTCCTGGCTGTAGCACCAAGAGCCTTTCATCCACCCGGCTCAGAATAACAGGGAGAAAAAGCAGAAAGAAAGAATTAGTAGAAGAAAGAAAGAGAGAGGGAAAGAAAGGAAGAAGGGAAGAAAGGAAGGAAGGAAGGAAGAAAGAAAGGAGGGAGGGAGTGAGGAAGGATGGAAAGAAAGAAGGAAAGAAAGGAGGGAGGGAGGGAGCAATGAAAGCAAAAGGAAGAGTGAATGGAAGAAGGGAGGGAGGGAGGGAGGAAGGAAAGAAAGAAAGAAAGACAGGAGGGAGGGAGGGAGGAAGGAAAGAAAAAGAATGTGGAAAGAAGAAGGGTGGGAGGGAGGGAGGAAAGAAAAAGAAAGAAGGAAAGGAAGAGCGGAGGGAGGGAGGAAGGGAAGGTAGGAAAAAAAGAAAGAGCAGGTAAAGTAAAATAGAATAAAGTATGAAATATAGTAGCGTTATTAAAATTAGAAAGTAATTATTGAAAAAAATAAAAAAACGGACCGATAGAACCCTGGGACATATGGTGGAAGCAAAGCTATACAGAGAGAATCTTACACAGAAGATTACACATACACATTCACAAAAAGAGAGTAGGGGGAAAAATCAAAAATCTTGCTCTCTAAGTCCACCTCCTTACTTTGGAATAATTCGTTGTAAAAAGAGGAAAAGGGGGGAAAGTCTTAAATCTTGTCCTCAAAGTCCACTTCCTCAATTTGGGATGATTCGCTGTCCATTCATGCACTCCACAGACGCAGGGCACATCAAATGGACCGTGGAGCTTTAATCCGCTGCCTCCGAGGCTGCACAGAGAGATTTCCCTGACTCTGCTCTCACAGCTCCCGGGTCTCAGCCTTGGACCTGGCCCCGTCTCTGTGCGTAGGTCGCCGGAGGGCGTCCGTTCTTCGCTCAGACAGGACGGGTTTAAAGGAGCCGCTGATTCGGGGGCTCTGGCTCACTCATGCAGAGGGGAGGGAGGGGCGCGCAGTGTGGGGCGGGCCTGCGGCGGCAGAGGCCGGCGTGACGTTGCAGCAGCCCGTGGCGCTCCGTGCGCTTTCTCGGGAAAGCCGTCCCCGGGTCTCGGGACCCCGGCAGTGGCGGGGTGCACAGGTCCCCCGGAAGGCGGGGCGGACAGTGACCCGCGCTCGCACACAGGCCCCGCGGCTGCGGCGGCGGCGGGCGGCGGCAGGCGGCGGCGGCGGCGGGCCGCGGGGGCGGCGGTGGCGGCGGCGGCGGCGGGCCGCGGCGGCGGCGGGCGGCGGCGGCAGCGGCGGCGGGCGGCGGCGGGCGGTGGGCGGCGGCGGCGGCTGCGGCGGCGGCCCACGCCCGTCTCCGAGGTCCACGCCTTACCCGCGGCTCGCGCCTGTCTCCGGCGCTTCCCTAAGCAGCCCTTTTAATGCCCTCTCCTCGCACACCAGGAAACAAAAGTGAAAGTGAAAAAAGACTCTTGCCTCTTCAGCATCTCCAGACCCTTTCCCCGGACTCCCTCCGGGCTAGCAGTGGTGCACTAACCCCTTCAGGCTCTCTTCCTGCCGCCAGCCCCAGTCCTCTCCCTGCGCTCCGACTGAAAGCCGATACCCAAGCCTCAGCTCCCAGCCCCGCCCGCCACGGCGGCGGAGCAGAGAAGCCTCTCGGGCTGGTGTGTGCCTGAGGGCACCGATCCTCTGTGCCGGAATCTCTCCACTTTGCCCTCCACACCCCTGTTGCTGTGCTCTCCTCCGCTACTCCGAAGCTTTCCCCCTCCGCCACCTGCAGTCTCCGCCCGCGAAGGGGCTTGTAGTGTGTAGAAACCTTCCCTCCTTCACGGCTCCCTCCCACTGGTGCAGGTCCCGTCCCTATCCTATTGTCTCTGTTTATTCTTTTTTTCTTTTGCCCTACCCAGGTATGTGGGGAGTTTCTTGCCTTTTAGGGGGTCTGAGGTCTTCTGTCAGCGTTCAGTAGGTGTTCTGTAGGAGTTGTTCCACGTGTAGATGAATTTCTGATGTATCTGTGGGGAGGAAGGTGATCTCCGCGTCTTACTCTTCCGCCATCTTCCTCCGGGTCCTCAAGTTAACTTCTGATGATGGTAAGGTAGCAGTAAAGGTTCAAGTTTTTTGCATTTGAATATCCACTTGTTCCAACAAATGCAGCAGTATCTGTAATAGCACACTGTTGGAAACAACGTAAATGTTCCTCAGTAGGGGACCAGTTAAATAAACTCCAGCACATCCATCCAGTGGAAATCCATGGCACCATTAGAAACAATGAAACAGCTCTATATACACAATTAAAAGTAAAATTCATCGGCATTTTTATTTCTATGAACTGTTCGTTCACATCCTTTCATTCAATAAATATTCATTGAGTTCCTATTGTATGCCAAGCACAGTTCTAGGCACTGAGGACACAGCAGTGACATCTAGTGGGAGGAAACAGACAACAAACAAAGACTTAGCAACATAGTCTGATGACGATAAGAACCATGGAGAGAAATAAAGCCAGGTAAGAAAGGTAGGCATTGTGGGGTGGGAGGATTTCTGTTGTAAATACAGTGGACATGGAAGGCTTTATCAGATCATGTAGGCTTGCACTTTACCGTAAGGACTTTGAGTGAGATGGGGAGTGACTGGGGGGTTTTAGCAGAAGAGGACAGGTTTATCTTGTTGATTTTCAGGCACTCTTTATATATTAATGAGATTACTTGTTCGTCAGCCATATACTTTAGAATTTAGTATTACCATTTGTCATTTATGTTTCAGCTTTGCTTACATTTTTCCATGTAAAACTTGTTAATATTTACTTAGGCAAATTTGTCAATCTTTTGTATATTGGATAGTTTTTGCTAGCCTACCCAACATTAAATTTTGCTTCATCCAGTAATAGGCCACAATTTTCATTTGGGACCCACCCCTCCCCACCCTTGCAGTATGCATGGCTTAGAAGCCTGAAGCCTGCTGGAAATAATCAGACCTGGACATGCCAATCATGGCATTCCCTAGCACCTGCTTTCCCCACAACAGAGACTGGACTGAGACAGGCATCAGACCTCAGCTGCTGCCAGGGTTCAGCTGTTGCCTTTGGTTGCATGTCCTCCTCTGAACTGGAGATCCAACTCTACAGCAGGCTGCCTAAATTACCCTGCACCCAGCTGCTTGCAGGGGGCCTGGGGGACTGAGATCCTGCCTTCCTCTACTCTATACCTCCTTCATATATGAACAATAGAGATAGGCAACTTCATGATCTAATATCTATGTTATCTAGAGCCAAATCAAAGGGAGAAGGAACAAGTCAGCAGTACCCAAGAAGTTCTCAAGCCCTCACGTTGAACTTGACATATATATGTCTTTCCTTTAACTATTTTACTCACTCCCACCATTTTCCCACCCAGTGTATAATAACAATAGCTACTGCATAGAGTTATTATGAGGTATTGAGTTATATCTAAACCACCGAGGGCCTGCAACAAGTGCTTAAAAAGTGTTATTGAGCTATTATTATGATTATGATTATGATTATGATTATTACCTTCCTAGGCTGAACTTACAGTGTCTCCTCTTCCAAGACCAACTTAGGCTGATGTTTCTGGTTCTCTCTATTATGTCGTTTTAATTTGGGCAGTGATTTAGTGTCTTACATGACCTTTTAAGCACCTGATCAGTGTTTGATGATAAACCTAACAGAACTGTTTTTCCTCCGAGTGCGTGAAAATGCATTCCATTTCTATGGTTCTGTAAGGACCTAGATGTTGTCTTTCAGTTCTGTCTTGCTGGTGCCAGTTGGCACTTAGCCAATCTGATTTTTTTTTCCAGTGTCTTTGTACTTTTGGTTTTGCTTTTTGGCAGAGACCTCTTTTTTCATATTACTTTTTTGCTGTGTCTAGTTTTTCCTAAAACAACATTAAATAGTAAAGGTATTGTTTATTTAAATTGATTTTATGTATCAAAAGTTGCACTGAACCTACGTGTTAATGTAGGGTGGTTTGACATCTTTGTATTATTGAGTCATTCTATCCAATACCAAGCTGTGTCTTTCCATATGTTACAATCTTCTGCTATGTCCTTCAGTTTTCCTCATATAAATATTGCATATTTCTTATTAAGTTTATTCTTGTTTTTTTAATATCCCTTTTTGGACAATTTTAAGTGTGGCCTTTTTCTCCCTTTGTTCTATATCAGGGATAGGCAAACTATGGCCTGCAGGCTAAATCCAGCCACTGGCTGACTTTGCAAATAAAGTTTTATAATAAAGTTTAAATAGCCATACCCATTCACTTGCATGTTGTCTGCGGCTGCTGTTGCACTACAGTGGCAGAACTGAATAGTCATAACAGAGACCATATGGCCTGCAAAGCCAAAAATATTTACTATCTGGCCTTTTACAGAAGAAAGTTTGCTGACCTCTGCTCTATATTTTCAATCTGGTTGTTGTTTGAATAAAGGAAAACTATTAATATTTGTATATTAATTTTATACCCAGCTATGTTACTAAGTGCTTTTACTTTTTAATAGTTTTGCAGTGTTTTTCTTAGGTTTTCCAGGTACAACATCTACAAATATTAATAATTCTATTTGCTAGTATTTTATTTAGAATTTTTACTTTTATATTCACATGAGAAACTGGCTTTAATTTTCTTTTTTGTTTATCAATCTGGGTTCACTCAGAAAAACAGAGCCACTTAAGTATCCTAGAAGTACTACTTTAGAAATCTGGGCTTGTTTTAATTTGGAATTATTTGAATTATTTAGATTACATGAATTATTATGCAGTAATACTGCAAGGGAGTAAGGGTGGACTCCAAATGAAAATTAGGGCCTATTACTGCATGAAGCAAAAACTAATTCTGGGTAGGCCAATAAATATCCATTATGCAAAAGACTGATAAATTTGACTAAAGATTAATTTGAATTATTTGAATTTATATAGAAATCTGGGCTTATTTAAATTTGGGGAAAGCTAGTAGTGCAGGTCAGCAGTAAAAGTTGCGGTTGGAAGGTGCAGGAAGTAGACACTGAAGATCCAAGTCTGAAGCATGGAAGTGAGGGCTCCTCGAATTCTTACTTGGAAGCTGTTGAAATTCGTAAGAACCTCTGAGAAAGCTTCCACCCTGCAGCAACAAAGTGGTGGTTCTCAGGCTATCAATAAGTAGCCATCATGAATCTCTCATTTGTCCCTATGTCTGATTGCACTATATCCAGAGACAAATGATCTCTGCTTCCCTTCGGTCTCCTACATCTCATGAGAGTCTCACTTGGCCAAGTCTACCCCAGAACACTTCCAGGGCAGGTGATTCTGAGAAATGTAGTCCCTTTTTTCTCCAAGGGATGAGGGTGATGCCAAGTTGGCAACAGACAATCTAGCATCTTTTTTGGTATCAGTGCTTCCTTGGTACTCTAAATATACACTCAGTTTTTGTGATTATTCCAAGGGCCCTTGAAAAGAAGACATATTCTCTAATTTCAGAATATATAACCAATCTACCTTATGGATTAGGTATTAATAAGGAAGATTTAAAGCCTGAGTTTAATAATATATCTTATTAATTTGGTGAAGTCCTCTACAATTACTTATTTGTCATGGAATAATGGAGCTAAATTTAAAACTCCTACCCTGCATGTGTTTCTAATTCTCTTTGTATTCCTCTACATTTTGTTTTATAAGTTTTGATGACATGTTACTTAATGCATAGATATTCACTGCTCTTAGACTTTCATTATGTATTGTACTCTGCCCTTCTTTGTCTCATTTTTCCTTGAATTCAACCTTGTCTAATACTTGTCTAATAGTAATTTTCAGATGTCTACTTTCCTTTTATTTTCATTTGTCTTATATGTCTTTGCCTATTTTTTGCTTTTGATTTTTCTGAGTCATTCCATTTAGATAAGTATCATATAGTTAGTATTTAATTGGGTTTTGCTTTGTCAATTCAATATGAGAATCACTTTTTCTGTGTATTAATATGGTAGATATGTTTACTATAAGTTTTACAACGTTTAAAACTTTAAAACTTCTGCTTTGTTTAGTATGGTGTTTCCTTCTGTTACTTTCAAAGGTGTATAGTCTCTTTTTAATTCTAATGAAAGTCTTTGTAAGAATAATTTTATATATTGTATGTAATTCTCTATTTATTTAGCTAGTATCTATTTACCCTTCAGTAACAGTAATAAACTAAATGAATATACCCTTACTTCTAACTTCCCCTCCCCTCCATCTCAATTTTGTAGGGTATGCTGTTCATCTTAGTTCTTCTAGTTCTTTTAGTGGTTAACTTTATACATATAAATATATTTATACCTTTTAAACTTTAGTTGCCACTCTTAAAAATATTTTTTTGACCTCTACTATGAAAAATAAGAAAGCCAACTTATAGGCACAATCTCACATTCTCTCCCCTTATACTCCCTAACTTTTGTTGGTTATTTTAGTGTTTCTCCATTATCATGTTTGGCTACATTTATGTTTTGTCTTTAATGGTAATTTCCATAATTGTTTTCACCTTTATCCACAGTTTTACATTTACTTTTGCCACAGGCTTCCCCCTTCATTTTTTTTGGTTTAAGTTCATCTTCTAGTAGTTTCTTCAAAAAAAGTGTTCATGAGAACTATACGCCTGAGTTCTTGCACACTTGGAAATATCTGCCTGTTGCCAGTATAATTGAAAGGCAATTTATCTAGGTAAAAGTTATTGGGTCATATTGTCTTTTGCTGAAGAATTTGTAAGCATTCCTTCACTGTCTTCTAATGTTCAATAGGGATAAGTCTGAAGCCAACTTGTATTTTCTTATTTTATTTATTTATTTATTTATTTATTTTATTTTTTGCTTTATAACAAATTTAATCAGTTATACATATACATATGTTCCCATATCCCCTCCCTTTCGCGTCTCCCTCCCACCCTCCCTACCCCACCCCTCCAGGCGGTCACAAAGCACCGAGCTGATCTCCCTGTGCTATGCGGCTGCTTCCCACTAGCTATCTACCTTACGTTTGGTAGTGTATATATGTCCATGCCGCTCTTTCACTTTGTCACAGCTTACCCTTCCCCCTCCCCGTATCCTCAAGTCCATTCTCTAGTAGGTCTGTGTCTGTATTCCTGTCTTACCCCTATGTTCTTCATGACATTTTTTTTCTTAAATTCCATATATATGTGTCAGCATACAGTATTTGTCTTTCTCTTTCTGACTTACTTCACTCTGTATGACAGACTCTAGGTCCATCCACCTCATTACAAATAGCTCAATTTCATTTCTTTTTATGGCTGAGTAATATTCCATTGTATATATGTGCCACATCTTCTTTACCCATTCATCCGATGATGGACACTTAGGTTGTTTCCATCTCTGGGCTATTGTAAATAGGGCTGCTATGAACATTTTGGTACATGTCTCTTTTTGAATTATGGTTTTCTCGGGGTATATGCCCAGTAGTGGGATTGCTGGGTCATATGGTAGTTCTATTTGTAGTTTTTTAAGGAACCTCCATACCGTTCTCCATAGTGGCTGTACCAATTCACATTCCCACCAGCAGTGCATGTATTTTCTTATTTTATTATTATAGGTAATTCAATAATTTTTACCTGGGTGCCCGTAGGAATTTTTTCCTTTATCTTTTAATTCAGGCAATTTTACTAGACTATGCTTCTCTACTAACCAAATTTTTTTCCCTTAAGACATACTGTGTCCTGTCACTTTTTAAAAATTAATTAATTAATTTATTTATTCTTGGCTGCATTAGGTCATCGTTGCTGCTTGTGGGCTTTCTTTAGTTGCGGTGAGTGGGGGCTACTCTTTGCTGCGGTACGCGGGCCTCTCATTGAGGTGGCTTCTGTTTGTTGTGGAGCACAGGCTCTAGGCACGTGGGCTTCAGTAGTTGTGGTACGCAGGCTCAGTAGTTGTGGCTCACAGGCTCTAGAGCACAGGCTCAGGAGTTGTGGCGCACGGGCTTAGCTGCTCCGAGGCACGTGGGATCCTCCCGGACAAGGGATAGAACCAGTGTCCCCTGCATTGGCAGGCAGATTCTTAACCACTGTGCCACCAGGGAAGTCCCTCCTGTCACTCTTTAGATGCAAATCTTCTTTAATATCAGGAAAGATTTAAAAATTACGTCTTTGAAAATTTTCTAATTTTTTTACTTTTTTTCTTCAAGAAGAAACCATTTATGCTTATGTTGCTTTCCCTTTGCCTGTTTTCCATATCTACAATTTTTCTCTAAGCACTTTAAAAATTTTCCATTTCATTTTGCTCAGTTGTCTCAAGGCTGCCATCCATATCCTGTTGTCATCAGTGTTCACTACTACGTTAGCTAACAGTATGATGATACTATGTCATCAGTTACTACTATTTGCAAGGTAGCCATAATTTCTGTTCTGATTTTAGTTTTCTTTTCCACTTTGTGACCTAGACACAGCCAGCTCAATTTTAATCTCCTTCTGCTGCCTTTCTTGATTCCTTACACCTCTGCATTGACCTTTTAATTCACAAAAGACTTTTTATTGTTATTTGAGTTCTTAGACAAATATTTATTCATGACTTGCATCAGCTCCACATCAAAATTCTCATACTATGTAGGCTTAGTTTGCCTTTTTGTCCACCATTTTGTGATATTTTTGTACCAATCTCCTGGTTCCTTTTTCATTATTAGTCACCCTTGAGTGAGCAGAACTCGCCTTAGACCAGATATTTGAAAGGAATAGTGTGGAGGAGGGGCCAGGGCAATGTCTGGGTTAGCAGAAAATCCCCTGATTCCCAGTGAAGTCCTTTACGACTCATGGTCTTGTGGGAGAAGATGGGGGGGGCTGGGTTTTGTGGATGTGCTTTGTGTGTGATAGACAGCAAGTGACCAAGTGGTGGTTTAACTTTTCTTTGTTTTTAGCTCACCAAAAAAAAAAAATGGCTGCCGTTAAGTTAACACTCGCCAAGTTTTTCTCCACATACTGCACATTTACAAAGATGGACTGTGAGTTTTCTCACTCATTCTTACCTTCTCTGCCAAGAAGGTTCAGGAGGCTCCTGCAGCCAAACATGCACCGAGATCTTATTGTTCCAAGTAAAGGGCTGTTGCATTTGCCCTCAGAGTAGACTACCTACTTTGGAGAATTTTCTGCTCTGCCAGCTCTTCCCAAGATCTGGAAAGGCATTTATCCTCTGTTGGCATCCACATCACTTCAATCCAATGTTCACAGCACGTGACATCCCATCTTATTTTTGTGGTTCATGATTATAGGTGTTTTCATTCCAACAAAAATAGAGTTTTCATTTTTGTTTCTCATTTTTTTTTTTCCAATTTGGCTTCAGAGACAAGCAAAGACCTTTTTACTCCAATATCTTAAAATTAATGTCTGGAAGGAATCTAGACTGCTCAACTTATATCTGCTGTGCTGTATGTCAATGGTCCCCAACCTTTTTGGCACCAGGGACTAATTTGTGGAAGACAATTTTTCCATGGACGGCAGGGTTTGTGGGGGGGTATGGTTCAGGCAGTAATGCGAGCTATGGGGATGGATAGGGAGCAGCAGATGAAGCTTCGCTTGCTCACCGCTCGCCCGCTGCTCACCTGCTGCTGTGCGGCCCGGTTCCTAACAGGCCACGGACAGGTACCGGTCCATGGCCCAGGGATTGGGGACCCCTGCTGTATGTGGTGTGGCAGAGACTGTTCATCAGAATCTATTTCCTCTTCTTAAATACACAAGAAGACTACATTTCGCAGCATCTCTTGCAATTTTATGTGGCCATGTGATTGAGATTTAGCCAATGGAATTTAAGCAGAAGCAAGGTATGCCAATTGTAAGCTTTACCTATTAAAACCCCCCAACATCCACTCTCCTATGCCTTCCTCCTTCCGTCTGATTAAGTTGGAGATAACCCAGGTGATACTGAAAACCATATGCTAAAGAAGGCAGAGCTTCCTTCAGCCTGGGCCCCTTAATGACTATGTGGAACAGAGCTCCCTGCTAATCTAGGACCATCCTGGATTACTACATGAGCAAGAAATAAACTTCTACTGTGTTCAGCCGTTAGATGTGTGAGTTTATTTATTACTGCAGCCTAGCCTAACCAAAATAATACAGGGAGGAAGGCAAGACAATGGGGAAGCCTATTCAGTGTGTAGTTATCCCTAGGGACGAGTTATAAAAATTATAAGGACCAGATATCAATGCTGGTTGACTCATCATAGACCAGAATAAGCAGTGATATGATGCCAGAAGGAGGTGTCATGGCTATAACAAGGGACTGACAATTGCTATGGTCAGAAAAGTAAGAACAAAGTAGCCATCCACTGGAATCCTTGTATTATGGAAGATTGGGGTCTACCTGTATATAAAATACAGGAAGGAAATGAGACAGGGCAATCCAGGTGAATCACAGATATAACTATCTGCCTATAGGAGAACTGAAAAAAAAAAAAAACCACTTCCTTTACCTATTTCACACTGAAGGGGTCTTCCCGCTGTTAAACTATACCTAAATAAGAGTGCATAATAGAGACCTTCTGGGACCCAGACATGAGTTGGACCAGGTAGTTGATGGGTAGGAAGGAAGAGATCCAGCCCACAGAGCAGCCATCCTGGCCATTGCCATCCAGCCAGCTCATGTCCTCAGAGAAATGGAATAATGAGGCATCGTTTTCAAGCTTCCCATTCCCCCAAAGTGGGTTTGAGTTCCAGACTTCCTCCCAGGCCCTGTTTCTGCTTCTTTTCATAGAACCTCCAGTCAGTGAGTATCTACCAGCCACTAAGCGTCATACTGATAAGAAGAAACACAATGACCTTTTACTAATGCCTGATGGGAATGAAGACATGGTCTCCCTCTCAAGGAGCTCGTGGTCTCCCTTAGGCAATGCCCTTACTCCCCAGGCCAGAGGGACCGGGGAAAAGCAGCAATCTTCAGTACATTGATTGGGAAGCTAATAAAGATTCAGCAAATTGGTCCTTATTTGCATGGTCCGCCTTCCAAGGCTCTGCAGTTGATTTTGTATTTATGATTTTGAATTATTTTTCTCAAAGAGGTCCCCCAAATTATACAAGCTTCAGGCCCTATAAAACCTGGATCTGCCCGCTGGAAGCTAAAGAACAGGATCAGAAATAACTTCCAGGGCTCACCGGGTGCTGGAGCAGTCATGGTTAGATATTTGAATAAAAATGCAGAGAATCTGCAGGACCTTCAGGCTGAAACCAAGCCTTTTCTGCTGATAGCGTGACTGCCAGAAAACAGAAAGCAGGCCATCTCCGTCTGCTGGCAGCAGAGCAGAACTGCAGCACATCGCCCTGACTGCAGACAGCGGGCTTTGTTTCCCTTTAAGTGAATAAATAAAATCAATCAAGTGCCATCACATGGAGTTAGGAACATAGAAGGAATCAAGACCACTCCCTCCACAACAAAACCATCGCTTCCATTTTGAGTAACCCCTTTCCAACCTCTGCTCACAGCACTCAGTTTTACATGGATAGAATGCTGTCTAGACAGTCCTGCTTTGGAGAAGGCATTTTTCCCCCCACTGATCATAAGCATTTACATGCTTCTAAATTGTCTTTACAGTCCACTGTTTTAATTGCTGCCTCAGTGATGGGCCCTGAGTGATTCTGGCAGCCCTATGCAGGTAACTTCCATATACCATTTTTACAAATAATGCTGCCATGACCACTTTTTTTTTTTTTTTTTTTTTTTTTTTTTTTTTTTTTTGCTGTACGCGGGCCTCTCACTGCTGTGGCCTCTCCCGTTGCGGAGCACAGGCTCCGGACACACAGGCTCCGCGGCCATGGCTCGCGGGCCCAGCCGCTCCGCGGCATGTGGGATCTTCCGGGATCGGGGCACGAACCCGTGTCCCCTGCATCGGCAGGCGGACTCTCAACCACTGCGCCACCAGGGAAGCCCCATGACCACTTTTGAATAGAGAACTTTGTCCTTCCCTGGGATGATTTCGAGGGAACTACGACCAAATCCCACTCCATAGCCTGGCTCAGGGGAAGCAGGATTTCAAAGGACAGGGTGGCCTGGCCTAGACTCAGAGCTTAGCATATGCGTCGTGGGTGAAAAAATGAAGAAGGGGATGAGTGAGCCTGTTTGTCAGCGAATGACACGCAAAGCAACCCCAAGGGGGTTGTTCCAATTTGCACAATCCTTGGACCATTCTTACCAAACTCTCATCAACACTGACAACCATCATTCAGAGAAGTTCGACCAGGAGGATTTTGCCATTCTGCTCTGGAATCTCTCCTTTAACAATTCACATACTCAGACAAATGGAGAATCTAGTGAATTATTTATAGCAATTTCACTTCACATATTGAAAGGGCATTCTACATTAATCAATTACAAATCATGATAAATGGCTTTCTAAAAATTATACACGCGGAATGCAGAAATTGCCAAGCCCTTTCCCGGGCACACCAACCGCCAGCACACAGGCCTCCCTGGCCACAGCTGGCTGGCTGAGTGATCAGGAAACAGGCGGCAGGATGCATCGAACAAGCAGCAGGCATGGAGTCAGGGGACCTGGCTTTTCTTCCTATTGCTACCATGGCTTTGCTCTGTGATCCTGGGCAAGTCATATCCCCTCTCTCTGTTCCCTTACTTCTGAACTTAAGCTGTAAGACTGCTTGCTTTCTGAGGTTCTTCTAAAACTAGAGTTCTATTAATTTATTGGATCAGATAGCAGCTTGGACCTTGCTGAGATCACTAGGCATAAGAGGGCCCAGGGGCATCCCCTTCCTGGACCAGCCACTCCAAGCTGAGAACTTAAGAATGGGCCCGTGCTATTATCCAATTTATATAGGATAGAGGACGGTACAGGCCACGTGATAACCTGTTGCCCACCCAGGAACTAGGGTGCAGTTCCAGTAAGCATTCTCCAGGAAGGCAACTCGCAGATGGCTGGCCCAGCTCAAGAGGATTTGGGCTCCACTACACGCCCACTAGAGAGTGTGTGCCTTCATGCCAGGCAGTGGGGCAGGAAGTGTAAGCCCACCAAGGACCACACCTCAGCCCACCTCGGTGAGCCCGGGATGGGGTTACCAAGCTCAAAAAATACAACTCAGCCCCTGGAGAGCTCCGGAGACAGGAGGCAGGATGTTTGTCCCCAGGCCACTCACATTCTAGCAAAGAGATGGGCCCACAGCACAGTTTCGAATGTCCAAAAGGACTTGCCAAGTTCTTCAAGAGAGTTCCAAAAAATACAGGGTGAAATTAATTTAGACAGGGTGGGGAGGTGCTAGGAATGGCTTCCTGAGGAAATGTCACTTGTGACCCTGTAGGCAAGTTAGATTCTGATGGAAAGCAGTGAGAAGGGCAAGGGGGCGGTCCTATCAGAAAGCACCACTCCTATCCTCAGCAGGCTCTCTGGCTGGGCTGCCCAGAGTCCGTAGTAGCTGGGAAAGGAACAGATAAGAACAGGTCCTGTTGGAGGCTTGGCCTGATGACAACGCCAGCTGCTGACCACGGCTTCCTGCACCCTTGGCTTTCCCTTCCCCAGTGTCATCCCAAACTCTGAAGGCCATCCCGGGATTGTGCCCACATGGGTGTGCGTTGGGATATGGTCATCCAGGGGCTCTGTCTGGTTTTGTTTGCTTGAAGAAGACATAAGTGAAGTCGCGAGGTCTCTCAAGAGAGGGCAGAGCCAGGGTGGTCCCTGAGGAGGAGGAGGAGGACGTCCCTCCTCCCTGGCTGTGCCCGCCACATGGCAGCTCTCCGCCTGGTGCCCCTGCTGCCAGGCCTGATGCTTCCCATATGGTCAGCTCAGATGCGCAACACGCCTCGATTTTTATTATTTGAGCAAAATATAATCATTATTGCTCTCGTTACCCCAAATCATATAAACACCCATTTAAGAGGAATGGAGGGATGGGTTTTCTCTTTTCTTTGATGACGTCATCTTTCCGGTTGTCTCTTCCGGTGGGGTGGCGGGAGCGGGGAGCAGCCTGCCTCATCACACTCCCTCCTGGGCCTGTTTTTCAGCCCCACGCCCCACCAACCCCATCCCTGCAGGCTGGGAAAAAGGCCCACGGAGGCCTCTGATGACTGAGCAAAGCCGGAGGTTTGCGGCC